>NC_036248.1:20050720-20073606 GCF_002742605.1 Olea europaea var. sylvestris | reverse complement strand
GAGCTCGAGCATCAGCCATAAAACCCCCCTGGGGTGCTGGTGTAGGTGACGGATGCGAATTTCTTTGACTTAGCAGCTGAGTCAGTGCGGCGACCTGTTGTCTGAGCTCTTCAAAGGCTCCAGTAGTGACGATTGCCGGCTGGGGCTCCGGCACTTCTGATGATTCCTCTTGAGGAACAGGGATATCCTCAGGAGGGGGTTGGTTTGGAGCGGATGAGCTTGCGGGTGGAAGACCTGATCGTGTGTTTACCATGGCTTTTGGTAGCGATTCCCACAGACGGCGCCAATGATGCTACCAAAAATCGTACCTGTAGATTTTCCGAGCTTGATGACGGATGAGGAGCACGAACGTGATCTTTCGATGCCTGAAACAAAGGCAACGAGGTGTGTTCTCGTCGCCCCTCCGATGCTTAAGTCAGAAAGGGAAATATATGCGTGAGGCTATGCGCTGAAGAACAATGAAAAACGTACCTGAATAATGGTTCAATGTTCTGTATTTATAGTAGTAAGTGACATTCTCCTAATTGGACTCAACTAGCTGGATGTCCTCGTCTGTTGGAGTTCTGAATAGTTAAGGAGTTGGTTGAATTCCAGAATTATACGTGAGATAGGATTCTTGTGGGAGTTAAGATTCCTAATTGCGTAGGAATTCTAAAGGGTTAACAATCGTCAGTAGTGAGGGGAGGACGTGCACGAGGACTATACCCGAGGACAAATGTTTGCAATACGCGAAGCATCATGAGATGTGGTCGGGCATACTGTCTCGAGGATGGTCATGCCCGAGGACACCGCAGATAGATTTATACTTTTATCAAAAAACAGTCGTCGGGAATGTTGTGATTGGGGATATTGGAAAATGTCCCCATCAATATCTATACCGATTTTTATCATTTATGTCTAACTTGTGGTTCGATAATTACCACGAAGGTAATATAGTTGCTATTCTGCTCTCTGGGGCATAGCCTAGTGGTGCAAAGGACAGGAGTAATGTTATCTCATTCCTTGCTGGTAGGCGCAGTGTGGGGGTTCAATTCTTGAAACATGGAATTGGACTCCTTGTAGGCGTAGTGTACATGCAGCTTTTGTTCTTTGGCCTGTTGGGGCACATCCCGCGATTTACCTCCCTTACAAAACTCTAGGGACGAGACGATGGAAGCCCTCAAGATTGGGGTTTAACCTTTTTTTTTAGTTGTTATTGCATACTACATAGACAAACAATGGATACTACCAAAAAATATTGCATTTAATTAAAGTAATTAAAGTTTCCATAATGGAATAAATAATTTTAATACATTAATGAGCATTATTATTATAGAATTTAATTGTGAAACTTAATCAGTAGTTTTACATTTGATAATGTTTCGTTAACACAATAGTAATTGATAAATTAGCTCGACAATTCAACCACGATTTTGGTGGTATAATATATATATTTGTCATGTTTTTTAATTTAATTGTGAAAGATGGGCTAAAATTTATAGAAGGACAATTAGGAAAATTAGGTACACTCTTAACTATATTACGATCTCTACTAGTAAGTATTACTAACATATATTCAATGGTTTATGTATAGAAAATGAACCAAGAGCTAAAACATTTGCTCTCGGCTGTAGGTTACGTAATGAAATTCAACTTATCTTATGCTACAATCTTGTAAATGCTACAAATATTGCACTGCTTATTACAACAACCGCACTCACACCGTCTAGAATTTGATTTACAATAATATGATTAGCAAATTTCGTTATGTGAGAATTTTTTTAAAAACTTTTTTACGATACTACATATAAATTTTCAAGCATATATTATTTAACTAGTCCACTCATTCTCAATCATTTTTATTATATAGTCAATTATTTCAATATTTATAAGACATTTCCCATTTTTCTAAATGTCGAAGTAGTGATGGAGATTAAATTTTGAAAATATTTGGAGGAACTGCCTATTTTATTTCCTTTAGCTTCAGCAATGGACATTATATTTAATTCGAAATGTACAAAATATATGATAAAAGGAGTTTCTAATAAACTAGGATGCATTTTGTTTGCTATTTTCAAGTTTTTTTCAGATTTACAAAACACTGAAAACATGTTTGGCCAAGTATTTCTAAAAATGTATTTTCGAAAACGAGGATAAACTTATAACGTAAAACTCAAAACGTATTTTTGACTTTTTGAGTGTTTAAGTTAAAATTTTGAAAACACTCAAAATATTACAAAATAAAATTTTAAAATATAAAAATATAACAAAATAAAAATATAAAATTGTAACAAATAAAATTTCTAAAATTTTAAAAAATAAAAATCAAGAAAAACAATTCAAAAATTAAAAGTTATAAAAATTTCCAAAAAAAAAAAAAGGTTCAAGCTTTTAATGATTATTTATTCAAAAATTCTAAAACATATTTTAGTGATCACAGGTAAAAATATTCTTAATCCACATCATTAATTTTTTTTATTTCATATATTTTAAACTCAATTTATTATTTATATTTATTTTCTTTTGTTGCGAGAAAAAATATTATAAAATTCGTCAACTTTAAAATGTAATATTACACGATAATATATTAACATGAAATAAATTTATTTTTACTAAATAATCAAATTTTATTGAAAAAATGTCAAAATAATTTTCAAAATTTCAAAACAAGCGTGTTTTTCTAGTTTTCTGTTTTGAAAAATAATTTTTCAAAATGACAAACTAAATACGTTTTTAGAAATCTTAAAATAGACTCTCGGGACAGGAATTTGAAAATGAACTAAAAACTAAAAATTGAAACACAAATTAAATGGGCCCTTAACTTTTGTATTTCTAGTCATACATGATACTTTGAAGAAAAATTATGTGAGATGTATGAGCTATACATCGAACAGAGTGATAACAATGTTCAATGGCCCTTATAGCAAGGTTTAGTTCGTCTTCACAAGGCAACAACGATTAATGGAGTTACATTATTTCTTGAAAAGTTAATTAACACATTAGTACTTCTTCTTCCTTTGCCTATGGTATGTATGGTGCAAGTGGAATATCGTTAGAATTAACTAAATATTTTTCTCACGACATACTTAATATTTTAAATGAGGAAGAAAGAATAAAATTTGATATACTTAGGTTGTGGAGAACGAACAATTGTCAATATTCAATTATTTCTATTATAACATGTTATCTACTAGCACCCCTAGTATCTACAATAGAATCGAAGTCTGCCTTTATTACATGTTGTATGATTATGTTTGATAATATATCAAGACTTAAAAGAAAATATACCATAGAGTTTAATGGATTTAAAGGACTGAGATGTTGATAGATTATTATCAAGAACTTAGTCAATTGAGCAATTCATCCATTTTCTTTAATTTTTCTGTCTATTTTTAAAAAAAAAAATATTGTACATGTAATATCTTATTCATTTACAATTTTAATTTCGTCTACTTTTAAAGTATTTGATTCTAAGCACAGAATAGGGGGAGGATTTCAAATTTTAAGTGTAAAAAAATTAAACGAAGAGACTCCTGGGTTGGTTGGCTTGGTTCATAAGACCCATGAGCCAATGGACCGAATTGAGCAGTATTTTTGGACACGGGCGGAGCAGGGCTCAGTTTGTGAGTCAACCTGGGTTTGTCCCCATAACTGAGCTGAGTTGGGTGTTTAAGAGCCAAGCCCAATCGACTATATTCCATATTTTATTTAAACCCAGTGATGGCAACCCCCCACCACGCCCCATTTCCCCCAAACCCCAACTCGCACCCCACCCCGTCCCACCTTAGACAGGACGGGGCGGGAACGGGGTAACTTTTTGCCTTGTTTGTTGCCTCGATTTAATTTTTCTTATTTTTAATTTTTTTTTACATTTTCAAAATTTCGAGTAATGTTATTATTAGAAAATAAAATATAAATTCAAAGTAGATTTTTAACTCGTGAATTGTCTCGAAATAAAATTATTTTTAATATATATATAAATTTTTTTTCCCCCCTTCACGGGCAGGGCGTAGACCCTGCCAACCCGTTCGGGACGGATTTTATTGCCATCCCTATTTACACCTTTTCAATTCATTAATAAATTATTTCATTAAGCCAAGATTAGCTGAAACGTAACTTACCCAATGGCCAATGCCAATAAAACCAATTAATTCAAAAGTCTAACTAAGCGTGCTTCATATCACAATTTGTCATACTTTGCCAACTAACTTATAAAAATAGGCGTCTTCTTTGATTCAGGCATGCAAACTGAAATACATTATTTAATACATAAACACGGCATATAGTTTACTAAAGACTTGCCAAAAACTTTAGTAGATGCATACTACATAGAATTTGAGTCTATTATTTTTCTTCTCATAATGAATTAGCATTTCAAACATATTCTTATTTTCGTCTACAAACAACATTCACAACTGATTTGTTTCACTGACTATTGTACCACAACCAATGTTAACATTTGGGTCGACTAGAGAAAAACTTGAAAGTGATAAGAATAAAGGTGTTTGTACTGATAAAAATTACAGAAAATATTGCAAATAATGATGTGAAAATATTGCATTGATTGGTTTAAATTTATTCAGTGACGGATCTAGGATTCAATTCAAGATTGAGCTGCAAAATTTCAAACTGGGCTACTATGCTGAAAAAAAAATTTACACATAAAAAATTGATTTTTTACCAAAAAAAAATAAAATAAAAAAAACCTTAAAAAAAATGTTATTGGGCCTGAGGGGGGGGGGGGGGGGGGGGGAGCTACAGTCCAGCCCCCCAAATCCGTCTCTGAATTGATTGTGTCCAACATCCAATGAATGCTTGTCGATTGATAATCTGTCAAAAAAATAATAATAATAAAATGAAAGAGAACTGAAAGATTTCTGTATAACGTAGCATTTCTCAACTGATAAACGTGCAAAGTATTGAGAAAACTACAGTAAGTTCTTCAATATATAGCCACCATAATTTATTTTATTGACAATTATTATTTCAAACTTTCAAATTTTTATTTTGTATGAATTTCGTCCACTCCTTATAGAAAATTCAAATTCAGTCAATGACCTAAGACTATGATCTCTTCAATGTTACAACATGTTTCTAGTAAAACTTTAACTTTCAAGGGTCATTTCGAAACAATTTGTCTCGTCAAAGGACTCAAAACCAATCTTCTAGAAAATTAGAAAGTTAAAAACGTGAATTACTATGTTGGAGATCTGTTTATACAAATCTCATGAATTGAGATCCTCAAAACAAATTTCCGGGAAAAATTCTAATCTGTAGAAAACATTTAACTGAAATTCAATACCTAATTTTGGACTTCACTTTGATGCTAATAATGGGATTAGTTATATTTTTATCTCTGTCTTATACTTTGAGATAAACAGGATTAAGCAATGGTAAGTGCTTGCTTAATCCTAATCCAACTTTTTCCATTATAGTTTTTAAGTAAAGGTGTGTTTGATTGCAAACACGGAATTTGCATTGAAAGAAAATAAATTTTAGGCAATTCAATTGTCCAGAACTTATTTGTATGAAAATTAGTTATTAAATGTGTTTGGTTGATTTAGTTTTTAACCTAAAAAATATTATATTTGTCCATTTTTTATTGAAGGGTAAATGAGAGAGAGTGGATAAATAAAAGAGAGAAAGAGAGAGTGAATTACAAGGAAAATAAAAACCATAACTTCCTTAAAAAAAATTTCCTTATTTTTGAGGAAAATATGATTACATGTTCAAAAGTTAGAAAATATTTTTCATAGAAAAAATTGTCAATCAAACACCTTAAAAATATGAATTTGGGTGGAAAATGACATTTTTCGTGGAAAATAACATTTTTCATGAAAAATAAAATCCATCAAGCACACTCTAATACTATTTGCGGTCGTTCACTACCACAATCGTCGTAAGTGGCATATATGTAACGATTAGTGATGCATTAAATCACTAAATGCTACATGTATGCCATGTAGGGCACTGCAATAATGGACGATTGCAAATAGTATTATTCATAGTTTTTAAAAAGACTTGAATTATTAATCCATCACTCGAGAAGGGTAAGTCAATATCATCTTAAAAATAGCTGATAATGGGTTATATAATTTTAGTTAATTTAAAAAATTGTTTTTCAAATTGAAATATTTCCTTGTCAGAGTTAAAATGCATAAAAATTGAAAGGAGGAAAAGAGACTTTTATTCAACATACAAAATATATAGCTCATCTAAAAGAATAAAATCAATACGTGAATAAAGTCAATAAGTGAAAGGAAAAAATTGATTCACTAAAATTTACAAGTTGAAAAATAAGTTTAAAACTCAAAGTTCTGAAAAACACTTTATTTGTAACTTCTCCAGTATTATGAACTACCACTTTTATGAGTGTTTTCTAATTATGAACAAGAGAGGAACTCAAAATACGAGGACCAACATTTTCTTTACAATTTTAATACAAACAAATCCATAAATTGTTAGTACACTTTTTTTTTTAAAAAAAAAAAAAAAAAAAAAAAAAAAAACACCGGCTTGATTCATAATTATCTTTAACTTAATAAATTTAAGTTGCTTGAATCAATATTTTGTAAAGAAGCGTACCCTAGTATACCTCGACACTAGTTGGGATGAGTTACAATTTTTCACTACATTCAGGGGATTCATATTTGTTTGTTAATGACGTTAAACAGATTGATGAGATGTGAATTTTGAATGAGTTATCACTTCTTATGGAACTAACAACTAATGAGACAACGGATCTAGACTTCATGGACTGTATTTTACTATCGTGGCCATGGAAGCATATGGGCAATATTCAAAATAGTGGAAATTACACGGTACCCTATTTTTAAAATTTGCATTTCATAGACCATATTTCAAAATTCAGATTATAATTAAGATTTAATATTGTATTAGTAATATGTTACTAATTAAATCAATCAATCCATCCCCGAATCATTCTCTCTCGCGTTTCTCTATCTCTTTTTCCCCATCTTGATCTTTCTGCGGCGACTGACCACTCACTTCGATGGCATTGTGAGAGCGCTATAATTATGAAGCCATTGTAGTGGAGTGATGGTCGCTACAGTAGTGACGAAGCCACCGTTCCAGCGACGTACGGGCCTTTGATTTTTTAGATCCAAAAGATGTTAGGAAACGTTGCCTTGCAGAGCAGGTCAACAACCTCCTCTCTCTTCTACGGCAGCAATTGCGCCTCAACAAGCGAATCTGAACAATAGCATCGGAGGTGCAGCATTACCTCGTGTCAAGGACCGCAGCTTTACTTAGCCCCTTGACACTATCGCAGCCGCAGTTTGCCCAACTTCGACCGCACATTGTAAATATTACTTCAAATTTGAGTTGTAATTTTCGTTTCATCGTAATAGTTATTTTAATTGTAAAATAGCTCTGATATTGGTAAAAGATTAGTATGATTCCTCGTCTTTTAAACGTCTACTCCCGTCACTTGGGTTTTTGTTCAGAATGCTATTATAGGGGATATTAGTCATTCAAAAATCTTTCAAGCTCACTGGTGTCGGCCCCCTGCACCAGCATTTGTAATTTTCTGCTTTCATCAATTGTAATGTTCAGTTTTCATCAATCAATGTTCAATTTACTTTCAATGTATTCAAATTTTCAATTGTAAGCTTTCTACAAAATTGCAATCAAATTTTCTTTCGTCCCGATGTGACCGAGAAAAAGCGGAAGGTAGTCTAGCGGAGCAGACTACTGCCGCACGGTGTCCCTTTCTGTGCCAAGAAGAAAGGCACCCCGTGAAAGTTGGTATCAGAGCTGCGGCCCACGACCCTCGATAAGAAAGCTATGGATCCAATTACATCACACACCACTGAAGTGGTAGAGCCTCAAAAGAAGGGTACTACGAAACAGCGCGTGGATGCGCTTGATGAGACAACTACTAGGTTGTGCTATGCTATGGAAAGTCTCGAGGAAAAAGTCGAGATGGCCGAATCTGAGATTCGTGGATTACACATCCAATTGGATGAAAGCCAAAGAGCTTGCGCAGCAATGACGGAAGCTGCTGGAATCATTCCTGATCTGCAGGATAAAATGGAAGCGTTGAGAGCTCAATTGCGAGTGCTCCAACGTGCGGTGGGCAATGGGCAAGCTCCCGCACACGAGTATGCTCCTAGACTCAGAATTCCTGAACTGTGTACCTACGGAGGGGCACGTGATGCAAAAGAAGTCGAAAACTTCTTGTTTGATATGGAACAGTACTTTCTAGTAGCTTCGATCGAAGATGAAGCTAGAAAGGTAACCACAGCTACCTTGTATCTGGGTGGAGATGCAAAACTATGGTGGCGAACCAAATATGCGGACATTCAGGCTCACAGAATTCGAATTGATTCTTGGGATCTCCTCAAGGAAGCGATCAGATCACAGTTTTCCCGGAAAATGTCGAGTATCAAGCTCGACGGGCTCTTTGAGACCTGAAACACACGAGCTCTATCAGGGAGTATATGAAATCCTTCTCAGGGCATATGCTGAATATTCGAGATATGTCACAAAAGGACAAGCTCTTCACCTTTATGGAAGGGTTGAAACCGTGGACACGCACGGAACTTCAAAGACAGAAGGTTACTGATTTAAGCACGGCCATGGGAGCCGCTGAATGCTTGAGCGACTACCAAACAGAATCTAGAAAAGATCGACCTTCGAGGAGTAATCAAGCAATTGGAGGTGGTAACAGATCTTACAGACCCAGCTCGAACCCAAATGGGGGAGAGCGCTACTCTCAAAATAGAGAAGGAGCCTATCAAAGCACCCGTGGCTTTCAGGGAAATTATCATAACAGCCGTCAGGGAAATTTTAACGGCAGTAATAGTAACAACTGGAACAAAGGGAAAGCAACGGAGGGCCGAACTGATGCCACTCTCAAATTGAAGTGCTTTTTATGTGAAGGACCTCATCGGGTGTCGGAGCGTCCTCAGAAGCGGATGGTGAATGCATATTGTCAGTTAGCAAGTGGCGGGCCAAGTTCAAAACAAGAGGTCCCGCAAGCTAATTGTCATAATGAGATTGACTCTGAAGAGGATGAGAAAGTAGTTGGGGCATTTTCACATTGATGCAACACACTATCGCATCGGGTTGCTGAAAAGGATGATGTCCCATTGAAAGAGGCAAAGATGGAAGAAGCGAATGCTCGTATTTGTAGGGCCAAAGGCTTAATGTTCATTGATGTAAAAATCAATGGAAAGCCAATCAAGGCTATTGTGGATACTGGTGCTACCCACAACTACCTTGCATGTACCGAAGTAGAGTGGGTTCTAGAAAAGGGTAGTGGAAAAGTCAAAGCAATCAACTCCGCTGCTCAACCAATAGCTGGAGTGGCGAAATCGGTGTTGATCAAAGTAGGTCCTTTCGAGGGAAGGACAAACTTATCTGCAGTTCAGATGGATGATTTCAAGCTTATTCTGGGATTGGAATTTCTTCGGGATACTAAGACAGCAGTGTTGCCATATTCCGATTCGTTAATGATGATGGGTAATAAGCCGTGTGTCATCCCTACAGAGGTTGGGAGGATGAGCGAGAAGAGTATCTCAGCCATGCAATTTAGTAAAGGTTTCAAGAGAAATGAACCCTCCTTTTTGTGTACTCTTCAATTAGAGGAGGTCGAAGAGGCGAACGGTCCTATTCCAAAACCCGTTAAAAGGTTTATTCGGGAATTTGAGGACATCATGCCGGAAGAATTACCAAAGAAATTACCACCAAGAAGGACGATTGATCATGAGATCGAACTTATTCCAGGCGCTAAAGCTCCTGCCAGGGCACCATACCGTATGTCTCAGCCTGAGCTTGAAGAGCTTAGGAAACAGTTGGGGGAAATGTTGGAGAGTGGAATCATTGTGCCTGTGAAGTCGCCATACGGAGCTCCTGTATTGTTTCAGAAAAAGACTGATGGTTCTCTTAGAATGTGCTGTGACTATCGAGCCCTGAACAAGATTACTGTAAAGAATAGCTATCCTATCCCACTGGTTGCAGATTGTTTCGATCGATTGAGTCGGGCGAAGTATTACACAAAAATTGATCTTAGGTCCGGATACTGGCAAGTTCGGATTAAGGAGGGAGACGAAGCAAAGACTACGGTGGTAACCAGATATGGAGCCTTTGAATTTAAGGTGATGCCTTTTGGTTTGAAAAATGCTCCAGCAACATTTTGTACTATGATGAATCAGGTACTTCACGGGTTCTTAGATGATTTTGTCGTGGTGTACTTGGATGACATAGTAATCTACAACGAGACATTGGAGGAACATGTCCAGCATGTGAGGCAAGTTTTTAATCGGCTACGAGAGAATGAACTTTATGCTAAGCCGTCTAAATGCTCATTTGCTCAGACATCTATCAGTTTCTTGGTTCACATCATTGAACAAGGCAATTCGCATGGATTCGAAGAAGGTTACAGCCATCAAAGATTGGCAACCACCAAAAACCGTACATGATGTACGTTCATTTCTTGGGTTATGCAATTACTATCGAAGATTTGTGAAAGGCTACTCAGAAATTGCACTGCCCCTTACTGAATTGACAAAGAAGGATAAGGATTGGGATTGGTCATCCCAATGTCAAGCTGCTTTTGAAAGGTTGAAGAAGTCCATGTGGACGAACCCGGTTTTAGCCTTACCGGATATGGCTAAACCATTCGAAATTCATACAAATGCTTCAGATTTTGCCCTTGGGGGAGTCCTCATGCAAGAAGGACATCCGGTAGCATATGAGAGCCGAAAGTTAAACCAGACAGAACGTCGTTACTCGGCACATGAAAAGGAATTGTTAGCAGTTGTCCATTGTCTCAGAGGATGGCGTCATTATCCGCTTGGGTCTCCATTTATTGTGAAGACAGATAACACTGCAGTTAGTCACTTTATGTCCCAACTAAAACTATATAGCAAACAGGCTCGTTGGCAAGAATTCCTTTCAGAGTTCAATTTTATGTTAGAGTATCGTCCCGGCTCTAGTAATCATGTTGCTGATGCTCTTAGTCGACGGGCCGATTTAGCTACCATCTGCTCTGTAGCTGCTCTTTCAGGGAGCGCAGTCTCCACGAACACTAGAGACCAAATTCGGGCACTTATGGAGAAGGACCCGGCTACCTAATATTTGGTCGACAGTTCTGGCTAGATGGGAAACTAGTGAAGACAAAGGGAGACCGCCTATATGTTCCTAAGAGTGGAGATCTGAGGAAATCACTAATTACGGAATGCCATGACACAATTTGGGCGGGGCATCCCGGAGAGGAACGCACTTGTGCACTACTACAACGTGCATACTACTGGCCTCAAATACGGGACGACATTGCAACATATGTAAAAACTTGTCTCATTTGTCAGCAAGATAAGGCAGATCATCAGAAAAAGGCGGGCTTGCTGGAGCCCCTTTCCGTTCCATCCCGGCCATTTGAAAGTGTATCGATGGACTACATTATCGGGTTGCCAAAAGTTGAGGATTTTGGCACTATCATTGTCGTGGTGGACCGTCTATCAAAATTTGTAACTTTCATTGCAGCGCCTAAGTATGTATCTGCGGAAGAGACAGCTCAACTCTTCTTCAAACATATTGTCAAATACTGGGGGCTGCCTAAGGACATAATCAGTGATCGAGATCCTCGTTTCACTGGCATATTTTGGACTGAGTTGTTCAAACTTCTTGGTTCAACTTTGAGCATGAGTTCCAGTTTTCACCCACAATCTGACTGACTGACGGAGCGCTTCAATTCTATGCTAGAAGAATATCTTCGGCACTTTATCTCTACTTCGCAGAAAAACTGGGTAAAACTTTTGGATGCGGCCCAAATTTGCTTCAATGCCCAAAAGAGCTCTTCCACCAATAAGAGTCCTTTTGAGATTGTTACTGGCTAGCAACCGCTACTCCCTCATACGGTGGATATTGAACGAAGTACCAAGTCCCCTCAAGCAAAGAGCTTTTCTCAAGAGTGGAAACGAAATATTGAAATTGCTCGGAGTTATCTTGAAAAAGCTCAAAAACGGTATAAAAAGGCTGCAGATCTAAAGCGCCGTTTTATTGAATTGAATGTTGGAGATCTGGTAATGGTTAAGCTTTTCGACAGAATTGTTTACAAGCCAACAAGAGGGAAGGACTCAAGGTTGTCACCAAAATACATTGGAACATTACCCATTGTGAAGAGGATTGGAAGAGTTGCATACAGAGTTGAACTCCCTTCATGGTGTAAAATCCACAAGGTCCTTCATGTTAGTGTGTTAAAGCCATACTTTTCGGATAAGGAGGATGCATCTAGAAATGAGCCAAAGCGACCTGTATTTGAACTGAAGAAAGCTGGAAAGAAGGTTGCTGAAGCTATTCTTGACCATCGAATCACTCGGGCTTCTAGAAAAGATCATCAGGAGTACTTGGTCAAATGGATGGGATGCAGCAGCGAGGAGAATACTTGGGAAAGAGAAAAAGATCTCGGGGCCTTCAAATCATTAATTGAAGCGTATCACGCATTGATGGCACCGAGGACGTCGCCAAAACAAATGGGGGAGAATGTCAAGGACCGCAACTTTACTTAGCCCCTTGACACTATCGCAGCCGCAGTTTGCCCAACTTCGGCCGCACATTGTAAATATTACTTCAAGTTTGAGTTGTAATTTTCGTTTCATTGTAATAGTTATTTTAATTGTAAAATAGCTCTGATATTGGTAAAAGATTAGTATGATTCCTCGTCTTTTAAACGTCTACTCCCGTCACTTGGGTTTTTGTTCAGAATGCTATTATAGGGGATATTAGTCATTCAAAAATCTTTCAAGCTCACTGGTGTCCGCACCCTGCACCAGCATTTGTAATTTTCTGCTTTCATCAATTGTAATGTTCAGTTTTCATCAATCAATGTTCAATTTACTTTCAATGTATTCAAATTCTCAATTGTAAGTTTTCTACAAAATTGCAATCAAATTTTCTTTCGTTCCGACGCGGCTGAGAAAAGGCGGAAGGTAGTCTAGCGGAGCAGACTACTGCACACGGTATCCCTTTCTGTGCCAAGAAGAAAGGCACCCCGTGAAACCTCGTGTTGCTAAGGTGTGGCATTAACGTCTCCAGCGTGAAGCGACTGGATGGGGTTGTGGAGATTAAGAGGGGAGTTGAGGAGAGCAGTTGTGGGGTTCGGTCGGCGAGGCTTGTCAGATTTCAGTCACAAATCTAAATTTGTGGCGGTTTGCAACTATTTTATCGTGGTTGGGGAGAGCAGAGGTAGAGTCCAGTCGCACTACAAGAAATATATACTTTCCCTACAAAAATTCCGTAGACAAATTAAAATTTGTGAGCGGAGTTCACTTTTCCTTACAAAAAGACATTTCGTAGGGTTATAATTTGATTCAAAATTTTTAATAGTGGAAGAACTTGGGACCACAAAAAATTTTATTCTTTTCAAATAATAAAATTTGAAGGGAAAAATACATATTTAGCCTACAAAAAATTTGATCTGTTTGTAGGCTAATAATTAGTGGGAAATTTTTCCAATTTAAAACACGCAAAATTTTTAAAACACGGAAAACGGCCGCTTCTTTCTCTTTTTCCATCACTGTGCGTGAGAGAACCATGGAAGAACTGCCGCCTTCTTCCTCAACAATCGACCACCACCCGCCACCTAGACCACCAGATCCCACTACCATTCGAACCCCCTCACCTTCCTCTTCAACCTCTAGTCATCATCGGGCCACGGAGTTGTTGTCGAAAACATCCCCAATCACCACTCAAAACCGTGCTACCAATCACGATTTTCGCCATATTTCCACCACCGTCAGCCACTATTTCGATTGCAGACCACCACCACTCTCCTCCTCTCAACCAGGCCCATCCAGTACCACCATGGGCCACCTGTAATTTTGTTCAGAATCGAGAGAGCTTGTGAAAGCAGTTCGTGAGTGCTCTAATTTGTGTTTTTTTTTTTAAATTTTAATTATTATTATTATTGATTGGTTCACTGTTTGGTCTTGTCCTTCAGACCCGTTCAGACCCAAAACTATAATCTGGTTTTTGAATAAAAATTCATTTAGTGAAAGATCATTTGATTATCCGATTTAAGGTGAGTTTATCAGAAGCATTTGAACTCTTATTCCATTTTTGTTTTATTATACAATGTAATTATGTAAATTGCTGTCTAAAAGAGTAAAGAGTCATCAGTAGAACTAGATTTTTTATCAAAAAAATTACTAACTCTTTGCTGTATCTTTTACTGTAGTAGTTTGTCATTGTACATGTTTAGCGTTGATTGCTAGAGAAAGAATCATTTGAGAAAACATACTTTGCTTCCAAGGAAAAACAGAGATGTTATCTTTTTTTGGGAAAAGTTTCAATTTTTTGTATTGACAAAAATGGGTTCTAACATGAATATTGGCATACAGTTGGATGGAATTGAACAATATAATTATCATTTTTTTACTCTATATATGCCATAATTCTTGTATTGGTAATTTTTTAAAGGCAAATTCTTTTTTCTCCCTTAATTTTTTTTTATTTTCATTTTTAATTTTTTGGCATTTTTTTGTTATTTTCTTGAATTAATAGTGAATCCATTTAAATTTGGACAGAATGATGAATGGAAGATTACAGAAATTTCTCTACATTCTTGTTTATATGCTGATTGTGATAAGAACAGAAGGATTTTTGGTTGATATTACTTATGTTCAGAGTGATGTGGCAAAAGGGGCAGACAAAACATTAAGGGTCAACGTTTAGAGCAAAATTTTTTTTTTTTTTTTTTTTTTTACGTGCACATATATATTTTTTAAAAAGATTCAATATTTATTTTTTTGCTTTGTGTTTGCAGTTTGTTTAGACTGTAGTCCACCGGCATATCATTTTGATACGGGATCTGGTGCAGGAATTAACAATTGGTTGGTTCATATCGAGGTTAGTCCTTTTTTCATAAGCTATTAAAATATATATACAGTTTTTTTATGGCAACAGAATGGATCATTGAAAGATTATACTTTAGATCATCCTAGGAAATAAGAGTAGTTACCTGATTTTTTTAAAAGAATATAATTCATACAATAGGAAAAGATGTAGTAACTATGTTTGAAACATAGTAAAAATGATGATGTTGAGATCAACAAACATCACAATGGAATTGATTAAATTATATAGAATAAAACTTATCTTCTTCTTGTTGCATTTTTGGCAATCAAACTGAGTATTTCACTTTTGATTTTGCCATCCATGTACCAGAGATATATTTGGCCAAATGCTTGAACCTGTTGAAACTGAATATTTTAGTACAGAAAGTTAAACATACTGTTTTTTATTATTTCATATCGCTTTGACCGCTTGAATGGTTTTCATCCGGATTTTTCACAGGTCACGTCCAAGTTATGCATAAAAATAATGAATTTTCATCCTCTCTAATAACTCAACAAAATATGTTAATCTTCGTGTCCAGGGAGGAGGATGGTGCAACAATGTCACTACCTGCCTTGAACATAAAGACAATCGCTTAGTTTCCTCCAAGCAAATGGCTAAGCAGGTTGTATTTTCTGGGATTTTGAGCAACAAGATAAAGTTTAACCCAGGTTTACTTCACATTTTTTATTGATTCTGATTTTGTTAAAACTTTTATATTTTTCAGTGTTACCTTTAATAAATATGGCCTCTATTTGAATTTCCAGATTTCTATAATTGGAATAGGATAAAGGTTAGATATTGTCATGGAGCATCATTTACTGGATATAGAAGCAGTGGATATAATGAAATGGCATCATATAAAAAATATGATCCCTTATATTTTCTTTTTCACTTTCTAGAAGTCGTTAGATATAATGAAATGGCAGTTTTCAAACATATAGTGAATTTCTTTGTTGTTTGAATATATATGGAAACTTCTAATTTTTGGGTCAATATTCGATCAGGCTACTAAACTTTACTTCAGAGGAGCAAGAGTTCTTGTTGCTATCATCGAGGATTTCTTAGAAAAAGGAATGAAGAATGTTGAAAATGCATGATTTTCTCTTATGTTTTTTCCTCCAACTTCGACTGTATTCTTACTTGCTATTGTTAACTTGAGTGTTCTTATGTAGCCATTCTGTCTGGATGTTCAGCCGGTGGATTAGCATCGATTTTTCCTTATTATCTATATTTTGTTATAGAACGTTAAGAAGACTTCCTTCTTATATAGGTTTATTGAAAAACTGTAGCAAGACATTCCTCGTGAATTGATCAAGAAACAATTAGAGGGACTATGTGTTATCTATTACTTAATCCACATTCACAAGCACCAGAGTGATTTCATTGCTACAAGCTGCATAGCTCAAAAGCAAGCTTGCTAATGATCAGCTCATAGCTTTGTATTCTTTTACTGTATTTTCTTTGAATCACTAGTCATTTCTTTTTTTATTCTTTTACTGGATGCCTGTAAATTGAAAATTACCTAGTTTGGATTTGAATGAACTATAAATTTTGTTATATTTGTGTTTTGATAAAATATTTTGATTTAATATTACATTGGTTGACACATGTTTAATTAATTTATAGTCTTTGGTCTTTTTATATTATTTTGAATAAGGTTAAAAAAACTACTAATTGATAAGCAAAAAAATATATATATGTGAAATAATTTAATTTCTCCCTACAAATTCTTTCAAAATAACCTACAAATATGTTTTCCATACAAAATTATTTTTAAATAGGGTTTAGCCCACAAAATAATATGTACCATGTCAGAAATATTCTTTTCCCACAAGATTTATTTGTAGGGAAAAGCGTAATTGTTTTATGGGTAAAATTAACTTTAGCAGACGAATGATTTTGTAGGGGAAAAACTTACACGAGGAATTGTGTTTGTCTCCAAAGGATTCGTAGGAAAAATCTTTAGCTCACAAATTTAAAAAATTCGTCGTCTTATACCTTTTTTCTCGATGTTTGTTCTACAAATGTGCCTACAAAAACTTTTCGTCTGCAAAGATTTTTTTCTACAAATATGAACCTCTCCCTACAAATTTTATTTGTAGGGAAAGTATAAATTTCTTGTTGTGTTGGCGAGACTTATATATTTCAGTCACAAAATTTAAATTCTTTATTCATTTTATAATGAATAATAGAATTTGTGGTTGATGATTACAAATAATCGTTTTATATGACATCTTATGTAGCAATTTATTATTTGAGATATTAATTTTTAATAATTTTAGTGCCTCAAATAACAAGTTAATTTCTCAAATGATAAACTATAACATAAAATGACTATTGCAATCGTCGATTATAAATAGTATTATTTTTTTATTATTCTTCATAGGCGTCCAACTTTCACAATCAAAAAGCGATGTTATCTCCTTTACATATAAGACTTGTCTGGTGTAGTTTAAAAATTTAAAATAAACTTGACAATTAATTTTTACTATACATATATATAATTTTAATTTTTATCAATTTTTCAATTACACGTTTAGTGATTTGATCTCCTTTACATATAAAACTTGTCTGGTGTAGTTTAAAAACAAACTTGAACATTAATTTTGACTATGAGTTCTTCGATAATGATTATGAGAATTTATTTTTTGATTGTTAGGGAAAAAAATGGGAGCTACCTTTAAATGAAGAAGTAAAAAATGATGATTGAAATAGTGAAATAACAGTTAAAATTTTAAATTTTTGGAATGAAAAACCATCAAACGGGGCCTATATATATAATTATTAACTTTCCTCCATGACTCAGAAGTACGCGTCACTCAAACAGCGACTTCTAAGCCACGTGTCAATTTGCAGCATACGTGTCACAAATTCTTCTTCCAGACTAGCCGCCTAAGTTACCACGTGTCATCTAGTCCTTTCACCAGTAGATATATATATACACACACTTCATGCTGTAAGCATTTGTCGTTATCAGTTGAATTTGTTCAAAGCAGTGAAAATCACATAGTTTTACTTAAGCAGTTAAAAATGTCTTCCCAGCAAGAAAGAGTCGAGCTTGACGCCAGGGCAAAGCAAGGTGAGACGGTGGTGCCGGGTGGCACCGGCGGAAAAAGCCTCGAGGCCCAAGAACACCTTGCTGAAGGTAACACCATTTTTTTACTCGACGAGAGCAATTGTTACACTATAATAATCAAATACAGTCCATTATATATTTTAACTTCTCTTTTTCTTCAATACTGTTTAGGGAGGAGTAAGGGAGGGCAGACGAGGAAGGAGCAGCTGGGAACTGAAGGATATCAAGAAATGGGTCGCAAAGGCGGACTGAGCACTGGGGACAAGCCAGGAGAAGAACGTGCACGGGAGGAAGGAATCGAGATAGACGAGTCCAAGTTTAGAACTTAGAGATGAATCATCTGAGTCTGTACTTTACTGAGTAGAACGTACTAGGTTTTCGAGTTTGTTAATGTAGGTCTCGTCTGGTTATATATAAGTACTGTTATGCTGTATTTCGTTTGCAATGTGTTCTTTTCGTAAGGTTTGTTGGCTATAGAGTTTTGAGTGATCTGTGTTTTTGACATATTTAAACAATTAATATATTATATTAATTATAAGTGGGATAGTATTAAAATAATTAAAAATATATTGAAAAACAAAATGTAAGTTATTCTTGCAATAATAATAAGAATTAGAATCGTAATTGTTATAATATTTAATATATTATAGATATCAGAGGGCCCAACATCTATTATATAGTGCCGGACAAATATGTGTGGATTGAAATTTAATTTTTTTTTTCAATGAAATTATACCATAAAAGATGTTCCATGCCACGAGATTTAATTTTAAAAAAATAAATTCATGACACTTAAAACAAATATTTCAGATACTCAAACAAATATAAATTTAGATTTTAATCATAAGATAATAATTGTCTTTGGAGTTTTCCTTGTCAAGGAATCGATGTCATCCTTAAAAAATATAAAGGGCAGAAGCATGAGCGAATGATATATAGTATATACCCATCAATTATCTACAGAAATTTGATTACCAATCATTTTAAACAATTGAAACTTTTGGTCAGTACGTAATACAATAAAAATATGATTGAACGTCATTGGTTTCAAAATACTATTCGAAGTAAGCATGAATTTTTTTTATACCAATACACTCGAATGCCACCTCAAGTGAAAACAAAATGACCAGAAACATAAAGTCAAAAGAAAATTAATTTAATTCTACATCCATGTTTGACTCACTACAATAATATACTTATAATCAAATTAATTTATAAATAAATAATTTTTAACAAATATTTTTTATTGATGAAATTCAATTAGAGCAAATTATTTATTTTGATAATAGCAATAAATAAGTTTTTAACTCACAAGTATATATAAATAATATATGAAAAATACATAAGAAAAAATTTAATTACGGTTAAGTTTAGTCAAACGTGGTTAAAAATAAGTCATATATTTTTACTTTATCAATAAATATTATTTTTTATAAAATAAACTAACTTAATTATGGATGTTCCTTTAAATTTAGTTAAATATATATGAAATAAAGTACTTAATTTGATAGCAAATTATTTGTGTATCATGAATGTGAAAATAAATATTTAATTGTTGTAGTGTCTTATCCTAAATTCCCATAAGAACTTAGTTGGGTTAAAATTAAATTTTGTGTTGAGCTAAATTCTTATTCCTTTTGATTTGTGGAAATTACTCACCAACATGAATTTAAAGATCACAATTTATAAATTAGAGATTAGGTTTATTTATTCACAATTCAGATGATTAATTCATATTATAATTAATCTACAATTCAATCTCACCTACCCCATCCCCAATTTCAAAACCTCTCCCTCTCTCTCTCTCTCTTATTTGTCTCGGTCCAGTGTAGTAGTCGATGCAAAATTCCTTGGGCCGGCTTCGACTCTCCCTTCTTCCCTCTCACACTTCCAAGAAGCTTCATTCCAGCACTTTGCCACAGCACTCGACGGTGCAACGCTGATTGAAGAGGTTGTGAGTGCCATTGGGCGACATTGCAGCGCATGGTGGTAAAGCGCCAAAACAAAGCGCTTATGAGCAACTCAGCATGGATTGTAGTTGGCTATGCCACCACTAACAACCACTACTTGATGCTTTGTCGATCATATGTGATGCTAGTGACAATAGTAACTGGATCTTTGTGGTGGTGGTGGTCATGGCGGTGGTGCAAATGTGCAGTAGTCATTGGTGAGGACGGGATGGGGATATTTGTGACCAATTATTTGATTAATTATAACTAATAAATTGGTTAATTTGTGATGAGTGATCTAAAAAATATGATTGTGACTCATAATTTATTAAGTTGTAACTGAAAAATTACTTTTGATCTGTTAAATTGATAATTTGTGATAATTAAATAAGTACTACTCATAAAATTTGTGATTTTGTGAAAAATTAATAAAATGTGACTTACAAAATATTTGATTTGTGATCGAGAAATAATTTGTGACCAATTAATTCAATAACTTGTGATCAAATGGTATAAAATTGTGACCTTAATATATTTAATTAATAAATATATTTTTAATCCATAAAAAATGCAATCAATATCTGATTTTTGAAGTTTTAAACATTTTTTTTAATATTTTGAAATGGGTCATACTTAATCTCTTAGTAGATGAATTTGGTATATTTGGATGTTAAAAATCATTTTCAGACGAATATTGATTGGTAGGGGTGTCAATTTGGCTGCCACCTAGGGCACCACAGAAAACTCGAGCCGAGGCTTGGGCCATGCCCATTTTGGAGTATTGGCTTGAGCCCGAGCTTGCTCGTAAGCATATTTATATTTAAAAAATAAAATCGACAACCATGTGTAACTACAAATTTCAGCAAGCAACCAATTAAAAAAATAAATTACGACTAGGCTGGACTCGATAATGCCCAAGTCGAAAGTTCGGATCGAACATCAATTTTTTGACTAAGCAAAAACTCGATTCAGCTGGGCCAAAAAAAGCTTGAACCACTTTTACTCGAGCCGAGCTCAAGTTTTGAGTATCGGCTCGCAAGTCGACTCAACTGGACTCGTTGACATTCCTATTGATAGTTGAGCTGTTTTTTTATACAACATAGTAAAGACTTGGAGTTTGAATTAAAGGTCATATGTGCAATTTTATGGTTGTTCGTTAAATGAATTTTTTAATGATTGAATGCTCTTGAATAAAGTTTATTATGATTCACATAGAGATGTGAGTTGACTTAATTGGGTATGATTGGTTTGAATTCAAGAGAGGAAATCAATTAATTCTGAAGAATTCGATCAGGCATATGTGATTATAAAAATTGACGTTTGAGATTAAGGGAACAGCTATCTTGAACTCGTGAATTCTATTAACCATCATTAAAAATCCATTTGTACTAGTGTTAATTGTTTTAGTATATTTAAAATTAAAAAAATACATAAAGAAAGTAAACACATTCGAATTGAAGTTAGAAATAGCTGAACCAATAATTCGGACTTTTAGGTCCACTTTATTAGTTATTAAAATTCATACATTTACGAGATATAAAATCAACAACAGTGACCCAAGATTATCATAGTGATAATGTTGTAAACTCATATAACACAGCCGTTGTCGAGCCATGGCTTGCTAATACTTGACAACTTGAAAAAAAAAAAAAAAAAAAAATCTCATGGCAAACATAATACACATAGATCTACATTTGACCTGAAGAAATTAGAAATCCCATCACACACAGAACACATAGATCTACTTCTTATCCTACCAGATTAAGGATGTGCCGTCCAAAATCACAAGTTTTTTTCAATCGCGATTAGTATCTTTCAGCATATTCATGTATGTGGAGAAACCTGAACTTACAATTGAACGAAAAGAGCAAGAAATTTCATGGAAGAAATAAACGATGAACCCACAGATATATAGTTGTGCTGGGCACTCTCTAAACCAATGGGTTTCATTATTTTTAAATGAGATTCTTGGGAATAATTATTATCAAAATCGGAAGGGCAGAATTTATTGGACATCTGGTCACGTAAGAGCGATTCAAATGATGAAGTAGCTTAAGGGTATACAAATTTTGTTAGGTGCATCACAATATGCCTTATGTTAAATTACATAAATAGGATTTTAATATTCTTTTTTTTTTCTTTTTACATAAAATAATTTATTGTTCAACCACAAATATATATATTTTTTCCTCTCTATCAATAGCGAATGGTGCATAGCTTTTCCGTTGACGATGGCTTTTGTGTTTGTCCATGGAAGATAATTTTCTTTTCCGTACTATAGTGATTATGTTTATATTTTTTAGAACATTTTTTTTTCAATTGAAAATATTATCAATTATCTGTCATGCACGTTGGAGGGATGGTTTATGAACGATAGGAAAAGGATTTAGATTTATGTCGGTTAATGGTGATTCCAAACCATTATATTTGTGCTTAGTCAAGCAATAATTCGTTATTTCTAAACCGCTAATTCCGAAAATTCCTACACACTAAATTAATCCACTCTTTCAAGAATTGAGCAATCAACATAAATATACTAAATATACTGCATCTAAACACAATTAATCCACTCTTTCAAGAATTGAGCAATCAACATTTCATTTGAAAATACCCTAAAAAACAAAGAAAGTAAAATAAATTTAAGAACAATTAATCTTAAGCAAAGTTCAACTTCTTTCCTTAACTTCTCTCGTAACATTAACACTTGACAAAAACAAAAAATATTAAGAAAAAATTTGCTTTTTTCCCCCTAAAATGAAAAATGGGCATTACTTGTTGAGGGAGGGACGAAGCCTTTGATTCCATGGAAAATGAACTGTTTTTTGAGGCGGTGATCGGACATACTCTACGGTGGTGGTGGTGTCCGGGGCTAGTACTAATATTAATAGCGCTACCATCATTATCAACTTTGGTTCCATTATTTTTCCTCTTTGGTACCTCGTGAAAAAGGATATTTGTAGCTAAGAAGAGATGCACTGAATAATGAAGGTGGTTTGGTATATTATGGTGAACATTGGGGG
>NC_036248.1:20000859-20050685 GCF_002742605.1 Olea europaea var. sylvestris | reverse complement strand
GGGGGGGGGGGGGGGGGCGTGTTTAGAGATTCGACATTTCTTGAAATTTAATGTGGTGTACAGATAAATTGGTGAAATTGTTGTGGTATTTATTTTGTTAATTTCGTTGGTTATATTAGTCAAATTCAGGTGCTGTATTTATTAAAAATGTATTTGAATTGGGATAGACTTAAAAGGTAGTGAAACAAAAATAAATTATGGTGGCAATATAATCAAAATATCTTTTGAATTGATAGCTCTTGAAGAAGGGCAAACAATTTTTTTTTTCTCTTTAATTTTAATTTCTTTGTAAGGGTTCAAAATCATTGATAGCTACATACTGCACTCGTTTTGTATAATTTCTCAAATGACAAATGTTGTAAAATTTTGTTTCGCAAGTGTACGACCCGTAACAAGTAATAGTGGACCTAAGAGTTCGGTTTGTCGATCCCACAAAGACTATTTTCTAGCACTTAATTCAATCTTTATTTAACTACTATTTGACTAACACAAATCAAAGGTCGTAAAATCTGGGTTTTAATCTAAATTCTAGAAAATAAATGAATGTTCACACGATTGGTTGGAAAATCAAATAATGAATGGATGTTAGGGTAGAATAACTTCACCAATAGATCACCTTTACATCTCAAATTAAAACTCAATGCTAATGTAGCGCTCGGTCGAATTCTCCTATTGTATTCAATTTACCCCTCTCGAGTTTGGATTGAGCCTATTCAACTAATTAAATTTCATATCTCTATGCAAATTCAACTTAGTCAAACGAGTTCTATGTTTTAGGAATTCAATTATGACCGCAATAAATGGTATTTGTATCTCTACTCGTTATACCAATGTATTGAATTTTACTACATGGTCTAAAACCTAAACTCATATCTCTATTTGTAAAGAATTCACAAAAATCATCAAATTGTTGATCAGATAATTTAATGCATTCAACTCATAGCAAAATCAACACATGTAAGAATTAAAAACTGAAAGTCTTAATAAGAGAATGTAAAAGATCCCAATTTGTTACATTATTCCCCCTAACAATGAATTTAGCTACTCATAATACGAGAAGATTAGTAAGAAATTGTCTTAGAATACATCACCGAGTTTATAATAAAGATGTAGAAGAAAAAGTAGAATTCTTGCACCAAGATCTCCTTCCTCTTCCAATAAATGCTACTAATCTCCAATTGCTTGGTGTTAATCTTTTTGAATTTCTCTTTTGAATCTCCCTTCTTGCTGTTTTCTCTCCAATATGTCCAGAACCCTCCAAAAGTATGAGGAAGATGTATTTATATGTGCCCCCTCCGTTTTATGTAGAAGTAGAGTTTTTATGGATCTAAAAACGGCCCAAAAAACGCGCCCTAAATCTTCAATCGTAGCGCCTAGGCGCTACGAGACAGTGCCCAAGCGCTGGTTATAACGCCTGGGCGCTATGTTTTCAGCACCTAGGCACTAATAGTAGCGCCTAGGCGCTATGGTTGCGGCGCCTAGGTGTTGCCTCTCGGGTCCAAATTTCATCTTTTTTTTTTTTCACTTTCGTAGCGCCTAGGCTCTATGAATGCAGCGCCTAAGCGTCGTCTTTCTACTCCAATTCCGTGTTTTTGACATCTTCGTCCACTTTAATACTTCTTTTCACATCGCTTCTCCTAATCTTCAAAACAACACTAACAAACATATTAAAAACGTTCTATACTCACAAGATCTAGCATTTAATCAAGCTACAATTGTGCAAAAATTATGAGTGAAACAAACTCATAAAATATCCCCAAACTTAACCATTTGCTAGTCCTCGAGGAAACAAACAATCCAAACAGTAAAATTATCCAAGGACGATACCCCACAATTAGTCAGTTAGACAGCTTGTCTTTTTGGCTCAGTATTGATAACATTATATTATATTTATGAATGGTGTTAAAATCACAATGCAAGAACCAAACTTTCACTCATACAACTCGAAGCGTGTGTGTGTGTGTGTGGAGGGTCAAGCGTAGCATCGTACATTCACAAGTTAGTTCACTTCCCAACCCTTAATAGTCAATTATTTCCTTTCTTCACTCGTAAGATTCACACACTTCCAAATTTGGTTCTTTTATTCTCTTACCATGGTGTAATTCTAAAGTTCAGTTTTGCTTAAGATTTCCTCACATCACTCTAATTTGGGTTAGTTCAACCAGCAACGTCAACAATTCATTCATGTAATGACTCTCCCAATTTATGAGTGTTTCAACAATTTAGTTTATACTTATTGGTTCAAACCCACTAGTTATCTAGGCCTCCAATATCAATTTCTTTTTTTCTTTTATTTATTTAATTAATTTATTTACCTCACCTTTTTTCCACTTCTTGATCCCTATAGCAAGTGTTAGGTCGGTAATTTCCCGATTTTTTTGTATACCAAAGGGTACTAGATTTCAAGAGACCCCTACGAACTTAATAACTCGAGTAAAAAAGGTGCAAGTGTGAGACTCAGCTGAAGACGTGCAATGCTTCTTCTCTAATAAAAAGAAGTGAAATTTATAGGGTTAGATTTCTAGCATTCGGTCATCACCAAGCTTATACCAGAAAATTAAATACACTCCACACAATCTTTTTCACATGTACGGAATCACCACAATCTTAAATCATTTCTTTCGCTGGTTAGAATGCCCCAAATTATAAGTATACGGTTAAAGGGTATTGACATTCACGGGTTACGGGATTACACACCTAAGTCATCTCTTTAGCCTATGTGCATGAGCCCTCATGTTCCTGTACAACGCTCAACTTAATACTTGTGTATAAATGTTATACCGCTTCATATGTATAAGTAGAAAATCCAATTAAAACATATGATTCATCCACAATCCATAAACTAATACATGCTCTCAAATATATTCATCATACCTAACAAGACTATCTAACTCACACAAGCATGCTGAAGATGAAAATGCATATATAATATATTTTTTTTAACACTAAACACATGAACACATAAAACAAGCAAATCATATGCAAGTATTCGAGAAACTCAACAACGTAAGCAAATTTATTCACCCCCCAAATTAACTGAAACATTGTCCTCAATGTGAAATAGAAACAAAATGGGGAGATGGACGATGTTAATCGTCGTCCTGGGTATTAGGAATTGGATTGGCAGCGTGATCAGGTAGGAGAGGCGGCTGAGGAAATGTTCGATTGGAGTAAATCAAAGCCAATACCGCATTGAACTCATGTTGATAATGGAATTACTTGCACAATGTATTTTGCATCAAATTCATTTGCAATTGCATTTCATGAAACTGAACGGAAAGGTCAGAAGTGGGGTCACTAGCTAGTGTCGGTCGGCGTGAACGGGGCGGCTAGTCGCTCCGAGGAGAGGGTGGAGTACTGGTGGATTCGGAGCGGCATAAGAACTTCCAAGTACGCGCTCGTGTGATAGTCGATTTGGGGTGCATGACCTCCTCAGTAAGGTATGTGACAACACCACCTGCTAAGCAAAGCTCATAAATCAACGATGGGTGCCCTCGACTACCTGTCGTCAATCCTCTCAAAGTGTGTAAGATGTTGTGAATAATTTTACTAACATCAATTAATAGGCAGTTGAATGACATAATTTAGGGTAGCCCGTTCTTTTGTTACTTCACTTAAATTGCTACTGGGAATAAGTTTGCCAGAAATGAAGTGATGCCAAGCCTTACAACCCGAAGTCATACTAGAAGCAGGGAAGTCAAGTACATCAGTCTCCGAACGTTTCCATGTAGTACCAGTTGTGGCCAAGACTCGAATGACCTCATCAGGATCAACACCCTCGTCACGAAGTCTAGAGTACTCGTCATTTTCAATATCTTACAAATGATAAAACCTGTTGATGGAGGTTCTATCAAACGGTAACCATTTACCCCGCACAAACACTCAAAAATTTCGATGCTCCTTCGCATTGGCATAGAACTCCCGAACAACTGGAATTAGCGCCGATCGTGGTTGCCGAGCAAACACTTCCCAGTTCCGCCGACCTATCTGCTCTGTCATATAATTGTCAAAACCACGTTCAGGGATACAGGTCTTGTGTACCACCAGGCTATTATATCGTTCAGCGGCCTTGGCACTAATGAATTTGCTCCTGTCAAATGAGCTAAAAGAGGAGGCTGCGGCTTTAGATCTCTTTTTAGGCGGCATTGGACCTGTGCAAGTGTAGAACTTGCAAACCATTAGCAACAACAGCAATAAAGGAAAATAAGGCAGGGCTTAAAATCTAGCCATAAGAGGGAACTATGGTCGAATGTGCAATAGATGTATTCTAAACCCAATTTCAATTCACGATCATCTACATAGCAATACCCACATAAGTGAATTAGGACAATAGCCAAAATAGCTCCTTTGTATCCAACTAAGTTCATCTAGGCAATCCATCAAACACTTTGAAGGCGCCAAATTTTCACCAAAAATTGCCCATATTTTGAGAATAATTCATGCCACATTATTCGCACCATACATAAATTTCTTGACACCACAATAAAGCAAGCCCTCCTCTTAACATAATTATCAAAAATAGGCACATATAAGCAACAACTATCATGTGAGAGAGGAAAAAAAAAAGGGAGCAAAAATAGCCATACCTGAAATGGTGTTGTGGAAACTAATAGGAATAGATGAATTCACACTTAGTAACAATGAAATTTTGAAATCAACAAGGGAGATTGAGAGAGGGGAGGGGCGAGAATATGTGGAGTTGAAAGAATTGTGATGTGGGTGAGGTGATAAAGTAAATTAAAAAAAAAAAAAAAAAACTAAACTAAATAAGGAAGGAGAGAGGAAGAGGGTACTTTGGTAGGGTTGAGGAGGAGGAGGAAATGGGAAAATTTAAGGGTGTTGGGGGAAGAAGATGAGAGGGAGTAGGTTTGGGGAAAAATACGTAGTGTGAGAGGGAGAGGAGAACAGGGTATAAGAAATAGAAAAGAAGTAAAATTAAAAATTAAAAAAATATGAAGAGGGGTTCGCAGCGCCCAAGCGCTGCGTTTCTGCCCCGAATGGGCAGTTCCAGTTTCACAGCACCTGGGCGCTGCGTTACTGCCCCTTTATTTTTAAAAATTATTATTATTATTTTTTTAATTCCTCCTTTTTATCATACTCATTCATTTTCATTGTAGAACTCAAATTCTGCAATATGTAACTTTTATGGATTCTCCTACAAAAAATAAAAAAACAAAAGAATGTGTTACTACGATAGCATAGATTATTAAAGGAAAAACAAAGTCAAAGAAAAAACCAATAATCAAATAAAGGGTACAGTTTGGGTTGCCTCCCAAGAAGCGCTTCTTTTAAGTCATTAGCTGGACGTAGTGCCACAGTTATTCGGGAACAGCTAGAACAAGACTTTCTTTAGCAGTGGGGAAATCTTCCACATAATGCTTGATGCGTTGGTCATTTACTTTGAAATTTTCTTTAGTTCGATGGTGTAATTCAACTGTCCCGTAAGAAAACGCCTGAGAGACCGTAAAAGGACCGGACCATCGAGACTTCAATTTTCCTGGAAAAAGCTTAAGCCGGGAATTGTATAATAGCACTTGATCCCCCACTCGAAAAATTCGTTGCCTGATGTTCTTGTCGTGCTACTGTTTTGTCCTTTCCTTATAGATGGATGCATTCTCATATGTCTCTCTTCTGAATTCCTCCAACTCATGTAGCTGTAGTACTCTTGTTTCTCCAACCTTTTCGAGGTCCATGTTTAACTGCTTCAATGCCCAATACGCTTTGTGCTCAAATTTCATTGGTAGGTGACATGCTTTCCCAAAGACTAGTCGGTATGGAGACATTCCTAAGGTGTCTTGTAAGCTGTGCGATATGCCCATAAAGCATCGTCCAATTTTTTTGACCAATCCTTGCGAGATGCATTTACAGTGACCTCCAAAATTCTTTTCAATTATTTGTTTGACGTTTCCACCTGTCCACTTATCTGAGGGTGATAAGGAGTGGCAATTCGATGTTGCACCCCGTACTTATGCAAAACTGCTTGGAACATCCGATTGCGGAAGTGCGTTCCACCATCACTTATAATGGCCCTAGGTGATCCATAGCGGTTAAATATGTGTTTTGTTATGAAGTCCACTACCACCCTTGCATCATTTGTAAGCAATGTTTTAGCTTCTACCCATTTTGAAACGTAGTCCACCGCAACCACGATGTACCGATTGTTGTAAGATGATGGAAACGGACCCATAAAATCAACCCCTTAGACATCAAATATTTCCACTTCCAAAATGTTTTTAAGTGGCATCTCGTGATTTACTGATATGTTACCTATTCTTTGACACTTATCGCATGACCTACAGAAACTATGGCAGTCCTTGAACAATGTAGGCCAAAAGAAACCACATTGGAGCACCTTTGTTGCTATTTTAATGGGGCCAAAGTGTCCTCCATAAGCCGAAGCATGTACTCGTGAAAGGATCGGTTTCATTTCATCCTCAGGCACACATCTCCTAATGATCTGGTCCGTCCCTCTCCTATATAAATTTGGATCATCCCAGTAATAGAATTTCGCTTCATGACTGAGCTTCTTCTTTTGCTGAGAGGTGAGATTCGGATCCACATAGCCACTGGCTAAGTAATTAACAATGTCTGCATACCATGGAGCTTTTTCTACTTCCAGTAACTGTTCATCTGGGAAGACCTCATTAATATTCATATCATCTGAATCCTGCTGTTGCTCTATCCTTGATAAGTGATTCGCTACCTGATTTTCTGTTTCTTTTTTTATCACGTATCTCGATGTCAAATTCTTGTAGCAATAGCACCCAGCGAATTAGCCTTGGTTTCGCGTCCTTCTTCTCAAACAAATACTTCAGAGCTGCATGGTCTGTATAAACTATCACATTGGACCCAATCAAATAAGAACGGAATTTGTCAAAAGCAAAAACAATTGCAAGCAATTTTTTTTCAGTGTTGCATAGTTGATCTGAGCATCATTCAATGTTTTGCTAGCATAGTAGATAACATGAAATACTTTTCCGTTGCGTTGTCCAAGCACTGCCCCCACTGCAAAGTCACTGGCGTCACACATGAGCTCAAAAGGCAATTCTCAATCTAGAGCCACTATCACAAGTGCCGATGTCAATTTTTCTTTCAAAGTGTTGAAAGCTTTCAAACACTCATCAAAAAATTGAAATGGTATATCTTTCTCCAGCAGGTTGCACAACGGTTTTGTAATTTTTGCAAAGTCTTGAATGAATCTTCTATAAAACCCTGCATGTCCTAGAAAACTCCTGATCCCCTTTACTGAATTAGGTGACTGCAATTTCTCAATCACCTGTATTTTGGCTTTGTCCACTTTAATCCCCTGTGCAGAAATTCGATGTCCCAGTACTATTCCTTCCTTTACCATGAAATGACATTTTTCTCAATTAAGCACAAGGTTCTTCTCCTCACATCTTTGCAATACAAGAGCCAACCGCTCCAAGCAATCATCAAAAGAATCTCCAAACACAGAAAAATCGTCCATAAAAACCTCAATGTACTTTTCTACCATGTCAGGAAAGATGGCCATCATGCATCGTTGAAAGGTTGCCGGTGCATTGCATAAACCAAAAGGCATTCTTCTAAACGCAAACGTTCCACAAGGGCATGTGAAGGTGTCTTCTCTTGGTCTTCTGGAGGAATTACTATTTGATTGTATCCTGAATATCCGTCCAAAAAGCAATAATGAGAATGTTCTGCCAACCTTTCCAACATTTGATCAATGAATGGCAATGGAAAATGGTCATTTCTGGTCGAATTATTTAGCTTTCTATAATCTATGCATACTCTCCACCCTGTCACTAACCGTGTTGGTATCATCTCGTTGTTCTCGTTCTTCTCCACTGTGATTCTACCCTTTTAGGTACAACATGTACAGGACTCACCCACGAACTATCAGCTATGTGATAAATTATTCCTACATCCAGTAATTTCAGCACTTCTTTTCGCACGACTTCTTTCAATGTTGGATTCAATCGACGTTGTCCTTCCACCGATGCCCTTGACCCGTCTTGTGCATGCAAAGAGTTGGACTGATCTCTCTTATGTCAGTTATTGTCCAGCCAATTGCCATTTTGTGCTACCTAAGTACCTCCAACAATTGATTCTTCTCCTCCCTTGTCATATCATTTGCAATGATTACTGGTAGTGTTGAAGATTCTCCCAAATATGCATAACGAAGATAGAAAGGTAAGGGCTTTAGTTCAAGAGTGGGTGCCTTTTCCACTGAGGGTACCGGGGGAGAAGGATTGTCTCCTAAAGATTCGTACTGCCAATGCCTTCTTCCTATAGGTTGCTCGGCTAAGTTGATAACACATTTAGCTTTTCCTGCATTTGGTGCTTCTAATTGAGCAAGTTCTACCTCACAAAGATTTGTGTGATGCTCTATATCAAATGTATCCGCCACAAGCTCTTCAAGAACATCAACTTGGCAGCAAGTGTCGAAAGTTAATAGGTGTTTCATTACCTTGAACACGTTGAATATGACTTGCTCATTGTCCATTCGAAGAATCATTTTTCCATCATAAACATCATCAATGCTCTCCCAGTAGCCAAGAACGGTCTTCCCAAGATCAGAGGAATATTTGAGTCCTCTTCCATGTCCAAAATAATGAAATCAACTGGAAAAATAAATTTGTCAACTTTTACCAGCACATCTTCAATAATTCCCTTTGGTCGTTTGATCGATCTGTCGGCCAGTTACAAAGAGATTGTTGTAGGTTTTGCTTCTCCTAATCCAAGAGGCATGTAAACAGAGAGAGGCATCAAATTAACACTGGCACCTAAATCACATAAAGAATGTTCAAAGAAATTAGAACCAATTGTGCAAGGTATAGTGAAACTCCCTGGGTCTTTTAATTTAGGGTGTTGCTTTCTCAATAGTATTGCACTGTACTCCTCGTTCAAGCATACGATCTCATGTTCTTCCAGCTTCCTTTTGTTAGATAGGATCTCTTTCAAGAATTTTGTATAGCTGGGCATTTGGGCAATTGTGTCTGCAAAAGGAATATTGATGTGCAGTTTCTTGAAAATCTCCACAAACTTGGCAAATTGATTATCCAACTTCTTTCTTTGTAACCTTTGAGGGAAGGGAATTCGTGGCACATAAGCCTTCACGGGGCTGAGTGCTCTCACTGCAGGTGTTTCTTTCCTTTCGTTCTCCTTATCAGTTGGCTGTTCAAACTCGACTTCTGTCCCAGCCTCTTTACCCATTATTTCCTTTCCTTTTCGCTTTGGTCTCTTCACATGTATTTCTAGAAGTTGTACCCCATTCCTGGTAGTAATAGCTTGCACTTGCTCTTTTAGATTGACCATTGTGTTACTTGGCAATGTCCTTCATCGACGTTCTGCAAGCTGTTGAGCTATCTGACCAATTTGTGTTTCCAACTTCTTGATTGATGCTTGCTGATTCTGAAAGTTAATGTCAATCTGCTGAAACACCTTGTCAGTCCTCTACATGTACTGGTTGAACATCTCCCCCAAACTTGGTTTTTTCTCCTGTTGGGCATTATTTGAACTATTCCTTTGTTGATTATCCGACCATCTAAAGTTTGGGTGTTGTCTCCATCCTAGGTTGTATGTTTGAGCAAATGGATTAAAATTTCGAGACCCATTCTGAATGAAATTGACCTGTTCATCGGGATAGCCTATAGATGTGCAGTTTTCTGCCAGATGATTAGCCCCATAGTTCTTGCATGATGGACCAGCTGTCACTGCATGTGCTCCTTTCATTTTTTATTTTACCAATAACTCCACCTGTTTTGTCAATGCTATTATTTGGGCGTTAGTAGCTGCTGTGCTGTCTAACTCATACATTCCTCCAGTCTTCGATGGCGTCACTCTTTCTGATGAGAACATTGAATGTGTAGTGGCAATCAACTCAAACAGTTCCATGGTTTGCTACACAGATTTTCCTATAATTGATCCTCTAGCTGAGGTATCGACTTGGGATTTTGACAGTGGTGTAAGTCCAGTATAAAAGTACTGCACTTGATTACCTATAGTAATTCCATGGTTTGGTCATTTTCTCATCATCTCATTAAACTTATTCCATACTTCGTGATAGCTTTCTCCATTTTTCTGTTGAAAAGTTTGAATTTCCAATCTGATTTTAACTACCCTTGCCGGTGGGAAAAATTTATTACAGAACTTCCTGATTAGTTCTTCCCATGTAGTAATGCTAGCGTGAGGCTCAGCATCTAACCACTCTAATGCAGCGTCTCTCAATGTAAATGGAAATAGTTGTAGTTTAATAGCATCTTCATTGACCCTCGGAGCATGAAAGTTCTGACAGTTTCTGAGAAATCTAGAGATATGCATGTTTGGATTCTCTTGAGGTAGCCCGTAGAATTGTAGGGTGTTGCTCATCAAGTTAATCTAATTTGGCCTGATCTGAAAGTTATTCACCCTAAAATCTGGATACATGATACTGGAGCGCCTGGGTGCTGTTATAGGTGTCAGGAACATTGATACTGGCAAATCACATTCATTTACTTCCCCTCGCTCATGCTGTTGTTTCGGTGGTGCCACTCTTGCTGCCATTTGTCTAATCGGCTGAATAGGGATATGGATTTGTTAATTGTCAGCCATTTGACATTGCTGTTTTTGTTTGTGTTCTTTGCGTCTTTGTCTGAAAGTACGTTCTATCTCCGAATCAAATGGTTCAAGATCGTCGCCTTGGGCACGGAGCATACAACGAACACAATTTTCTGTAAATAAAAGAAAAATAAATAAATCAAATAACAGTTAAAATATAAATTAATTGAGACTAGAAGAAATAGTCTCCGACAACGGCGCCAAAAATTTGTTGTGAAATTTTGTTTCGCAAGTGTACGACCCGTAACAAGTAATAGCAGACCTAAGAGTCCGGTTTGTCGATCCCATAATGACTATTTTCTAACACTTAATTCAATCTTTCTTTAACTACTAGTTGACTAACACAAATCAAAGGTTGTAAAATCTGGGTTTTAATCTAAATTCTAGAAAATAAATGAATGTTCACACGATTGATTAGATAATCAAATAATGAATGGATGTTAGGGTAGAATAACTTCACCAATTGATCACCTTTACATCTCAAAATAAAACTCAATTCTAATGTAGCGCTCGGTTGAATTCTCCTATTGTATTCAATTTACCCCTCTCGAGTTCTCATTGAACCTATTCAACTAATTAAATTTCATATCTCTATGCAAATTCATTTTAGTTAAACGAGTTCTATGTTTTAGGAATTCAATTATGACAGCAATAAATGGTATATGTATCTCTACTTGTTATACCAATGTATTGAATTTTACTACATGGTCTAAATCCTAAACTCATATCTCTATTTGTAAAGAATTCACAAAAATCATCAGATTATTGATCAGATAATTTAATGCATTTAACTCATAGCAAAATCAACACATGTAAGAATTAAAAATTGAAATTCTTAATAATAGAATGTAAAAGATCCCAATTGATTACATTATTTCCCCTAACAATGAATTTAGCTACTCATAATACAAGAAGAAAAGTAAGAAATTGTCTTAGAATACATCACCGAGTTTGTAATAAAGATATAGAAGAAACAATAGAATTCTTGCACCAAATTTCATCTTTTTTTTTTCACTTTCGTAGCGCCTAGGCGCTACGAATGCAGCACCTAAGCGCCGTCTTTCTGCTCCAATTCCGTGTTTTTGGCCTCTTCGTCCACTTTAATACTTCTTTTTACATCGCTTCTCCTAATCTTTAAAACAACACTAACAAACACATCAAAAACGTTCTATACTCACAAGATCTAGCATTTAATCAAGTTATAATTGTGCAAAAATCATGAGTGAAGCAAACTCATCAACAAATTGTAACATAGAATGACTATTGCAGCCACCGATTATAAATAGTATTAATATTTTATTATTCTTCATAGGTGTCCACCTTTTACAATCAAAAAGCGATGTTATCTCCTTTACATATAAGACTTGTCTGGTGTAGTTTAAAAATTTAAAATAAACTTGACAATTAATTTTTACTATACATATACATAATTTTAATTTTTATCAATTTTTCAATCACACATTTAGTGGTTTTATTTCCTTTACATATAAGACTTTTCTGGTATAGTTTAAAATTTTTTAATAAACTTGAATATTAATTTTTACTATGAGTCCTTCGGTAGTGATTATGAGAATTGATTTTTTGACCGGGGGCCATCTTTGAATAAAGAAGTAAAAAATGATGGTTAAAATAATAAAATAACAGTCAAAAAATTAATTTTTTGGGATGAAAAAGCACTACCAAACGGGGACTATATATATAATTATGTATTTTTAATTGTTTTAATTTTTTAACCACTTATTTAATCAACTTTAATTAAAATTCATGAAAAATTAATTTTTAATTAAATATTAAAAAAGTTGCTATTAACTTTCCTCCATGACTCAGAAGTACGCGTCACTTAAACAGCGACTTCTAAGCCACGTGTCAATTTGCAGCATACGTGTCACAAATTCTTCCTCCAGACTAGCCGCTGAGCTACCACGTGTCATCTAATCCTTTCACCAGTAGATATATATATACACACACTTCATGCTGTAAGCATTTGTCGTTATCAGTTGAATTTGTTCAAAGCAGTGAAAATCACATAGTTTTACTTAGGCAGTTAAAAATGTCTTCCCAGCAAGAAAAAGCCGAGCTTGACGCCAGGGCAAAGCACGGTGAGACCGTGGTGCCGGGTGGCACCGGCGGAAAAAGCCTCGAGGCCCAAGAACACCTTGCTGAAGGTAATACCATTTTTTTACTCGACGAGAGCAATTGTTACACTATATTTCACAGAATAATCAAATACAGTCCATTATATATTTTAACTTCTCTTTTTTTTCAATACTGTTTAGGGAGGAGTAAGGGAGGGCAGACGAGGAAGGAGCAGCTGGGAACTGAAGGATATCAAGAAATGGGTCGCAAAGGTGGACTGAGCACTGGGGACAAGCCAGGAGAAGAACGTGCACGGGAGGAAGGAATCGAGATAGACGAGTCCAAGTTCAGAACTTAGAGATGAATCATCTGAGTCTGTACCTTACAGAGTAGAACGTACTAGGTTTTCGAGTTTGTTAATGTAGGTCTCGTCTGGCTATATATAAGTGTGACTGTTATGCTGTATTTGGTTTGCAATGTGTTCTTTTCGTAAGGTTTGTTGTATATAGAGTTTTCAGTAATCTTTGTTTCGTTTGTGTTACTGTCACAAACTGACGTGGTACGATAATATTGTTCAAATGGTTCAAATAATTAATATATTAAATATAAGTGGGGTATTATTAAAATAATTAAATATATTGAAAAATAAAAAGTAAGTTATTCTTGCAATAATTGAATTAGAGTAAATTAATATTTAATATATTACAGATATCAGAGGGCCCAACATCTATTATATAGTGAAATTATGATGTATTGATCTTAATGCATTGGCAAAGTGAAGAGCTCACGGTAAATGACGACCATATAATTGCATTATGGTATCCGTGTCCTTACACAGGGGAAAGAATCATTCCTTGTCTTTGCTCTCTTCGAAATAGTTCGCCACGAAAAAGCTGGGATTTTCACCTATCCTTTCGTAAGATCAGCAAGAGATTCACCATTCCCCGGTGGATCAAATGAATATTTATGACATTTGGTTAAATATTTTTCTGTTATATTGCAAGCCAAGCAGTAATCAATAATGCGTAGTGTGAAACATATCCATTTGAGGATGCAAGGCTTGACTTAATCTCAAAAGAAAAGAAAGTACTCGTCAGTTGTGGTGCCAGACAATTATTAAAACGAATATTTCAATACTCAAGCAAATATAAAATTAGATTTTAATCGTAAGATAATAAATTATATCTTTGGAATTGAATCGATGTCATCTTTAAAAAATATATAAAGGACGGAAGCATGATAAGAATGAGCAAATGATATATACTTATCAATCACCTACAGAAATTCGATTACCAATCATTTTAAACAATTGAAACTTTTGGTCAGTAACACAATAAAAATATGATTGAACGTCATTGGTTACAAAATACTATTCTAAGTAAGTATGAATTTTTTTATACCAATACACTCGAATGCCACCTCAAGTGAAAACAAAATGACCAGAAACATAGAGTCAAAAGAAAATTAATTTATTCTACATCCATGTTTGATTCACTACAATAATATACTTATAATCAAATTAATTTATAAATAAATAAAGTTTTAAAAAATATTTTTTATTGATGAAATTCAATTAGAGCAAATTATTTATTTTGATAATAGCAATAAATAAGTTTTTAACTCACAAGTGTATATAAGTAATATATGTAAAATACATAAGAAAAAATTTAATTACGGTTAAGTTTAGTCAAACATGGTTAAAAATAAGTCATATATTTTTACTTTATCAATAAATATTATTTTTTATAAAATAAACTAATTTAGTTATGGATGTTCCTTTAAATTTAGTTAAATATATATGAAATAAAGTACTTAATTTGATAGCAAATTATTTGTGTATCATGAATGTGAAAATAAATATTTAATTGTTGTAGTGTCTTATCCTAAATTCCCATAAGAACTTAGTTTGGTTAAAATTAAATTTTTTGTTGAGTTAAATTCTTATTCCTTTTGATTTGTGGAAATTACTCACCAACATGAATTTAAAGATCACAATTTATAAATTAGAGATTAGGTTTATTTATTCACAATTCAGATGATTAATTCATATTATAATTAATCTACAATTCAATCTCACCCCATACCTATCCCATCCCCAATTTCAAATCCTCTCTCTCTCTCTCTCTCTCTCCATTCGTCGTCTCTTTTTTATTTGTCTAGGTCCGGTGGTGTAGTCAATCCAAAATTCCTTGAGAGAAGGGGCCGGCATCGACTCTCCCTTCTTCCTTCTCACACTTCCAAGAAGCTTCATTCCAGCACTTTGCCACAGCGCTCGACGGTGCAACGCTGATTGAAGAAGTTGTGAGTGCCATTGGACGACATTGCAGCGCATGGTGGTAAAGCGCCAAAACAAAGCGCTTGTGAGCAACGTAGCATGGATTGTAGTTGGCTATTCCACCACTAACAACCACTACTTGATGCTTCATCGATCATATGTGATGCTAGTGACAATAGTAACTGGATCTTTGTAGTGGTGGTGGTGGTGGTCATGGCGGTGGTGCAGTAGTCATTGGTGAGGATGGGAAGGGGATATTTGTGACCAATTTTTTGATTAATTATGACTAATAAATTAGTTAATTTGTGATAAGTGATCTAAAAAATATGATTGTGACTCATAATTTATTAAGTTGAAACTGAAAAATTACTTTTGATCTATTAAATTGATAATTTGTGATAATTAAATAAGTACTACTCATAAAATTTGTGATTTTGTGAAAAATTAATAAAATGTGACTTACAAAATATTTGATTTGTGATCGAGAAATAATTTGTGACCAATTAATTCAATAACTTGTGATCAAATGGTATAAAGTTGTGACCTTAATATATTTAATTAATAAATATATTTTTAATCAATTATTCCATAAAAAATGTAAGCAATATCTGATTTTTGAAGTTTTAAACATTTTTTTTAATATTTTGAAATGGGTCATACTTAATCTCTTAGTAGACGAATTTGGTATATTTGGATGTTAAAAATTGTTTTCAGACGAATATTGATTGGTAGGGGTGTCAATTTAGCTGCCGCCTAGGGCACCACGGAAAACTCGAGCCAAGGCTTGGGCCATGCCCCATTTTGGAGTATTGGCTTGAGCTCGAGCTTGCTCGTAAGCATATTTATATTTAAAAAATAAAATCGACAACCATGTGTAACTACAAATTTCAGCAAGCAACCAATTAAAAAAATAAATTACGACTAGGCTGGACTCGATAATGCCCAAGTCGAAAGTTCGGATCGAACATCAATTTTTTGACTAAGCAAAAACTCGATTCAGCTGGGCCAAAAAAAGCTTGAACCACTTTTACTCGAGCCGAGCTCAAGTTTTGAGTATCGGCTCGCAAGTCGACTCAACTGGACTCGTTGACATTCCTATTGATAGTTGAGCTGTTTTTTTATACAACATAGTAAAGACTTGGAGTTTGAATTAAAGGTCATATGTGCAATTTTATGGTTGTTCGTTAAATGAATTTTTTAATGATTGAATGCTCTTGAATAAAGTTTATTATGATTCACATAGAGATGTGAGTTGACTTAATTGGGTATGATTGGTTTGAATTCAAGAGAGGAAATCAATTAATTCTGAAGATTTCGATTAGGCATATGTGATTATAAAAATTGACGTTTGAGATTAAGGGAACATCTATCTTGAACTCGTGAATTCTATTAACCATCATTAAAAATCCATTTATGCTAGTGTTAATTGTTTTAGTATATTTAAAATAAAAAAAATACTTAAAGAAAGTAAACACATTCGAATTGAAGTTAGAAATAGCTGAACCAATAATTCGGACTTTTAGATCCACTTTATTAGTTATAAAATTTCATACATTTACGAGATATAAAATCAACAACAGTGACCCAAGATTATCATAGTGATAATGTTGTAAACTCATACAACACAGCCGTTGTCGAGCCATGGCTTGCTAATACTAGATAACTTGGAAAAAAAAAAAAATCTCATCGCAAACATAATACACATAGATCTACATTTGACCTGAAGAAATTAGAAATCCCATCACACACAGGACACATAGATCTACTTCTTATCCTACCAGATTAAGGATGCGCCGTCCAAAATCACAAGTTTTTTTCAATCGCGATTAGTATCTTTCAGCATATTCATGTATACGGAGAAACCTGAACTTACAATTGAACGAAAAGAGCAAGAAATTTCATGGAAGCAATAAACGATGAACCCACTGTTACGCCTCGATTGTTCGAGCCTCGATACTGAAGTGTTATCTCACCACCAAGTAGACCACTCCGACCCTCCCGAAACTTCTTCGAAGTGATATATCGATTCCTACTACTGATCTGCCGAAGCATCCCACCTCCTCGATACCGAAGTGTCATCTCACCACCGAAGCCAAGATCAAGTAGGCCACTCCGACCCTCCCGAAACTTCTCCGAAGTGATATATCGATTCCTACTACTGATCTGCCGAAGCATCCCACCTCCGAGGTCGGGATCAAGTGGACCCCGATTAGAAGATCCGCCGCCAATTCAAAATTTGTCCTGCATCTAAGGTTTAAATTGATTTGACGTCCCCATGAGACTATTTGATGTGACTTATCAACTTTATGTCAATTCAACTCGGGGGAAACAAACTGTCCGCCCACTCTACAAGCGCGAGTGATTGACGCCTATGAGCAGACGTTTCATACCGTCAGATTATACACGTGTTCCACATCCCACGGTTCATACCACCTATAAATACCCAAAGTTTGGCAAGAGACAAAGGTAATGAAACTCTCAATACACAGCATTCCATAAAAAGTTTATATTTTCTCCTCCCCCTTTATTGATTGATTTGTGTAGCCCCAAGGCACTGTTCCGACCACCCTAACCTGACTTGACCGTCGGAGTGTATACGGCCGCCACCACCCCGTCGGTTCCAACCGTGTGCGCCTGACCATTTGTTCATTTCGCAGGGAGGAATACGTGGAGTAGCTATAAGTTGGCCACGTGGAGGAGCCATTTTTGGAGGTCAACAGTTTGGCGCCGTCTGTGGGAACCTCACTCCCCATTTGAAGTTTTGCGTTCCCCATCGGAGAAGACACCGGAAAACCGACGACTGACCCTGAAAGGGGGGCTTCTTGAAAAAGAAAGTCGAATTACAATCCAAGTTCTTAGGATGAGCTACAGCCGCGAAGACAATCCCATGAGAGAGGCCTCTAAAGAAGAGGTACTCCATAACAATGTTACTCATCAGAGACCGCATCACTGGCGTCGACGACTTTGCTGGAGCGGGCCCTTTTTCTCCTCTGCTGCCCCGGAACTTGTTCAATGGCTACGGTCGCAAGGGGCGCTGTGTTCGGGGCAGCGACAGGCTCTGCCGCAGCGGGGCTTCTCTCCGGGAGGGCCACCCCCGTGGGAATAATTGTCTGCCTCAAAACTGGGGGTGGCATCGCCACAGTTGGGCGTCTGGGGGGGCAGCACTCTTCTTGCCCTTCCTTTGGAGGTCAGCCTCCGGGTCTTCCTGAACCTCCTCTTCCGTCGGAGGCTGAAGCCTCTTACTCGCCTCCACCAGCTCCTCCATTTGCTTCTTATACGAAGAGGAGGAGGCCTTCAGCGCCCGTGCCTCACCATCATTTTCTGGATGGTCTTGAAGTCGGGGCGTACTGGCAGCTTCTTGCTGAAGTTATCTGCAAAGAAACGAATAAGGAATTAGTACAAGTCTAGGGAGTTCGGAATAAAAAAGTATGGGCTTCGGTCCTATTACCTTGAGACGCCATTAAGTCGTGAGTGATGAAATGGATGTTCTTCCGGATCAGCCTGTGGTAGGACCTCTTCTTCTGAGGTAGCTGATAAATGACACAGATAGTGTCGAAGTCCTCTGTTGATAGCTCGCACCGAGGAAGGGAACCTAAGAAAGGAAACATAACTGTTAAACACAAGCCGAACTGAAGAGAAAACAAAAGGAGCAACTACTATACTCACTAAGTGTTGAAAACTTCGCCGGAACTGTAAGAGGCGCCAGGGGGTCCCCCTCTATTGTGTCCCATCGCCCCGCTGCCCAGTACCATGAGCTCTTCCATTCTTTGATGGAGCTTGGTAGATCGATTACGAATGGAGTGTGGGAACCCCATGACGTCAGGTAGTACCAATCCCGGGTCTTATCCCCCCCGGCAGTAACCTTGGGTATATAGAGGGTCTGGAAAACGGAAAGGGGCATCTCCACTCCTAACGACGCCTCTTTCCACAACATCCAGGAGCCCACCATTTGGCTCCAGGAGTTTGGATTGAGTTGCGTCGGGGCTAGCCCGTAAGACCTAAGCACCAACTTAAAGAATGGGTGGATAGGCAGCCTAAGTCCGGCCCTAAGGATCGCCTCACTAATGGCCACACAGCCCGGCCTTGGGTAACAGGCTCTCTTCCGGCCCGGGGAGAATCAAGTCTACACTGTCTGGGATCCTATATTCTGTCCTAAGTCTACCCAGGTCGGCCTCCCTCAATTTTGATGGGTAGTCCGACGCCCCCAATGCACAGAAGTATTCGGGGGGCTATCTGGTCGCTTCCATATGTTCTCCCCCCCATTATTGCCCCAGCTATTTCTGAGGAGGTCGCCACAATGGGCTCGTCCACCCTCACTATTTCTAAGCCCCTCCCCAAACCAGAACTCCCTTCCGAGGCCATTTGTTAAGAAATTTTTTACAGTCCAAATGGGTGCTGAAACTTATGGGTTTGGAAGTTTTTCCTAGCTGGAAATGGTGCAGGATCGTGGGAAGTATCGTTCTCTCTCGCCGGAGTTGCTTGCAAAACGTCGAAAATCGCCGAAAATTTGAGAGCAAATTATGGTTTTCGTCTGGCAAAGATAGAAACTCTGATAAAACCCCAGAGTTCGCCTTTTATAGGAAAGACAAGTCCAATCTCCACCGTTGAATTCAAATACGATCAATCTAAACCGTTCGTCGCATCCTCAATCCGGGTCGTTGAAATGAAATGCCAGATTTGATCTACGCCCAAGATGTCGCTGTGACTTTCACGATAAATTGAAACGCGTCACCTCGGTTACAAACAGTCGTCAATAATAATTACTAGCCGCAGCAGCCTTTTAGGAGAATGGGCATGGTACCCAACTGTCACCTTGGAAACACGCAACAGTTGTCAAATCATTGGACGTTTGGGTCACCTCGGATGAGCTCCTTCCCCAAACTTTACAAAGCTTGGACGCACCTGACGCGAACGCCCCCTTTGGCTCATCGCCTCGATCGCTGCGTTTCCTCCCATGCTTTACAAAGTTTCAGCCATCTCCCCATGCATCGACCTTTTCCTGTCAACGCATCGGTGCGAGATGAGTCCCTCAAACTTTACAAAGCTTGGACGCACCTGACGGGAACGCCCCATTGGCTCATCACCTCGGTCACTGCGTTTCCTCCCATGCTTTACAAAGTTTCAGCCATCTCCCCACGCATCGACCTTTTCCTGTCAACGCATCGGTGCGAGATGAGTCCCTCAAACTTTATAAAGCTTGGACGCACCTAACGCGATCGCCCCATTGGCTCATTGCCTCGGCCGCTGCGTTTCCTCCCATGCTTTCAAAAGTTTCAGCTACCCCCACGCCGCGGCCCAGTTAGGAAAATAAATCCACGTATAATATAAATATTCATTCCCGAATTTGGGGGACCATTGTTACGCCTCGATTATTCGAGCCTCGATACCGAAGTGTTATCTCACCACCAAGTAGACCACTCCGACCCTCCCGAAGCTTCTCCGCAGTGATATATCGATTCCTACTACTGATCTGCCGAAGCATCCCACCTCCTCGATACCGAAGTGTCATCTCACCATCGAAGCCAAGATCAAGTAGGCCACTCCGACCCTCCCGAAGCTTCTCCGAAGTGATATATCGATTCCTACTACTGATCTGCCGAAACATCCCACCTCCGAGGTCGGGATCAAGTGGACCCCGGTTAGAAGATCCGCCGCCAATTCAAGATTTGTCCTACATCTAAGGTTTAAATTGATTTGACGTCCTCATGAGGCTATTTGATGTGACTTATCAACTTTATGTCAATTCAATTCGGGGGAAACAAACTGTCCGCCCACTCTACAAGCGCGACTGATTGATGCCTATGAGCAGACGCTTCATACCGTCAGATGTATACACGTGTTCTATATCCCACGGTTCATACCACCTATAAATACCCAAAGTTTAGCAAGAGGCAAAGGTAATGAAACTCTCAATACACAGCATTCCAAAACAAGTTTATATTTTCTCCTCCCCCTTTATTGATTGATTTGTGTAGCTCCAAGGCACTGTTCCGACCATCCTAACCTGAGTTGACCGTCGGAGTGTATACGGTCGCCACCACCACCCTCGGTTCCGGCCGTGTGCGCCTGACCATTTGTTCATTTCGTAGGGAGGCATACGTGGAGTAGCTATAAGTTGGCCACGTGAAGGAGCCATTTTTGGAGGTCAACACCCACAGATATATAGTTGTGCTGGGCACTCTCTAAACCAATGGATTTCATTATTTTTAAATGAGATTCTTGGGAATAATTATTATCAAAATCGGAAGGGCAGAATTTATTGGACATCTGGTCACGTAAGAGCGATTCAAATGATGAAGTAGCTTAAGGGTATACAAATTTTGTTAGGTGCATCACAATATGCCTTATGTTAAATTACATAAATAGGATTTTAATATTCTTTTTTTTTCTTTTTACATAAAATAATTTATAGTTCAACCACAAATATATATATTTTTTCCTCTCTATCAATAGCGAATGGTGCATAGCTTTTCCGTTGACGATGGCTTTTGTGTTTGTCCATGGAAGATAATTTTCTTTTCCGTACTATAGTGATTATGTTTATATTTTTTAGAACATTTTTTTTTCAATTGAAAATATTATCAATTATCTGTCATGCACGTTGGAGGGATGGTTTATGAGCGATAGGAAAAGGATTTAGATTTATGTCGGTTAATGGTGATTCCAAACCATTATATTTGTGCTTAGTCAAGCAATAATTCGTTATTTCTAAACCGCTAATTCTGAAAATTCCTACACACTAAATTAATCCACTCTTTCAAGAATTGAGCAATCAACATAAATATACTAAATATACTGCATCTAAACACAATTAATCCACTCTTTCAAGAATTGAGCAATCAACATTTCATTTGAAAATACCCTAAAAAACAAAGAAAGTAAAATAAATTTAAGAACAATTAATCTTAAGCAAAGTTCAACTTCTTTCCTTAACTTCTCTCGTAACATTAACACTTGACAAAAACAAAAAATATTAAGAAAAAATTTGCTTTTTTCCCCCTAAAATGAAAAATGGGCATTACTTGTTGAGGAGGGACGAAGCCTTTCATTCCATGGAAAATGAACTGTTTTTTGAGGCGGTGATCGGACATACTCTACGGTGGTGGTGGTGACCGGGGCTAGTACTAATATTAATAGCGCTACCATCATTATCAACTTTGGTTCCATTATTTTTCCTCTTCGGTACCTCGTGAAAAAGGATATTCGTTGCTAAGAAGAGATGCACTGAATAATGAAGGTGGTTTGGTATATTATGGTGAGCAATTGGGGGGGGGGGGGGGGGGGTTTGGAATGGGGGAAGGTGGGGGGGGGGGGGCGTGTTTGGAGATTCGACATTTCTTGAAATTTAATGTGGTGTACAGATAAATTGGTGAAATTGTTGGGGTATTTATTTTGTTAATTTCGTTGGTTATATTAGTCAAATTCAGGTGCTGTATTTATTAAAAATGTATTTGAATTGGGATAGACTTAAAAGGTAGTGAAACAAAAATAAATTATGGTGGCAATATAATCAAAATATCTTTTGAATTGATAGCTCTTGAAGAAGGGCAAACACATTTTTTTCTCTTTAATTTTAATTTCTTTGTAAGGGTTCAAAATCATTGATAGCTGCATACTGCACTCATTTTGTATAATTTCTCAAATGACAAATGTTGTAAAATTTTGTTTCGCAAGTGTGCGACCCGTAACAAGTAATAGTGGACCTAAGAGTCCGGTTTGTCGATCCCACAAGGACTATTTTCTAGCATTTAATTCAATCTTTCTTTAACTACTAATTGACTAACACGAATCAAAGGTCGTAAAATCTGGGTTTTAATCTAAATTCTAGAAAATAAATGAATGTTCACACGATTGGTTGGAGAATCAAATAATGAATGGATGTTAGGGTAGAATAACTTCACCAATAGATCACCTTTACATTTCAAATTAAAACTCAATTCTAATGTAGCGCTCGGTCGAATTCTCCCATTGTATTCAATTTACCCCTCTCGAGTTTGCATTGAGCCTATTCAACTAATTAAATTGCATATCTCTATGCAAATTCAACTTAGTTAAACGAGTTCTATGTTTTAGGAATTCAATTATGACAGCAATAAATGGTATAGGTATCTCTACTCGTTATACCAATGTATTGAATTTTACTACATGGTCTAAATCCTAAACTCATATCTCTATTTGTAAAGAATTCACAAAAATCATCAAATTGTTGATCAAATAATTTAATGCATTCAACTCATAGCAAAATCAACACATGTAAGAATTAAAAACTGAAAGTCTTAATAAGAGAATGTAAAAGATCCCAATTGGTTACATTATTCCCCCTAACAATGAATTTAGCTACTCATAATACGAGAAGAAAAGTAAAAAATTGTCTTAGAATACATCACCGAGTTTGTAATAAAGATGTAGAAGAAAAAGTAAAATTCTTGCACCAAGATCTCTTTCCTCTTCCAATCAATGCTTCTAATCTCCAATTGCTTAGTGTTAATCTTCTTGAATTTCTCTTTTAAATCTCCCTTCTTGTTGTTTTCTCCCCAATATGTCCATAACCCTCCAAAAGTATGAGGAAGATGTATTTATATGTGCCCCCTCCGTTTTATGTAGAAGTAGAGTTTTTATGGATCTAAAAACGGCCCAAAAAACGAGCCTTAAATCTTGCGCTACGAGACAGTACCTAAGCGCTGGTTATAACGCCTGGGCGCTGTGGTTTCGGTGCCTAGGCGCTATGGTTGGGATGCCTAGGTGCTGCCTCTCAGGTCCAAATTTCATTTTTTTTCACTTTCGTAGCGCCTAGGCTCTATGAATGCAGCGCCTAAGCGCCATCTTTCTACCCCAATTTCGTGTTTTTGGCATCTTCGTCCACTTTAATACTTCTTTTCACATCGCTTCTCCTAATTTTCAAAACAACACTAACAAACGCATCAAAATCGTTCTATACTCACAAGATCTAGCATTTAATAAAGCTACGATTGTGCAAAAATTATGAGTGAAACAAACTCATCAAATACCCCCAAACTTAACCATTTGCTAGTCCTTGGGGAAACAAACAATCCAAACAGTAAAATCATCCAAGGACGATACCCCACAATTAGTCAGTTAGACAGCTTGTCTTTTTGGCTCAGTATTGATAACATTATATTATATTTATGAATGGTGTTAAAATCACCCAAACTTTCACTCATACAACTCGAAGCGGGTGTGTGTGTGTGTGTGGAGGGTCAAGCGTAGCACCGTACATTCACAAGTTGGTTCACTTCCCAACCCTCAATGGTCAATTATTTCCTTTCTTCACTCGTAAGATTCACATACATCCAAACTTAATTCTTTTATTCTCTTACCATGGTGTAATTCTAAAGTTCAGTTTTGCTTAAAATTTTCTCACACCACTCTAATTTGGGTTAGTTCAACCGGCAACGTCAACAATTCATTCATGTAGTGACTCTCCCAATTTATGAGTGTTTCAACAATCTAGTTTATACTTAGTAATTCAAACCCAGTAGTTATCTAGGCCTCCAAGATCAATTTCTTTTTTTCTTTTCTTTTCTTTTTTTCTTTTATTTATTTAATTAATTTTTTTACCTCACCTTTTTTCCACTTCTTGATCCCTGTAGCAAGTGTTAGGTCAGTAATTTCTCGATTTTTTTGTATACCAAAGGGTACCAGGTTTCAAGAGACCCCTACGGACTTAATAACTCGAGTAAAAAATGTGCAGGTGTGAGACTTAGCTGAATACGTGCAATACTTCTTCTCTAATAAAAAGAAGTGAAATTTATAGGGTTAGATTTCTAGCATTCGGTCATCACCAAGCTTATACCAGAAAATTAAATACACTCCACACAATCTTTTTCACACGTATGGAATCACCACAATCTTAAATCATTTCTTTCGCTGGTTAGAATGCCCCAAATTATAAGGTATACGGTTAAAGGGTATTGACATTCACGGGTTACGAGATTACACACCTAAGTCATCTCTTTATCCTATGTGCATGAGCCCTCATGTTCCTGTACGACGCTCAACTTAATACTCGTGCATAAATGTTATACCGCTTCATATGTATAAGTAGAAAATCCAATTAAAACATATGATTCATCCACAATCCATAAACTAATACATGCTCTCAAATATATTCATAATAGCTAACAAGACTATCTAACTCACACAAGCATGCTGAAGATGAAAATGCATATATAATTTTTTTTTAAACACTAAACACATGAACACATAAAACAAGCAAATCATATGCAAGCATTCGAGAAACTCAACAACGTAAGCAAATTTATTCACTCCCCAAATTAACTGAAACATTGTCCTCAATGTGAAATAGAAACAAAATGGAGAGGGGACTTACCTGATGGACGACGTTAATTGTCATCCTGGGTATTCGGAATTGGATTGGCAGCATGATCAGGTAAGAGAGGCAGCTGAGGAAATTTTTGATTGGAGTAAATCAAAGCCAATACCGCATTGAAATCATGTTGATAATGGAATTACTCGCACAATGTATTTTGCATCAAATTCATTTGCAATTACATGTCATGAAGCTCAACGGAAAGGTCAGAAGTGGGGTCACTAGCTGGTGTCGATCGGCGTGAACGGGGCGGCTAATCGCTCCGAGGAGAGGGTGGAGTACTGGTGGATTCGGAGCGGCGTAAGAACTTCCAAGTACGTGCTCGTGTGATAGTCGGTTTGGGGTGCATGACCTCCTCAGTCGGGTATGTGACAACACCACCCGCTAAGCAAAGCTCATAAATCAACAATGGGTGCCCTAGACTACCTGTCGTCAATCCTCTCAAAGTGTGTAAGATGTTGTGAATAATTTTACTAACATCAATTGATAGGCGGCATTGAATGGCATAATTGAGGGTAGCCCGTTCTTTTGTTACTTTACTTAAATTGCTACTGGGAATAAGTTTGCCAGAAATGAAGTGATGCCAAGCCTTACAACCCGAAGTCATACCAGAAGTAGGGAAGTTAAGTATATCAGTCTCCGAACGTTTCCATGTAGTACTAGTTGTGGCCAAGACTCAAATGACCTCATCAGGATCAACACCCTCGTCACGAAGTCTAGAGTACTCGTCATTTTCAATATCTTGCAAATGATAAAACATGTTGATGGAGGTTCTATCAAACGGTAACCATTTACCCCGCACAAACACTCGAAAATCTCGATGCTCCTTCACATTGGCGTAGAACTCCCGAACAACTGGAATTAGCGCCGATCTTGGTTGTCGAGCAAACACTTCCCAGTTTCGCCGACCTATCTGCTCTGTCGTATAATTATCAAAACCACGTTCAGGGATACAGGTCTTGTGTACCACCAGGCTATTATATCGTTTAGCGGCCTCGACACTAATGAATTTGCTCCTGTCAAATGAGCTAAAAGAGGAGGCTGCGGCTTTAGATCTCTTTTTAAGTGGCATTGGACCTGTGCAAGTGTAGAACTTGCAAACCATTAGCAACAACAGCAGTAAAGGAAAATAAGGCAGGGCTTAAAATCTAGCCATAAGAGGGAACTATGGTCGAACGTGCAATAGATGTATTCTAAACCCAATTTCAATTTACGATCTTCTACATAGCAATACCCACATAAGTCAATTAGCACAATAGCCAAAATAGCTCCTTTGTATCCAACTAAGTTCACCTAGGCAATCCATCAAACACTTTGAAGGCACCAAATTTTCACCAAAAATTGCCCATAATTTGGGAGTAATTCATGCCACACTATTCGCACCATACACAAATTTCTTGACACCACAACAAATCAAACTCTCCTCTTAACATAATTATCAAAAATAGGCACATATAAGCAACAACTATCATGTAAGAGAGGGAAAAAAATAGGGAGCAAAAATAGCCATACTTGGAATGGTGTTGTGGAAACTAATAGGAACAGATGAATTCACACTTAACAACAATGAAATTTTAAAATCAACAAGGGGGATTGGGAGGGGGGGGGGCGAGAATATGTGGAGTTGAAAGAATTGTGATGTGGGTGAGGTGATAAAATAAATTCAAAAAAAAAAAAACACTAAACTGAATAAGGAAAGAGAGAGGAAGAGGGTACCTTGGTAGGGTTGAGGAGGAGGAGGAGATGGGGAAATTTAAGGGTGTTGGGGGAAGAAGATGAGAGGGAGTAGGTTTGGGGAAAAATACGTAGTGTGAGAGGGAGAGGAGAAGAGGGTATAAGAAATAGAAAAGAAGTAAAATTAAAAAAAATATGAAGAGGGGTTCGCAGCGCCCAAGCACTGCGTTTCTGCCCCGAATGGGCAGTTCCAGTGTCGTAGCGCCTATCGCCCCTTTATTTTTAAAAAAAATTATTTTTATTTTTTTAATTCCTCCTTCTTATCATACTCATTCGTTTTCATTGTAGAACTCAAATTCCGCAATATGTAACCTTTATGGATTCTCCTACAAAAAAAAAAAAAAAAAAAAAAAAAAACAAAAGAATGTGTTACTACGATAGCATAGATTATTAAAGGAAAAACAAAGTCAAAGCAAAAACCAATAATCAAATAAAGGGTAGAACTTGGGTTGCCTCCCAAGAAGCGCTTCTTTTAAGTCATTAGCTGGACGTAGTGCCACAGTTATTCGGGAACAGTTAGATCAAGACTCTCTTTAGCGGTGGGGAAATCTTCCACATAATGCTTGATGCGTTGGCCATTTACTTTGAAATTTTCTTTAGTTCGATGGTGTAATTCAACTGTCCCGTAAGAAAACACCTGAGAGACCGTAAAAGGAACGGACCATCGTGACTTCAATTTTCCTGGAAAAAGCTTAAGCCGGGAATTGTATAATAGCACTTGATCCCCGACTCGAAAAATTCGTTGCTTGATGTTCTTCTCGTGCCACTGCTTTGTCATTTCCTTATAGATGGATGCATTATCATATGTCTCTCTTCTGAATTCCTCCAACTCATGTAGCTGTAGTACTCTTGTTTCTTCAGCCTTTTCGAGGTCCATGTTTAATTGCTTCAATGCCCAATACACTCTGTGCTTGAATTTCACTGGTAGGTGACATGCTTTCCCAAAGACTAGTCGGTATGGAGACATTCCTATAGGTGTCTTGTAAGCTGTGCGATATGCCCATAAAACATCGTCCAATTTTTTTGACCAATCCTTACGAGATGCATTTACAGTGACCTCCAAAATTCTTTTCAATTGGCTGTTTGACATTTCCACTTGTCCACTTATCTGAGGGTGATAATGAGTGGCAATTCGATGTTGCACCCCGTACTTATGCAAAACTGCTTGGAACATCCGATTGCGGAAGTGCGTTCTAACATCACTTATAATGGCCCTAGGTGATCCACAGCGGTTAAATATGTGTTTTGTTATGAAGTCCACCATCACCCTTGCGTCATTTGTAGGTAATGCTTTAGCTTCTACACATTTTGAAACATAGTCCACCGCAACCAGGATGTACCGATTGTTGTAAGATGATGGAAACTGACCCATAAAATTAACCCCCCAGACATCAAATATTTCAACTTCCAAAATGTTGTTAAGTGACATCTCGTGACGCGCTGATATGTTACCTGTTCTTTGACACTTATCGCATGACCTACAGAAACTGTGGCAGTCCTTGAACAATGTAGGCTAAAAGAAACCACATTGGAGCACCTTTGTTACTATTTTAGTGGGGCCAAAGTGCCCTACATAAGCCAAAGCATGTACTCGTGAAAGGATCGATTTCATTTCATCCTCAGGCACACATCTCCTAATGATCTGGTCCGCCCCTCTCCTATATAAATTTGGATCATCCCAATAATAGAATTTCGCTTCATGACTGAGCTTCTTCTTTTACTGAGAGGTGAGATTCGGATCTATATAGCCACTGGCTACGTAATTAACAATGTCTGCATACCACGGATCTTTTTCTACTTGCAGTAACTGATCATCTAGGAAGACCTCATTAATATTCATATCATCTGAATCCTGCTGTTGCTCTATCCTTGATAAGTGATCCGCTACCTGATTTTCTGTTCCTTTTTTATCACGAATCTCGATGTCAAATTCTTGTAGCAACAGCACCCAGTGTATTAGCCTTGGTTTCGCGTCCTTCTTCTCAAACAAATACTTCTGAGCTGCATGGTCTGTATAAACTATCACCTTGGACCCAATCAAATAAGAACGAAATTTGTCAAAAGCAAAAACAATTGCAAGCAATTTCTTTTCAGTTGTTGCATAGTTGATCTGAGCATCATTCAATGTTTTGCTAGCGTAGTAGATGAAATACTTTTCCGTTGCGTTGTCCAAGCACTGCCCCCACTGCAAAGTCACTGGCGTCACACATGAGCTCGAAAGGCAATTCTCAATCTAGAGCCACTATCACAGGTGCCGATGTCAATTTTTCTTTCAAAGTGTTGAAAGCTTTCAAACACTCATCAAAAAATTGAAATAGTATATCTTTCTCCAGCAGGTTGCATAATGGTTTTGTAATTTTTGCAAAGTCTTGAATGAATCTTCTATAAAACCCTGCATGTCCCAGAAAACTCCTGATCCCCTTTACTGAATTAGGTAACTGCAATTTCTCAATCACCTGTATTTTGGCTTTCTCCACTTCAATCCCCTGTGCAGAAATTCGATGTCCCAGTACTATTCCTTCCTTTACCATGAAATGACATTTTTCCCAATTAAGCACAAGGTTCTTCTCCTCACATCTTTGCAATACAAGAGCCAACCGCTCCAAGCAATCGTCAAAGGAATCTCCAAACACAGAAAAATCGTCCATAAAAACCACAATGTACTTTTCTACCATGTCAGAAAAGATGGTCATCATGCATCGTTGAAAGGTTTCCGGTGCATTGCATAAACCAAAAGACATTCTTCTAAACGCAAACGTTCCATAAGGGCATGTGAAGGTGTCTTCTCTTGGTCTTCTGGAGGAATTACTATCTGATTGTATCCTGAATATCCTTCCAAAAAGCAATAATGAGAATGTTCTGCTAACCTTTCCAACATTTGATCAATGAATGGCAATGGAAAATGGTCCTTTCTGGTTGAATTATTTAGCTTTCTATAATCTATGCAGACTCTCCACCCTGTCACTAACCGTGTTGGTATCATCTCATTGTTCTCGTTCTTCTCCACTGTGATTCCACCCTTTTAGGTAGAACATGTACATGACTCACCCATGAACTATCAGATATGTGATAAATTATTCCTACATCCAGTAATTTCAGCACTTCTTTTCGCACGACTTCTTTCAATGTTGGATTCAATCGGCGTTGTCCTTCCACCGATGCCCTTGACCCGTCTTGTGCATGCAAAGAGTTGGACTGATCCCTCTTATGTCAGCTATTGTCCATCCAATTGCCATTTTGTGCTGCCTAAGTACCTCCAACAATTGATTCTCCTCTTCCCTTGTCATATCATATGCAATGATTACTGGCAGTGTTGAAGATTCTTCGAAATATGCATAACGAAGATGGAAAGCTAAGGGCTTTAGTTCAAGAGTGGGTGCCTTTTCCACTGAGGGTAACGGGGGAGAAGGATTGTCTCCTAAAGATTTGTATTGCCAATGCCTTCTTCCTATGGGTTGCTCGGCTAAGTTGACAACACATTTAACTTTTCCTGCATTTGGTGCTTCTAATTGCGCAATTTCTGCCTCACAAAGATTTGTGTGATGCTCTATATCAAATGTATCCACCACAAGCTCTTCAAGAACATCAACTTGGCAGCAAGTGTCGGAAGTCAATGGGTGTTTCATTACCTTGAACACGTTGAATATGACTTGCTCATTGTCCACTCGAAGAATCATTTTTCCATCATAAACATCAATCAATGCTCTCCCAGTAGCCAAGAACGGTCTTCCCAAGATCAGAGGAATATTTGAGTCCTCTTCCATGTCCAAAATAATGAAATCAGCTGGAAAAACAAATTTGTCAACTTTGACCAGCACATCTTCAATAATTCCCTTTGGTCGTTTGATCGATCTGTCGGCCAATTGCAAAGAGATTGTTGTAGGTTTTGCTTCTCCTAATCCAAGAGACCTATAAACAGAGAGAGGCATCAAATTAACACTGGCACCTAAATCACATAAAGAATGTTTAAAGAAATTAGAACCAATTGTGCAAGGTATAGTGAAACTCCCTGGGTCTTTTAATTTAGGGTGTAGCTTTCTCAATAGTATTGCACTGTACTCCTCGTTCAAGCATACGATCTCATGTTCTTCCAGCTTCCTTTTGTTAGATCGGATCTCTTTCAAGAATTTTGCATAGCTGGACATTTGGGCAATTGTGTCTGCAAAAGGAATATTGATGTGCAGTTTCTTGAAAATCTCCACAAACTTGGCAAATTGATTATCCAACTTCTTTCTTTGTAACCTTTGAGGGAAGGGAATTGGTGGCACATAAACCTTCACGGGGCTGGGTGCTCTCACTGCAGGTGTTTCTTTCCTTTCGTTCTTCTTGTCAGTTGGTTGTTCAAACTCGACTTCTGTCCCAGCCTCTTCACTCATTATTTCCTTTTCTTTTCGCTCTGGTCTCTTCACATGTATTTCTGGAAGTTGTACCCCACTCCTAGTAGTAATAGCTTGCACTTGCTCTTTTGGATTGACCATTGTGTTGCTTGGCAATGTCCTTTGTCGGCGTTCTGCAAACTGTTGAGCAATCTGACCAATTTGTGTTTCCAACTTCTTGACTGATACTTGCTGATTCTGAAAGTTAGTGTCAATCTGCTGAAACACCTTGTCAGTCTTCTGCATGTACTGGTTGAACATCTCTCCCAAACTTGGTTTTTTCTCCTGTTGGGTATTATTTGAACTGTTCCCTTATTGATTATCCGACCATCTGAAGTTTGGGTGTTGTCTCCATCCTGGGTTGTATGTTTGAGCAAATGGATTAAAATTTCGAGACCCATTCTGAATGAAATTGACCTGTTCATCGGGATAGCCTATAGATGTGCAGTTTTCTACCAGATGATTAGACCCACAGTTCTCACATGATGGACTAGCTGTCACTGCATGTGCTCCTTTCATTTTTGATTTTACCAATAACTCCACCTGTATTGTCAATGCTATTATTTGGACGTTAGTAGCTGCTATGCTGTCTAACTCATACATTCCTCCAGTCTTCGATGGCGTCACTCTTTCTGATGAGAATATTGAATGTGTAGTGGCAATCAACTCAAACAATTCCATGGTTTGCTGCACAAATTTTCCTATAATTGATCCCCCAGCTGAGGCATCGACTTGGGATTTTGACAGTGGTGTAAGTCCAGTGTAAAAGTACTGCACTTGATTACCTATAGTAATTCCATGGTTTGGGCATTTTCTCATCATCTCATTAAACCTATTTCATAATTCGTGATAGCTTTCTCCCTCTTTCTGTTGAAAAGTTTGAATTTCCAATTTGATTTTAACTACCCTTGCCGTTGGGAAAAATTTATTACAGAACTTCCTGATTAGTTCTTCCCATGTAGTAATGCTAACGTGAGGCTCAGCATCTAATCACTCTAATGCAGCGTCTCTCAATGTAAATGGGAATAGTCGTAGTTTAATAGCATCTTCATTGACCCTCGGAGTATGAAAGTTCTGACAATTTCTGAGAAATCTAGAGATATGCGTATTTGGATTCTCTTGAGGTAGTCCGTAGAATTGCAGGGTGTTGCTTGTCAAGTTAATCCAATTTGGCCTGATCTGAAAGTTATTCACCCTAAAATCTGGATACACGATACTAGAGCGCATGGGTGCTGCTATAGGTGTCAGGAACATTGATACTGACAAATCACCTTCATTTATTTCCCCTTGTTCATGCTGTTGTTTCAGTGGTGCCGCTCTTGCGGCCATTTGTCCAATCGGCTGAATAGGGATATGGATTTGTTGATTGTCAGCCATTTGACATTGCTGTTTTTGTTTGTGTTCTTTGCGTCTTCGTCTGGAAGTACGTTCTATCTCCGAATCAAACGGTTCAAGATCGTCGCCTTGGGCACGGAGCATACAACGAACACAATTTTCTGTAAATAAAAGAAAAATAAATAAATCAAATAAAAGTTAAAATAAAAATTAATTGAGACTAGAAGAAATAGTCCCCGACAACAACGCCAAAACTTGTTGTAAAATTTTGTTTCGCAAGTGTACGACCCGTAACAAGTAATAGTAGAACTAAGAGTCCGGTTTGTTGATCCCACAAGGATTATTTTCTAGCACTTAATTCAATCTTTCTTTAACTACTATTTGACTAACACAAATCAAAGGTTGTAAAATCTGGGTTTTAATCTAAATTCTAGAAAATAAATGAATATTCACACGATTGGTTAGAGAATCAAATAATGAATGGATATTAGGGTAGAATAATTTCACCAATTGATCACCTTTACATCTCAAATTAAAACTCAATTCTAATGTAGCGCTCGGTCGAATTCTCCTATTGTATTCAATTTACCCCTCTCGAGTTCTCATTGAGCCTATTCAACTACTTAAATTTCATATCTCTATGCAAATTCAATTTAGTTAAACGAGTTCTATATTTTAGGAATTCAATTATGACCGCAATAAATGGTATATGTATCTCTACTCGCTATACCAATGTATTGAATTTTAGTACATGGTCTAAATCCTAAACTCATATCTCTATTTGTAAAGAATTCACAAAAATCATCAGATTATTGATCAGATAATTTAATGCATTTAACTCATAGCAAAATCAACACATGTAAGAATTAAAAATTGAAAGTCTTAATAATAGAGTGTAAAAGATCCCAATTGATTACATTATTCCCCCTAACAATGAATTTAGCTACTCATAATACAAGAAGAAAAGTAAGAAATTGTCTTAGAATACATCACCGAGTTTGTAATAAAGATATAAAAGAAACAATAGAATTCTTGCACCAAATTTCATCTTTTTTTTTTTCACTTTCGTAGTGCCTAGGCGCTATGAATGCAGCGCCTAAGCGTCGTCTTTCTGCCTCAATTCTGTGTTTTTGGCCTCTTCGTCCACTTTAATACTTTTTTTTACATCGCTTCTCCTAATCTTTAAAACAATAACAAACACATTAAAAACGTTCTATATTCACAAAATCTAGCATTTAATGAAGCTATAATTGTGCAAAGATCATGAGTGAAGCAAACTCATCAACAAACTGTAACATAGAATGACTATTGCAGCCACCGATTATAAATAGTATTAATATTTTATTATTCTTCATAGGTGTCCACCTTTTACAATCAAAAAGCGATGTTATCTCCTTTACATATAAGACTTGTCTGGTGTAGTTTAAAAATTTAAAATAAACTTGACAATTAATTTTTACTATACATATATATAATTTTAATTTTTATCAATTTTTCAATCACACATTTAGTGGTTTTATTTCCTTTACATATAAGACTTTTCTGGTGTAGTTTAAAATTTTTAAATAAACTTGAATATTAATTTTTACTATGAGCCCTTCGGTAGTGATTATGAGAATCGATTTTTTGATCGGGGGCCATCTTTGAATAAAGAAGTAAAAAATGATGATTAAAATAATAAAATAACAGTCAAAAAATTAATTTTTTGGGATGAAAAAGCACCACCAAACGGGGACTATATATATAATTATGTATTTTTAATTGTTTTAATTTTTTAATCACTTATTTAATCAACTTTAATTAAAATTCATGAAAAATTAATTTTTAATTAAATATTAAAAAAGTTGCTATTAACTTTCCTCCATGACTCAGAAGTACGCGTCACTTAAACAGCGACTTCTAAGCCACGTGTCAATTTGCAGCATACGTGTCACAAATTCTTCCTCCAGACTAGCCGCTGAGCTACCACGTGTCATCTAATCCTTTCACCAGTAGATATATATATACACACACTTCATGCTGTAAGCATTTGTCGTTATCAGTTGAATTTGTTCAAAGCAGTGAAAATCACATAGTTTTACTTAGGCAGTTAAAAATGTCTTCCCAGCAAGAAAAAGCCGAGCTTGACGCCAGGGCAAAGCACGGTGAGACCGTGGTGCCGGGTGGCACCGGCGGAAAAAGCCTCGAGGCCCAAGAACACCTTGCTGAAGGTAACATCATTTTTTTACTCGACGAGAGCAATTGTTACACTATATATTCCACAGAATAATCAAATACAGTCCATTATATATTTAACTTCTCTTTTTCTTCAATATTGTTTAGGGAGGAGTAAGGGAGGGCAGACGAGGAAGGAGCAGCTGGGAACTGAAGGATATCAAGAAATGGGTCGCAAAGGCGGACTGAGCACTGGGGACAAGCCGGGAGAAGAACGTGCACGGGAGGAAGGAATCGAGATAGACGAGTCCAAGTTTAGAACTTAAAGATGAATCATCTGAGTCTGTACTTTACTGAGTAGAACGTACTAGGTTTTCGAGTTTGTTAATGTAGGTCTCGTCTGGCTATATATAAGTGTGACTGTCCTGCTGTATTTCGTTTGCAATTTTTTCTTTTCGTAAGGTTTGTTGTATATAGAGTTTTCAGTGATCCTTGTTTCGTTTGTGTTACTCACGTGGTACGATAATATTGTTCAAATGGTTCAAATAATTAATATATTAAATATAAGTGGGGTATTATTAAAATAATTAAATATATTGAAAAACAAAAAGTAAGTTATTCTTGCAATAATTGAATTAGAGTAAATTAATATTTAATATATTACAGATATCAGAGGGCCCAACATCTATTATATAGTGAAATTATGATGTATTGATCTTAATGCATTGGCAAAGTGAAGAGCTCACGGTAAATGACGACCATATAATTGCATTATGGTATCCGTGTCCTTACACAGGGGAAAGAATCATTCCTTGTCTTTGCTCTCTTTGAAATAATTCGCCACGAAAAAGCTGGGATTTTTACCCTATCCTTTCGTAAGACCGCGGAAGAGAAGCCATCCGCTCGTTCCCTATCGAGTGGATCAAATGAATATATATGACATTTGGTTAAATATTTTTCTGTGTTATATTGCAAGCCAAGCAGTAATCAATCATGCGTAGTGTGAAACATATCCATTTGAGGATGCAAGGCTTGACTTAATCTCGAAAAGAAAGTACTCGTCAGTTGAGGTGCCAGACAAATATGTTAAGAGTGGATTGAAATTTAATTTTTTTTTTCAATGAAATTATATCATACAAGATGTTCAAGTTTAAAAGATTAAATTCATGACACTTAAAACGAATATTTCAGATACTCAAGCAAATATAAAATTAGATTTTAATCGTAAGATAATAAATGATATCTTTGGAGTTTTCCTTGTCAAGGAATCGATGTCATCTTTAAAAAATATATAAAGGATGGAAGCATGATAAGAATGAGCAAATGATATATAGTTATCAATCACCTACAGAAATTCGATTACCAATCATTTTAAACAATTGAAACTTTTGGTCAGTAATACAATAAAAATATGATTGAACGTCGTCGGTTTCAAAATACTATTCTAAGTAAGCATGAATTTTTTATACCTGTCAAAGATCCATGTATTTACTGTCAAAATATGAGTTGTATATTTACTTCCATTAGACATTTCATTTGTATAGGAAATTGCACATAATCAAGCTACTGCACATAATCAGGCTGCATATCTTTCTTTCCATAGAGTCTACCATTATGCTTGTATAAATAGGTGGTTGTACATTACAAAATTAAAACAGAAAATCCAATTCTTCACTTTACATGGTATCAGAGCCTTGTGATTCTTTGTCTGTGCCATCTCCTTTTTTTTTTATCCAACATGTCTAAATATTCCAACAACCCTCTAGTCAATAATCCTCATGAAGTTTCTGCTACCCTCCCTACCATAGCTCAACTCATTGGTGATGTATCTTCTTCATATTTCTTACACTCCTCAGATCACCCAGGCTCCCTGCTTGTCTGCACCTTACTGACTGCTAAAAATTATCACACTTGGCGTCGCTCCATGAAGAAAGCCCTCAATGACAAAAATAAACTTGGCTTTGTGGACGGTTCACTCACCAAACCAACCAACTCCCCTGTCGAATCTCAACTGTGGGATAGGTGCAATGATATGATGTTCTCCTGGATCCTCAACAGCATTGACAAATCTCTCCACGACAACTTAGTTTATTATGACAGCCCCCGTGATATTTGGACAGATCTTGAAGGGCGTTTTTCTCAAAGTAACATTCCTCATCTATTCCATCTCCGACGAGATCTCTCCACTCTCCAACAAGGTGGCTTCACCATTACTGAATACTATCATCGAATCAAGTCTCTTTGGGATGAACTCGAAGCCTTATCTCCTCCTCCATCATGTTCATGTGGTGCACTAAAGGACCTTAAAGCCTCACAATCTGCTAAACGTGTTTTCTAGTTTCTAACTGGTTTACATGACTCCTTTGCTGCTCTACGGACTCAAGTCTTAGCAATGGACCCACTTCCCTCTCTAGTGAAGGTTTATTCCCTCTTTCATCAAGAAGAAACACAGCGCCTCCTTCACATCTCTGGACCGCCTCAGGAAAGTGTAGCTCTTGCTACACGTCCCTCTTTCTCACAGCAGCGTAACCTTTCCGGTTGTGGGCGCGGTCTTCCCAAATGCACTTATTGTGGTGAAGATGGCCATTGGATGACAACTTGCTTCAGTATTATCGGTTATCCCACCGGTTGGCGTCGCCCTCATCAAACCAATGCTACTCCATCCTCCAATGATGTTTTGGCTCTTTGTCTCAATCCTGAATAGGAGCAACAGTTTCAGTCAACAATACCATCTACTGGAAATTTTATTGGTAATTCCATTGCTCTCTCCACTCACTTGAATTCTATTACTCATCCTTCGATCATTGACATAGGTGCCTCTGACCATATGTGTTCCTCACTCAATGTTTTCACCACAATTCATCCTATCACTCATCCACACTCAGTCACTCTCCCCAATGGTGACTTAGTAGCTGTCACCCATGTTGGTTCAGTTTCTTTATCTTCACATATCACTCTCCATCATGTTCTTTATGTTCCCAACTTTCGTTACAATCTTTTATCTGTTTCACAACTTACTCAATCGTCACAATGCCTTGCCCTTTTTTTCCCTTCCTTTTGTATTTTTCAGGACATCAAGACGAAGAAGTCGATTGAAGCGGGTAAAGTCCGCCATGGTCTCTATTTCTTTATTCCACCATCCAGTTTAGCTTCCGTGTCCACTTCATCTGACCACTTATGGCACCAATGTCTAGGTCATCGGTCTCTTCAAACTTCTAATAAGTCCTTAAATATTTTTCATTCCGTACAATCTTGTGATGTTTGTACTCGAGGCAAATTGTCGCGTTTAAAGTTTCACTCTCCTATCAATAAAAGTATTTTTGCATTTAATCTCATATTTTGTGATATATGGGGAGGTTATCCCACTGCCATTTTATCTGGTGCACATTATTTCTTAACAATCGTCGATGACTATTCCCGCTACACTTGGACATATTTAATGAAATTAAAATCAGATACCTACACATGCTTCCATCATTTTTTTGCTTATGTCCAAATTCAATTCAATTGTATGATCGAACATGTGCGCATTGATAACGGCCAAGAATTTTTAGCCCATAATCTTCAAACATTTTTCAACAATAATGGCATTCTCCATGAACATACTTGTGTTGAAACACGTCAACAAAATGGTGTTGCCGAACGCAAGCACCGTCATTTACTCAACGTTGCCCGCTGCCTTCGCTTTCAAGCCCACCTTCTCCTCAAATTTTGGGGCAATTGCTTCCTCACTGCTACCTACTTAATCAATAGAATGTCTTCTGCTATCTTAATGCACAAAACACCCTATGAACTACTCCATCAGACGACTCACGTGTCCTAGGTTGTCTATGCTATGCATCTACCCTACATCGTGATCGCGACAAATTCTCCCCTCGTGCCCGTCGGTGTGTCTTTATTGGCTATCCTTCAAATCATCATGGTTATCTTCTCTATGACTTAGACACTGCCACTACATTTATCTTCCGTGATGTCCAATTTCACGAACACATATTTCCTTTCTCCTCCCCTACTTCAACACCCTCATCCACCATTGTCATACCTACTAATATTCTTGACATTCCTCACCCACTATCAGCTAAACCTCATTCCCATACCACCACCGAACTTGCTTCCCCGCTAGCCTCTCGTCCTCGAGATCCATTACCACCACCTCGCCCCACTCGAACTCGACATCCTCCCCCTCACCTCCATGATTACATATATCCTACCCTTCAACATATAAATGGCGTGACTTCATCTCCACCGTGGCCTTCTTCAGGTTTGTCCTACTCACTCCGTTCTTTCTTAACTATGAGCGATTTTCTCATAAACATTGCTCTTTCCTCTCCCATATCACTAACATTGCAGATCCCACCTCATACATTGAAGCCTCACGTCATGCCCATTGGTGACAAGCAATGAACTCTGAAATCATAGCCTTAGAATCTAATGGCACTTGGTCCCTCACTGCCCTTCCTCCTAGCAAACACCCTATTGGTTGTAAATGGATTTACAAAACAAAATTGAAAGCGGATGGTACTATTGAACGTTACAAAGCTCGCCTTGTGGCTAAGGGTTACACTCAAATTGAGGGATTGGACTATCATGACACCAGGGCCGGCCCTGAGAATTTAGAGGCCCTAGGCTGTTTAATTATTATGGGGCCCCTCAACACAAAATTTATTTTACAAGTCTAACAATATGTAAATATTTAAATAATTAACACTTTTATATTAGAAAGAAAACTTCATACAATTCGAAAGATAGAATAACAAAATAAAACTTCTTTCACAACCCGAAAGATTAGGCTAGCATAAGATTTAACCTTCTCACATTTTGAGATGTAAAATTAGTAATCAAACTACTAATATCAAGTTTGTCCAACATATTTTTTTCAATTGAAATCATAGTTAATCCATTCAATCGCTCTTGTGACATGGATGATCGAAAATAAGACTTAATCAACTTCAACTTTGAAAAACTTCTTTCGACAAAGGCAACTGTGACAGAAATAGTCAATAATACTCTATAAGCAATCCAAGCATTTGCATAACAACAGTTCATTTTCTTAATGTAATCCAATACATCAATTGCTCCAAAAATGCTTGCAGATATTGCTTCCCTTAAAACTTTCAACTCAGAAAATAATTTTATTCCATCAATATCAGAAATCGTATTATGCTTCAAGTAATTTTCAAGTTTAATGCAAGAATACTTCAAAACATCATCATCAATAGATTTAAGTCTTTTCAAATCAAACAAAAATCCAAAAATATCATCATATTTCTGAAATTGCTCAAATCTATTCTGAAGTAATGATAGAGCTTGATCCACTATATATATGAAATAATTGATCTTAAAAGATTTTTCAACTGTTTGTGTTATCTCTTCAAAAGAAGTCTCATCAAACTATTTTTTTCTATGTATAACCCGTTTTTCACGAAATATCGGTTCAATTTCTAATTCACTTGCAATCTCTTTAGCATCAACCATGGCCGATTCAAAATCAGATTCTCTATAACTTTTGAAAAATGAAATGAGGCCTTTTAAATGGTCTATAGTAACATCAATATGCATGTCTTCTGCTTGCAATTGTTTGCCTACTCTATTAACATTATTTAACACTTCATACCAAATAATCATTCCAAGTAAGAATTCAAAATTGTCAATTTCATATGTTGCCAAACACTCCGCCTCACTTTTTGTCTTAGGATCATCAACATTTGCTAATTGTAGTAAGTCTTTTTTTTATCTGTGGAGCTTGAAATCTTATCGCTCTAACACTTTCAATATGGCTTTCCCAACGAGTTTGTGACAAAGGCTTAAGGATAAGACCAGTTACATTCTCTTTGAAAACTTTTCATCGTTTAGTAGATGAAGAAAATAAAGTATATATACGTTCCACCACCCCAAAGAAAGATTTAGCTTTTGAACAACAAATGACCATATCACAAAGTGCAAGATTAAGACTATGACATCCAAAAGGAATGTAGAATGCTCTAGGATTTAGTTGTAATAGTCTACTTTGAACTCCTTTATGCTGTCCTTTCATGTTAGCACCATTATCATGGCCCTAACCCCTTACATTATCAATATCAAGTTCTATATTCTTCAAAGCATCCACCAATTCCTCAAAAACCCCTTACCTGATGTATCATCCACTAATAAAAACCCTAAAAAGAATTCGTCAACCTTCGCTAGACTTGTCGAAATATCTACACACCTCAATATCATTGACATTTGTTCTTCGTGACTTGTATTTGGAGTGCAATCAAGTATAACAGAAAAGTATTTAGAAATTTTGAGTTTCTCAATGATTTTTTTTATCTCGCCCGCTAGCATAAGTATCAACTCATTCTGAATTTTGTGTCCTAGATAATGATAATGAATCTCTTTACTTTTTAATCGACGAACATGCTCTTGCATTACGGGGTCGAACTCAGCAATCATTTGAATCATGCTTAAAAAGATACCATTATTTTCTTGATATGTCTTCTCATTGCCCCCACGAAATGCTAAATTATTCTCAGCAAGAGTTTTCACCACAGATATTATTCCCAATAATACTTGTCTCCAATGTTCTCTATCTTTATTGATTTGTTCTTGCACACTTTTGTCAATTGTTTAACTCTTTTCGAATCTTAATTTCATTTCTATACATTTATTCATGTTATTGATGTGGTCACAACTTACTTCATGCATTTTAAGTTTTTCACCAACATTTTTCCATTCATTTACTCCATCATGTGCCAATTGGGTTCTGATCCCATTATTCTTAAATAGCTTACAACAAAAGCAAAATACTTTATCCAAACTTTTTGAATATATCAACCATTTTCTATCATACTTCTCTCCATTAGGTAATCGTCGAATGTAATGTGTGGATGAGAAGTGTCGATTTGCTCCATCTTTCGGAAAAATCAGATCATTTTCTCTTACAGGACCTTTCATTACAATTAAATCTCTTAAATTCGTATTCATATTTCCCCAATTTGCTGGATCAACAAGGTCAAGAGAAAATGGCTCATTATCGTTGTCAGTAGATACCTCTTCATTCATCACATAATGTCATTTTTCATTTGTATTATTATTGTTGTCATTCTCATTCTCATTTAACACTTCTTCAGTAGCTATGTCATCGTTTTGTGTTCGTTTACAACTACCAAAAAACTTATCAAGTGCTCCCTCTTGAGATTTAATCAACTTTTCAATTTTTTCCTTCCTTTTTCTTTTGGCACATCCAGATTCAAATTTTCTCATAGACATAATAACAAGTAAAGAGCGATAAAATCTGATTGATGAGTCCCAAAATGAAAGGATTCAGAAATTGGTGGTAGAGGTGGTGATTGAAGTAGACAATGTGGCTATAAGATGATATGGAACATAATTAGAGAACTTTTATTCAAAAAATATGGAACATAATTAGAGCAATTTTATTCAAATTAAATCCAAAGAAAAAAGATATAAGATGGTAAGAAAATGAACTAAATAACATAATTATAGCTTCTCCATTTTTGTTAAATTCTGCTTGCAATTTATGTTTAGTAGTAAGCATAGCTTGTACACTTCGTTTTTTGCTAGATTAAAGGAAGTAACAAAATAAGTTTTAGGGACATGATAAAAGGCATACATTATCTCATATCAAAAACATATAATAGGAATTATAAAAATAGAACACATTCCCAAGTCTCATTCCCATGAAATACCTTACGGTAGCTTTTTATGAAATTATTTAAGGATTATGTAATTCTTGCATCAGTTTGTCCTCTGAATTTTCCAACATGAGCCAGCTTACTTGTCTTTTTAATAATTTCTCCTTTTTTAAGTTGATATTTTTGTATTCCTAATATTTTCATTTAGAAGCACTGACATATTATATGTTACTTGTCAACAACTTAATACTTCTAAATTTCTACTTAGAACTGGAAATTATTGTGCTAGTTTGTTATTGGGTTAATTCTTCACAGCTGATGCCAGCATTGGAATAAATTAATCACCCCGGTTTGGACTTGGAATTTGAAATTCGATGACATGATGTACTACTATATGGACATTGGGAAAATTTAAATATTTTTCAAAAGATCCTTTAGACAAATCATCAAATACTTGCTATGCAGAAAAATGCTCTCTGCTAATGTATAAATATTTTTTGCTAATAAATAAACCTAATTTCCTTCTAAACATAAGCCTCCTGTACGTAAAGCCGTAAAGGGAATTTCGGAATTGAAATTTCTTAGACGGGACACGTTGATCATACCTTTGGCTTTCCTATAAACTTTTACATTATCCCCATTTTTATCCTATACAAGCTTCAAATGCACAACAAATGCATAAATTGACTAAAATTGCACTCTGGAGAAATTGCCTAAGAAATCTATATTGTTATATTGCATATATGAACAAGCAAAACCTAAACCCATCTCGTTTTTAACCTCATTCAGTAGCAAACAAAATTTTTAACGCTAAAATCAAATCCAAACCGTCTCGTTTTTAAAATTTATCAATGTTTTTAAATGAAATACATACCTTTTGATACAAAAAGAATAGGAAATTGGTCCTTGAGACAGCCAAGTCCACGAGAAAAAAGCAAAATTACAATGTCGATGGTAGTTTTAATTTAGGGATTAATTCTACCTTACCTTGTGGTGGAGAAGAGAAGACGAAGAAGATTAAAACAGGAAAAAAAGAATTTATCGAGAAAGGCGGTTCGTTTTCTTGTGCCAAAATTTTTTTCTTCCCTTAACAGATGAGGCCCCCTACAATTTGAGGCCCAAGGCAGTGGCCTCACTTGCCTTGAGCCAGGGCCGGCACTGCATGAGACATTTGCTCCTATCGCCAAACTTGTTACAGTTCGCTGTCTTTTGTCCATCGCCGCGGCTAAAAATTGGTTCCTATACCAACTTGATGTGCACAATGCTTTTCTTCATGGGGATCTCGATGAAGAAGTCTACATGAAACCCCCTCCTGAATATTGTAAAAAGGGAGAATCTCGTGTCTGTCGACTACACAAATCCATCTATGGCCTTAAACAAGCTTCCTGCAATTGGTTTTATAAACTCTCTTCAGTTTTGCAGGCTGCTGGTTTCAATCCATCCACGGCAGACCACTCATTATTCACTCTTTCATATGGTTCATCCTTTGCCGTGCTCCTTGTCTATGTAGATGATATTCTTTTAGCCGGTGATGATGACAACTTACTCCTTGATGTCAAGACTTTTCTTACTAGAAAAGTCAAACTCAAAGATCTTGGTCCACTCAAGTATTTTTTGGGAATCGAAGCCGCTCGCTCACCTCGTGTCATTTTTATTAATCAACGTAAGTACACTCTGGACATTTTATTTGACAGTGGTTATCTCGGCTCCAAGCCACTTACCTTACCCATGGAATAGAATCACAAGCTTCAAGTTGATGTAGGCGACATTCTAACTGATGCTAGCCTTTATCTCCAATTGATCGGACGTTTACTTTATCTCACAGTCACAAGACCTGACATCACATATGCCGTCAAAATTTTGAGTCAATTTATGCACTGCCCACGACAGCCCCATCTTGATGCTGCCATTCGAGTTCTTCGCTTCCTCAAAAACAATCCAGGACAAGGACTCCTATTCCCAGCTACTAATGACTTTCAAGTCCGTGCTTATGCTGATTCAGATTAGGCTAGCTGTCCCACTACTCGTTGCTCCACCACTGGCTATTTCATATCTCTTGGTTTCGGTTCTCTCTATTGGCATGCAAAGAAATAGTCTATCATCTCTAGATCTTCTACTGAAGCTGAATACCGTGCCATGGCTAACGTCACTTGTGAACTTTTGTGGCTTCATACACTATTTCATGAGCTCCGCATCCCACATCCTCAGCCGATGCTCCTCTATTGTGACAATCAGGCAGCATTACATATTGCTTGTAATCCCGTCTTCCATGAATGCACAAAGCACATAGACATTGATTGCCATGTTGTTCGTGAGCAACTTAAGTTTGGACTCATCACCATCGCTCATGTTTCTAGCTCAGCTCAACTTGCGGACATCCTCACCAAGGCACTTGGCATTGATCTCTTCACACAGATCATTTGCAAGTTGGGCATTTACAATCCCCATGCTCCAACTTGTGGGGGCGTGTCAAAGATTCGTGTATAAATAAGTGGTTGTACATTACAAAATTAAAACAGAAAATCCAATTATTTATCTCTTTATAGTACCAATACACTCGAATGCCACCTCAAGTGAAAACAAAATGACCAGAAACATAGGGTCAAATGAAAATTAATTTATTTTACATCCATGTTTGACTCACTACAATAATATACTTATAATCAAATTAATTTATAAATAAATAAAGTTTTAACAAATATTTTTTATCGATGAAATTAAATTGGAGCAAATTATTTATTTTGATAATAGCAATAAATAAGTTTTAAACTCACAAGTATATATAAGTAATATATGAAAAGTACATAAGAAAAAATTTAATTACTTTTATGTATAGTCAAACATGGTTAAAAATAAGTCATATATTTTTACTTTATCAATAAATATTATTTTTTATATAATAAACTAATTTAAGTATAGATGTTCCTTTAAACTTAGTTAAATATATATGAAATAAAGTACTTAATTTGATAGCAAATTATTTGTGTAATATGATGTGAAAATAAATATTTAATTGTTGTAGAGTCTTATCCTAAATTCCCATTAGGATAATTGAATATTGGGCTCTGACTGGAAATGAACTTAGCTGGGTTAAAATTAAATTTTGTGTTGAACTAAGAGCCTGTTCGATTGGCCACGAATTTCATGGAAAGTGAATTCCACTTTCTATCTTTATCATTATTTGATGGCACATATTTACCATGGAATTTGTATTCGAAGTCCCCCCCCCACGTGCTAGTTTTCCTTCTTTTCTAGGAATTCCAATTCTTATAGGTTTGGTAAGAATTGGAATTACTGGCAATTTTTTTTAGCTAAGAATTGGAATTTCAAGCAGTTTTTTTATTTTTTAAGCAATGTAAACAAATTTCATGCCTGATTGTTAAAAAATATTTTCCTTTAATTGATAATTTTCGTGTAAAACAAAGTTAAACGAACACCAAAAGATATATGATTTTCTTAGCTTTTTTTTTAAATATCACCAATACCAATAAAATTATATCTCTTTATTTGACAATTTTTATGTAAAACAAAGACAAACGAAAATCAAAAAATACTTTTATTTCAACATTTTTCATGTGAAAAATTATACTAATCAAACACAATAATTTACAATTTTCTGAAAAATAATTTCTAGGCAATTTAATTTCTTAAAATTCATTTTCTTTCCACCCAAATTTTATCTTTACAATCAAATGGACCCTAAATTCTTATTCCTTTTGATTTGTGGAAATTACTCACCAAAAGTTGGAAAATGTTTGGTGGCACCCAAAGTTGGAAAATGTTTTTCATGAAAAATAAATTCTATCAAACATTACAAAAGTTGGAAAATTAACTTGATTTTTCAAGTTCCATGGAAAACTTTTGGCTATCAAACATAGCCTAAATGAATTTTGGCAACTCTATAACTACGAACTCCAACTTATCGTGGGCGGGAACCTATCCCGGCTTGAACATTAAATCAAAATGGCTATCACTCAGTTGGAACTAATGTGAATGTCGAAATGAAAATGAAATTAAAAATATGAATAAAAGTTAATTTTCATTAACATAAAAATTAAAACTTGTATATATCAATAAATAAATATTGAAGTTATATAATGTCAAAAATATTTCAAATCACGTTGTCCGATGTATTTCGAAGTTCAATTGCAAATGTAGTGAAGATCGAATGAACCGAAAGATACCATGCTATTTGCAATTCCGCTTTAAAATATAACATGCCATTGCGATCAACTCGTAACCAGTTAATTGCGAGGATTTTTTTCTTCTTCTAATACTTAATTAATTATATAAACACGACGATTACAGCATCCCTTTGAGCTTATCCTCTAAGAAAAGATTTTATAAAAGTGGTTTTTTGAAAAATATATCGTTAAAAAGTTTTTTTTTTAACTTACGTGCAAAAATTTTTTATTTGGAAGAATGTATTGTTGATAATGAGTTTGAAGCAAATGAATTTTAAAAAATGAGGCATAAACGAGACATAAAGTTTGTCGAACTTAGTGTATTTTTTTTTCTGAAAACTAGGCCCTTGTTGGGATCAATTTTAATGAGATTTTGGGGAAAATGTATTTTAAATAGTAATTTTTTTTTTGAGAATGTGTGGTTAAAAAAGAAAAAAATTGAATTTACGTGTAATATTATTTTATTGAAGAATGTGTAATTAATAAGAAGAGAGAAAAATGAATTAAAATTTTAATGGAGTCCAAATAGGTGCCTGCTATAGAGGAAGTTAATCAAAATTATTCATTTGACTATATATAAGTATATTTTAAAATAATAGGATAATTATTGATGATAATTCTTGTCTACTTTAAAAGAGTTATTCTATTTAAATTATAACTCTGATTTGAACTCTATAAAAATGGGTTCATCGTTTTAATAAAATTACACATTTGAATTTCCGAATTTTGACTTTCTCTGTGTCTTCACTTATATTTCTTTTTTATTCCTTTAATTTCATAAAAAGTTATTAGCAATAATTTATTTATTTATTTATTTTTTGGAGATTGAACCACGAATTAAATTTGTCTAAGGGTCCGTTTGATAGGCCAAAATTTTCTAAGGAAATTGGAAAATCAATTCCAACTTTGAGTTTTAAGGGTGTTTGATACCAATTTTTTTTTTTTTTTTTATTCCATAGAATTACATTTTCCAAATTTTCTTGGGAATTGAAGTTTTCTTGGTTTTGAAGGAAAACCAGTTCCTACCAATATGATGGGAATTGGTTTTTTCGGTTCATTGTAGCACCTTTTTTTTTTTTTTTTTTTTTTTTTGCAGTGGAAACAAATTCTAAGATTTATTGTAAAAAAAATATTTCATTTTAATTGACAATTTTTATGTAAAACAAAGTCAAACGAAAATCAAAAGATAGATGATTTTTTTAAAAAATTTTTAATTTTTTTTAATTTTTTGGGGTTTTGGAAATAGAAACAAATTTCATTTCCAATACCAGTAAATTCTATCCCTTTAATTGACAATTTTCATGTAAAATAAAGCCATACAGACTTAAAAAAACACTTTAATTTAAACATTTTCCACGTGGAAAATTATACTAATCAAACACAATAATTTACAATTTCCGAGAAAACAATTTCTCATCAATTCAATTTCATGGAATTCGTTTTCTTCCTACCAAAATTCCACATTTGCAATCAAACGGACCCTAAGTAATAAGATAGGCCAATATCCTATTTTGCATATGTATATGCACGTGTCTGCGTTTGCCAATTTTTTAGCATACATGATAGTAGAGAATATTTTTCCCATTAGTTAAGCTCATGATTGGTTCTCAAATCAAAAAAAATTTCTTCCTTAAATTTATTTTGAATCACACATTTTATTGGATCCGTAACTTTTATTAATTTTTCAAAAACATATTTAATTAACTTTTATCAAAATCTATCAAAAAATCCAATTTTTATTCAAACCAAACTAGGAATGACAAAAATACCTGTCAAATCTGACATTCGGGAGGCAGGGATTACTTGGATAATCGGGTCGGGTACGGGGGATTCCTCCCAGAGGTGGGTACGGGTAACGTAGGCCCCATCCCGCCTCGTTTATTTTTTTAAGGAATTTAACACTTTAAATGGAAAAACTCCTCGAAATTTCATTAATTCTAATAGAAATTGGCAACAAAAATTATCTAAAGAATATGATAAACAATAAAAATCTTAGTTTACCAAGACATATTCGAATAAGTTAACTTTTAAAAATAAATATAATAACTATATTATTGTCCCACTTGAATTAATGAGAGTAATAAAATGAATTATCAAAAATTATAAATTATAAAAAAATTTAAACGGGGCAACCACTGCGCCCTAAATGGGCAATGGGGTGTATACGGGACGAGACAATGTCCGACAAGGCAGGAGGTGGGGAAACCCACCCCGACCCGCGCCCGTTGCCAACCCTAAACCAAACAAGGTAGAAATTAAACTTATAAGTTCTGTACATGTCAATATGCAAACCACTCCAAAGGCAGGGGCAGACCTACATAGAGTCATGTGTGGTCAAATAACCCACAAAATTTTTGGATTTTTCTTCAAAAAATAGTTATTTTGACCCCGTTTACAATCTACTTAGACACACTCATTACGGAATGTCAAATGAAATTGAAATATTACATTTTTTTAATACTATTTTGAAGTGCTCATTATCTAATTTTTGCTCCTTAATGGCGTATGAAACGACCAACCTTAGCAAAAATTTTGATGTATCAAAGTAGGCCGTACCAAATTAGTATTTCAAGAATTTCGATAGTATGCTAACTTTTAAAAGTCTTTGATTATTGTAAACTATCCAAATTCACAATTGCTTAAGTCATCTGAAAGTTTGTTTCAAAAACTACATCCTAATCATATCGAATGGTTTAAACGGATATTGAAAATAATTAAATAATCGTCAAATGTACATTTTAAAAGAAGCATCTAACTCGTATTTTTTTAAAAAATTTCAATTATTTCATTAACGTTTATTTTTTTTGCATGAAATTTTTTTTAATATAATTTATATCATTTTATAAGGAAGTTTTACATAGAATATGATGTCAAAAATTTTAGGATTGTTATGAATTTAATGTAGTTTGAATTACTTTCGAATTAAATTAAATTAAATTTACTTTCCAGATTAAATTAGAATTTTATTTCAAGTCATTTACTTCTTACATTCAATTTGAATCACTTACCGTCAACTCAATATTTGTCAACAAAATGATAAACAAAACTATACAAGTATCAAAATTCATTTAACAATATTGATAATGATATAATTATAAAACGCCTTCAATATATATATATATATATATA
>NC_036248.1:19991789-20000685 GCF_002742605.1 Olea europaea var. sylvestris | reverse complement strand
TGGAGCTGCACACGCCAAGTAATTGCATTTGATTTTAATTTCATATTAGGGATAAACAGGAGGTAAACAACCCCTTAATTATGATTAATTCTAATTAATAGTGTGGTTATGGTTATGCAATGCGAATAAAGTCCCGGCCCCATATTACATGCACCATAATTAATTGGGCAATTTTTTTTTTTAATTTTTTTATTTAAGATGTTCTATGGCCTCTGAACTTTGAAGTATTATTAATTTCTTTCTATCATGCAATAGATGGTACGCGTGCATATTCTAAACTAAACTGCTTGTCAATTATATATTATAATATTTTTTGAAGGTGGTTAATAAAAGTAATTATTATGCGTTTTTATCTATGTCATGTGTTCATATTCTTTGCTATATTTTTCTTTATATTTGCAAAATATATACATTTTGATGACTATTGAATATTCTTTCTGCCTTTAACCTGATTAAATAATTTAAATATTATTTGTATAAACTTTAAATTGGTATGAATCATGTTGTTGCTTGTCAAGAAACACAAATATGAAAATATGAAAATTGTATTAAAATATTACTTGCTCTCGAAGAGTATAATTTTATAAGATCTAACATATAATATGTTTTTGCTCTTGCTGAGTAGATTTTTACACAACTTATTAGTCTAAATAGTAATATGTTATTATTAGTGATGTAGCATAGCATTCTAGAAGAATATTACTTTCTTCTAAAAAGTATAACATTACAATTATTATAGAAGAATATTAACTTATTGCTCTTGTAAAAATAATATTAAAATATAACATATCCTTGAAGTATCACATATCTAGAATGAAATATCTTTTGTGTAATTTAAGAACTAATACTTATCCTTGAAAGAAAATATACAACTCATGTCAAGATTATATTACATTAATCAATTTTTATTTTTATTTTTTGAAAATTAATTATGCTTTTTATTTGATTGTATGGTTACTCAAATGGCGAACAATAAAAACTTGAATTTGATGTTATCAAACAAAAATTAATTTCAATGTTGATATTTATATTATCCTAAAGGGTCTCGAAAAGACAATTAAAGAAGCAAACAAAGAATCATTGCATGATCGTGTAAAATTACTTATAGTCCTTCACCATTTCTGTGATGGATTAAAAATCAAATATCTTCATAATGAATGATCCACATGTTATTTGAAAAACTTGAATGAGAGATTTAACCTCCCAAGGGTTGAATTCCTCACAAAGCACACTATGAATAGATGCACCTTGACTAGCAAAATTTTAAAATTGTTAGTAAATATAATTCTGAACCATTCAAAATATATTAAAAATTAACTATATGCGAAAAAAAAATCATTGATGAAGATATATTGCAAAAAACTTTTTCGCATTTTATGTCTCGAGTTTGCTCCTTCAACAGCAATACCATCCATAAGCATGATTTTAAAAAGTACTCAAAACTCATATCTTACCTGATTCTAGCTGAACAAAATAATGAGCGACTCTTGAAAAATTATGGATTACACCTAGATAACTTTGTATCATTGTTTGAAGCAAATGTTTACTAGATCTTTCTATTTAACATACTCCATTTCTCACGAAGCAAAAAAAGATTTGTTGGTTGCAGTGGCACTTCCAAACACCAGATTCCACTACATTGTTTAAAGCAAATGCAATATCAATACACGAATGTGGAAGAAATCTTGGACAAAGTAATCAATAAAACTATTAGCAACCAACCAACAATTTTAAAACGCACGAAGAAAATAAAAGTAACTCATCCAAAATGGAGTACGAAGAATATTGTTTTAGATATAGAATGAAAGAGCATTGGTCATGTACTTATATACGTTAAAGCATCTTGTAGATCTTTACTACAATTCAATCGACGGAAAAGGTAGAGACAATTTTTACTGATTTTGACGATCCAATCGATGTGACTCATTTGGATGTCTTTAATATTTTTGCTGCTCCAAATAAAAATATTGATCATTTGATCGCGGGTAGTGTGATGGAAAGCATAGATTAGTTTACTTTCAATGTTTTAATATTTTCTTTTGATTTAGAAGTTTAGTTTCACATATGTTTTTATTTTCTTTAAAGTTTAAAACTTTAATACACATTGTTAAATACTTATCAAAAAAAAAAAAAACCACATTGTTAAGTAATTTCATAGTTGATTACATATATTGATTTATTTTTTAACTCTTTCTTGGTTTAAACTCATTTTTTTAAAAAAAATATTTTTGGTCATGTTTATAGATTCATGATGAATTGTTAAGATTTTTATTTGTTTGATAGTGAAACTATACATACAAATCTTCTTCGAAATAAAATATTTTTTTGACTTAACATTAGCTAAAAATAATGTTAATTAAGGTATCAAATATTGCTAAAGGCTTCACAAGAGCTAGTATTATCTTATCAAATAATACAACATTATATATTGACGATACACTTTATTCCAAGAAATTTAGAAAGAATTTTCTTAGTTTTAATGAAATCTGCCACAATAGACACCACATTGAAATTATGCAAGAAAATATATTGAATATCCTTGCATAAGCAGATGAAAAAACCTCGTAGCACTCCTATGTGGAATGTATTATATATTCATAAAAATTGTTAAATCAAATATTATTATGAACTCGGACTTTAAGATGGAAATCTTTCGATTGGAACTGAAGTGAATGTCAAAAGGAAAAAGATTAGAAAACTCTTTTACCTATTGATTAACCATTTGTTGCATTTCACAAGAGAAGTTAGTCATTAGACTTTTCACTATAAAGTTTAATATCAAATTTTCAACCTTTTTTGAAAAGATAACATGGAGATTTTATATGAGTCGATACATCCACCATGTGGATGATTTCATTTTATGATTTTAATTGATTCTTCTATTAGATGATTTCATGTCTGCTTATTTTTTACTAGGAATATAGCTTTTTATAGACTACTTGTTCCAATTATAAAATTACGAGCTCAATTTCATAGTATTAAATCAAGACGATTCGTCTTGATAATGCTAATGAATTTAAATCATAGCATTTGATAAGTAATATGTGTCAATTGGGATTGCCATTGAACATTTGAGTGCTCGTGTTCATATAACTAATAATTTAGTGTAGTCATTTATCAAATGTCTACATCTCATCGCTAGATAAACTTATGAAAAACTCCCAACTTTTATTTGAAGTCATTTCATATAATATGATGTATCATTTGTTCGTATAAGGCTTACTGTTTGTTATCAATACTGACATTCACAACATACATTTGGTTGCAAACCTAATATTTATTACCTACCGGTTTTTGATTTTGGTGTTCAAGTCTTTATTTTTCCAACAGCGTACTAAAATGAGTCCGCAATTTAGATTTAAATTTTATATCAGTATTGATCCACCATTAGTTATCTTGGATCTTTAATGAGTGATCTATTTATCGAGGGTCTTACAAATGACATTTTGATGAACCTACTTTCCTAACTTTGAGAAGCACAAAAAAAATAAGATAAAATTTCTTAGAATGAAGCAAATCTATATCACTTTAATCCCCAACAATTAGTATGAGCAAGAGATTGAAAAATTATATACTTGATGTACTTGTTGATATAAGAAAAGTGACAAATTTATATACCTACAAAAAATACTTCAGTAAAAATTGATGTTCGTGTATAGCAATTTATTGCAACAAATGAATCTAAAATACACCGTGACTATGGTAAATCGGTAGGTGTCACAAAATTTTTACCTTAAAAGAGAAACATACATGAGAAAAATCAATAAAAGATTTCAGAAGACAAAATATTAGAAAAGATTGATCAATGGTACATACATTGTCAGAACAAAAATTATTATACCGTCTATTTGTAGTTTGTCACGTCATCTGGTGCTTAGTTCTTATATATAATAATTTTTTAATTAAAAACAAATTGAACAACATTAGGTTATTTCAGTAAAATTAGCTGGATTTATTTGGGTTCTCTTACTTTGATGTCATAGTTCAGATTTTTGGTCTCCTAACACCTTTTGGCCCAGTTATCCTGAGTACGGGGTTTCCATTTTTTCCATTTCTGAGAGACCAGTTGAAAAAATGTCAGGCGTCAATCATTGAATTCTTGGCCTCGATTGTGTAAACAAAGATCTTTGTCAACCAAGACAGAATTTGCTGCTTTTCCATTTAGGCCCGTTTGATAGTCATTTTCTTCAAAGTGTATTTTTTCCTCTCTTCTTTTCAATCACTCGTTTTTTATTAAAATAATATTACACGTAAATAAAAAAAAATTTCTTATTTTTCAACCACACATTTCACATCAATTTACTATTCTAAAATGCGTTTTAATATAAAAATACCAATCAAACACCCCTTAGCAATGACTCAATTTGAAAAAAAGAAAAAAGAAAAGTATAAACCTACAAAATATCAGAGAACTTTTGTTTCAAGAAAAATAGAATCTTACAACTTTCTGAAACATTATCCATATTTCATATAGGACTTTAAGATGGTGTTGACACATAAAAATTCAGCCCAAATCGAACAGCCCAAGGAGTAAAGTCCAATTGGAGGATCCCCAAATCAGATAGTCTAAAGAACGAAGTCCAATCGAACGAATCAAGGTGAAGGCCCAAATAAGGGGCCCAAGAATGCGGTAACACCATCGCCCAAGTTTGCAAGTCGCCCAGAATCTGAACGAATGGAGTGTCATATGGTCGCCCAGAGCTGTTATTCTATTCTCGCCCAAACCTTCAAGTCGCCCAAGGTATCAACAAACATAACGCATTGTGATTATCAAGAAATGCAGTTATCAAGGCAGTTGTTAAAGTATCCCTATCACATTCCACAACTCAAGGAATTCAATCGAAAGCGGTTGAACGATGAAAGATAATGGCAGCAGTTAAAAGGCAGTTTCATGACAAAATGGCCACTACAAAGAAAGTGGGTAGTTATAGGACGACCAAGCAGTTTTCAGAGTAGTTAATCACAAAGAGATCGTCTATGAAGTATAAAAGGGAGAAAGGACGTAGAAGCAAAGGACCGAATCCAAAACTCTCGAACAGAGAATATGTAACTTCCATTTCCTTAGCTTTTAGACTTAAACACTTTTCTTTCTGTAACTCGTGTGCTTGCGCCCCTTGGAGGCACGTTGTTTTTCGTCTCCAATTGTAAAGTTCATCGCCAATAAAAGAACACCCCTTTTTGGGACTTTGTCTCAAGAGGTTTCGTCCCTTACACAATCGTCTGATCCTTTTTTAATTGTTAGCGAATTAACCCGCGCGAAACAATTTGGCACGCCCGGTGGGACAATGGTGTTAGGTGTTGAAAGTACAAAAGGTGAAACAATATGCCTCAGAGATCCGACAAGGAAGGAGCAAGTCAGGGAGGAATCCAGTCTGTAATCGAGCGATATGAGGAGCAGCATGCCTCTCCACAAACAGATAGACAAAATCAGAGCAGCAACAGTCGTTACGAGCCAATGACGGAGTTGAGTCCTCGAACCATGCGTGCATTGCTTGGAGAACTCACGCAAGACGTCGTTGAACAGGATGCTATTGAATCAGGACGAATTACGTTCGATGATAAGAAAAAGATGGCAGTGGACGATTATCCTTTCCCACAGCCACTCGGGGTAAACATGGTAACGTCTGGATTTAAGAACAAGTTGCCAAAATTCAAGTTGGTCATAGATGATGGAGAAGAAGATACTAAAACACATCCCAGTGTCTTCGAACGAATCAAAGGGAAAGAACCAAAAAAGGACGAAAACGTCCTGTGTGCAAGGTGTAAAAGGGAAATAAATGGAGACACGGAGAAACCAGGGACATGGCAGCATCCTCATCGCCCTGCCTTCTTCCCAAACATTCAGCCTGGTAGAGGGTGAGGTACATCATTCTATAGAGGACCGCCTTTTGAAAGGCAGTTCAGATCAGCAGATACTGGAAGAACATTTAGGCCACAATCTCGCCGGCCAAATGTATGGCATTCATTCCAGTGCAGCGCAGGAAGGGCAATACCCTTCGATGAGATGACTAGGACCCAACAAAGGCGTTTCCAGCGAAACTACGGACGGATGATGAGGCAGCAACAAGGAATGCCACACCCTAAAGCACCTCTACTACTCAAGGTAGCCAATCAAAACGTCCTCAAATGTAATAAAGAGACTGGTACAGATGAATCAATGTAAGAACTGCCAGAAACCTCTTCTGGGAGATCAAGGTTTGAGAGGGACAACAGGGATGAAGAAGATCCAGATCAGCCCCTTGCTATCCAATTCGGTACGTTACCTCCTGTCGTGGCCAATAATTACTTACTGGCCAATGAGTTCAAGAATAAGGAAAAGGAGGAAGAGAGGAAGGACAACGAAGGAGAAGCCTGCGTGCTGGTATGTGAAGAATGCCAAACTTCTCGAGAGGCCTACAACGATGAAGAGGACGATCGGATGACAGACATTGAAGAAGAAATCGACCTAGAAGCAGAAAGGAAAAAGAGAGGAGTATCGCGCAATACTCTGTTTAAGCAACTACATCAAGAGGGAGTTCGCGAAGTAGACTTATTGGGGGAGCCATCTGGGCGTCCTTTCAATTTCTACGTACTGTACGGGACATCCAAAAGGAAGAAGAGAGTGCCTCGCTCTGAGAAGTATGGGTCACCTCCAAAAATAATGGCCCCTCCCACAGGTTTAATAACTGATGAGGAAGCATTAGAAAAAAGTAAGAAGGAAATTCAGGAGACAGAGGATCAGCGTGACATACTGCACGTCGACCTATCACAAGGGGATAATTCGACAGAAAACAAGCAAGAGGTAGAAATAGAGGCTGCCGAAAAGGTTGTTTTTAAACGGCCAGCCATGAAGTTGACAAAACACCTGAGGCCATTATACGTTAATGCTCTAGTTAATGGCGTCCCAGTGGCAAAAGTGCTTGTCGACAATGGAGCAGCTATAAACACCATTCCATCCAGGATGATGAGAAAGTTCGCAAAGATAGAGGGTGATATGATTTCTACAGAAGTCATCCTCACTAACTTCAATGGAGGAGCAACTTCAGCTAAGGGAGTTATGCCATTGGACATAACTATAGGTACGACTACCAGGACCACTGTCTTCTTTTTAATAGATGGTCCTATTAGTTACAACGTGCTCCTAGGAAGGGATTGGATACACGGAAGTCGCTGTATATCCTCGTCGCTCCATCAATGCCTGATTTTTTGGAATGACAAAGGCGAAGCAGAGGTGGTACAGGCCGATCATAGGCCTTTTGTCGCAGAAGCAAACTCGGTGGAAAAGTTCATGTACGAAGGAAACTATGGACCTGTCAGAGTAGTACAAGACGGGGAAGAAACTCAGGTTGTCACGCAAAGCGAAGAACCATTCTCAGTGGACGCACTCACTGAGATGTTCAAACAGATGAGGCCAAATATAGTGGCCCTGGAAGAGCCAATGATTGTCAAAAGAATAATTAAGGAATCTTGAATGGATTCTGAGTTGCAAAAGCAAATGGCCGATATTCAGGCCTTCAAAGCCAGACTGATGGCTTTCAATAAGGAATGCAATGACAAAGCGAAGGAAGAGACTACCCTAAAAGCGCTAAAGGACAAGTTGGCAGTATTCGAGTTAGAGCAAAGCCTTGGTCGAGAAGTCAACAAGATAGACTGTTTGGAAGAGGAATTACTTACGAAAGAACTGGACGACGAAGTGATGCGGATTGCCAAACCTGGATACGCTCAAGCGCAAGACCCTCTGATCAAAGTAAATATTGGCGATGAAGGAGAAGATCACCCAACGTTCATTAGCCAGATGCTCGACCAAGAGGTTAGTAACAAATTAATCGCTTTGTTAAAAGAGCACAAAGATTGTTTTGCTTGGGAATATGAACAAATGCCTGGTTTAGATAGAGACTTAGTGGAACATAGATTACCAACTAAGCCTAATTTTAAATCTCATAGGCAACCTCCTAGGCGTTTTGCTCCTAATGTACTCCCTGAAATTAAGAAAGAGATAGAGCGATTATTGAAAGCAGGTTTTATAAGAACAGCCAGATATGTTGAATGGTTGTCGAATATTGTGCCAGTACTAAAAAAGAATGGTAAACTAAGAGTGTGTATAGATTTTAGAAATTTAAACATAGCTACACCCAAAGATGAGTATCCAATGCCCACGGTGGATTCTTTAGTAGATTCAACTGCCGGACACGTCATGTATTCTTTCATGGATGGGTATTCAGGATACAATCAAATCTATATAGCTGAAGAAGACATACACAAAACTGCCTTTAGATGGCCTGGGTCTCTAGAATGTTTTGAATGGGTGGTTATGCCTTTTGGCCTAAAAAATGCAGGGGCAACTTATCAAAGGGCAATGAATTTAATCTTTCACGACATGATAGGCAAGTTTGTTGAGGTATATGTAGACGACATAGTAGTCAAGTCTATTAAAGAAAAAGACCATTTCGAACAGTTAAAATGTTCGTTTGAACGAATGAGGCAATATAAGCTAAAGTTGAATCCCTTGAAGTGTGCATTTGGTGTTACTGCAGGGAACTTTCTTGGTTTTTTAGTACACAAGAGAGGGATTGAACTTGATAAAAATAAAGCGAAGGTCATCTTAGAAGCCAAACCACCTAGCAATAAAAAGGAGTTGCAGGGCGAACTAAAGTTTTTTAAGACGCTTTATTTCTAACTGTGCAGGGTGAACTAAAGTTTTTTCGCCGCTATTAAAACTGAAAAATCAGGACGAATTCGTCTGGAAAGAAGAACATCAAAAGGCTTTTGAAAGCCTGAAGACATATCTATCAAGTCCACCAGTGTTGGTGTCACCAATCCAGGGACGGCCAATGAAAGTATATGTATCAGCTGAAAAAGAATCAATAGCTGGAATGGTCGCACAGGAAGACCAATTTGGTGAAGAAAGGGCAATTTA
>NC_036248.1:19989226-19990929 GCF_002742605.1 Olea europaea var. sylvestris | reverse complement strand
TATCGGCTGAAAAAGAATCAATAGCTGGAATGGTCGCACAGGAAGACCAATTTGGTGAAGAAAGGGCAATTTATTACTTAAGTAGACGGTTAATAAAATGTGAATGTAATTACTCTGCTGTTGAAAAATTGTGTCTAGCACTGTATTTCACATGTACAAAATTAAGGGCTTATTTACGGCCCGTAACCGTTTATTTAATTTCTAAAGTAAATTTAGTCAAATATATGTTCTCGCGCCCTATTTTACATCAAAGGGTAGGCCTTTGGACACTAGCTTTATCAGAGTTCGGAATACAATATATACCTCAAAAGGCAGTCAAAAATCAGGCTTTGGCTAACTTTCTAGCCGATCATCCATGCCTTGACATGCCTGAAGAAATTGAATTAGAAATCAATTCGTTCGAATTAAAACCTTGGGTGTTGTATTTCGATGGGTCAAAAACCTCTAAAGGTGCAGGAGTAGGGGTAGCATTGATTAATCCTTTAGGGATTTGCTACAAGTTTGCATTCACCTTAGACAGAATGTGCACCAACAATCAGGCCGAATATGAAGTTTTAATTGTAGGCCTAGAACTAATGGTAGATATGGGAATAAGAAATGTGATCGTTAGGGGCGATTCTCAATTGGTGATCCATCAATTGAATTGTGATTTTAAATGCCAAAGTAATTCCATTATAAGTCAGTACGAGATCGCCCAAGAATTACTAGAAGAATTCGATCAAGTAGAACTCCAATGCGTTAATAGGATATATAACGACATGGCAAATGAGTTAGCCCAAATGGCATCAGGGTACTCAAAGGTTTTGAATTGGAAGTCTACTTGTGAATATGGAATCATATTGCCCGTGATTCAAAGAAGGGCGAGAAAAATTGAACTTCATTGTATACAAGATGGAGATGCAGTGGATTGGAGAATAGAGATTAAAGGGTTCCTTAAAGAACCTAATGGAGGGATTAGCAGGAAGACAAAGCTATGTTCGCTGAATTACACACTAATAGATGAAGAATTGTTTAAGAAACGCTCTGATGGTGTATTACTAAAGTGTGTAAGTTTGCAAGAAGCCAAGACGATCATGGCTGAAGTGCACGAAGGGATATGTGGAGCTCATCAAGCTGGCCAAAGGATGAGATAGTTAATTATTAGGAGTGGATATTTTTGGCCAAAGATGGGAGAATTATGCGTTCAGTATGCAAAAAGTTGTTTAGCATGCCAAAAACATGGTCCAATACAAAGGGCACCAGCACGAGAGATGACACCTATTATTAAACCTTGGCCGTTCAAAGGTTGGGTGATAGATCTGATAGGGAAAATCTACCCTCCACCGTCCAAGCAACATACTTTTGTTATAGTTGCAACCGACTATTTTACCAAATGGGTAGAAGCGGTACCTTTAAAAGAGATCACCCAGAAGAATGTTATAGAGTTTATTCGTGATCACATTATTTATAGGTTTGGAATTCCACAAACTTTAATGGTAGATCACGGAACATCTTTGAATGGGGATCAAGTGAACAAATTTTTGAGCGAATTTGGGGTTAAATTAGTAAACTCCACACCGTACTACGCTCAATCCAACGGACAAGCAGAATCTTCTAATAAGATTCTAAAGAATATCATCAGAAAGATGATAGATGAAAACACCAGAAATTGGCATGAATGTTTAAACAAGGCCTTATGGGCCTATAGAACATCACCTCGGTCA
>NC_036248.1:19865470-19989028 GCF_002742605.1 Olea europaea var. sylvestris | reverse complement strand
TCAACGTGCAATCAATTCGAGTGTGCTTGCAACATAAGTTGAATGATGATGAGTATGCCGAATCACTAGTTCAAAATTTATTAAATTTAGATGAATTAAAGTTGGACGTCTTAGATAGGTTGCAAGTTCAAAAGCGAAGAATGGCTAAATTTTATAATAAAAAAGTCATAGCCAAGTCGTTCAGCCTGGGTGAACTAGTTTGGAAGACGATACTCCCTTTGGATACCAACATCATCCTCCAGAATGGGAGATGCTGAGGCTGGCCGTTTGCGGCTTGGAGCACTCTTGGCCGTAGTAGGCTTGGCGGGGAGAGAAGAAGATGGACGAGCAGATTGTTTAGTACGACGAGAAAGAGAGGGGCTCCGAATAGACGACGATACTCCCTTTGGATACCAAGGATCCAAAGTACGGGAAGTGGTCGCCCAACTGGGAAGGACCATACAAAATAAACAGTGTACTGCCTAATGGAGCATACCACTTGGAAGATTTAGACGGCACTAAGCACGTAAGATTCATTAATGGCAAATATTTGAAAAAATATGTTCTTTCTTTATGGGAATGTGAACAGATAAAAACATAACCAAACATTTTGGACGATCAAAAGAACAGGAGGAGGAGAAGAAATACTCGGTTGGTCTAATGAATGAAAGGCACGATTGGCCTCAGTCGCAAATAATCTGGGCTTCACCGATGGCCAGAGTTGTTCAAAAAGAGGGTGAGTAGCATGAAAAGACAGAGCGAAATACGTTCGAATAAAGTTCTTTATTATCAAAAGTTCATTACATGAATACAAAAGATACAAATAATGGATGTATTACAAAATACAACTAAAGTAAGATGATCTTCCAGTTGATCGCTGAGTAAGCTTCACACCGCCTTCCTAAATGCATCGTAAGCTCTTCGAATAGCAAAGAAGAACAGGCCAAGTTTGGCCAAAACCAAGCTGACGAGCAAAAAATTGGGGAGTATAAATTTCTACCCCCGCTTTGGCATTGGTCCCAGTTAAGATATCATGGAAAAGCTCCCTCCCAGTTAAGAACTGGATCCAAATGAGTAGGGAGGTGCTCGCGCTATCTTTAGTGGAAGGGGGATGTACATAGGTTGAAGTCAAAAAAGGAGGAAAAGGAAAGAAGGAAGAGATTGAATCTAAAGAATAAAAGAATGAAAAAATGTCCCTTCTAGACATATTTACAAGAGTTAAGGGCTCTAATTGCCTCCCATCATTGACTCCTTGTGAAGAACAAAGAGACGATGGGAAGAATTTTGCAGGAAAGAATTTCGCTGCTGGCCAGGAAATATTTCCTATACCTCCCATACCAAAGGTGACATCAAGGTAAATATAAGGCACTAGACATATTTACAAGAGTTAAGGGCTCTATAGCTAGCCCGTAACAGCTAGCAGAAGAACGAGAAATGGATGGAGCACCAAGCGATGGAAAATAGGATCTCAACCACAGTTGAGTGAACCAAAGAGGTCCACTGCCAGTGGGAGATGCACCATTTTTCAATTGAGCTTGAAGAAAAGCCATACCTCTATAAAGGGCAGCCAAAAACAAAGAACATAAATTCAAAGGCCTGCCACGCGCCAATTCGTGCGCTATAGGTAAATAACTCAGAGAAGGCTTTATACTTGGCATGCACAACACATATTTACAAAGTCAAACTAAAAGGAAGGCCACTCGCTCAGTATGGGTAGGCTTAGCACTCGAATGATTATGGAGGGTCTACAGGCTTGAATAAGAATCGGTGTAGTTTTTACCGAACTGTGGGGCGCCACCAGAAACTAAGATACCTGGGAAAATGGTATCGCCCAAAGGTGGTAAATTCACCAGGGCCCCAACATCCCTTAACGTAATAGACATGGGGCCAAGAGGAAAAATAAAGGTGTTGTACTCAGGGGACCAAAAACTCAAAGCAATCGAAAAGAGCGCTGAATCAAAAGTAGGGGACGAATAGAGACTTCTAACAAATCAGAAATCCTAGCGCTATCAAAAAGTGCCTTAGTAGGACCATGGCCCACCAGGCGAGCATGCCACCTACGAAAAGCTACATCAGATTTAGGCCAAGTGCGAATACCTCTTTCGCGGAGTGGCCCCAGCGACAGAGAGTTTAGAAAAGGAGGGCCATGAGTGCAAGGAAACAGCTGACCCACCATCGCCTGTTTAACTGCCTCCGCATTGTTGAAGAAAGGACCCAAGTAAAACTCATTACGTCCAACATCGGTGGGCGCAAGAAAACTTGGAGTTATGTATGGGCGACTCAGAAGTTTCTGAAAGTCATCAAAACTAAAGGAGTCACTAGCTTGAGATTGTGAAGCAGCCATTGGAGAAGGAACGAAGCTTTTCAGGGTTACGTAACAAGAAAGCAAAAGATAAACAGTGAATCGTGAAAGAGATGCAAAAATATGAGGCGTGGTTTGGTAACAGTGAAATGGTGTGTTTGGGGTTTATAAGGATTTGCAAAACGACGCACTTTTTCAAGTTATAGAAGGAAACAATGATTGAAATTCTTGAGAATTTCGAACGTTGCTGGAAACATGAAGTGAATATGGCAAAATTCAATAATTATTATTAATTCTGCCATATTGGGGGTAATTGTTGACACATAAAAATTCAACCCAAATCGAACAGCCCAAGGAGTAAAGCCCAATTGGAGGATCCCCAAATTAGATAGTCTAAAGAACGAAGTCCAATCGAACGAATCAAGGTGAAGGCCCAAATAAGGGGTCCAAGAATGCGGTAACGCCATCGCCCAAGTTTGCAAGTCGCCCAAAATCTGAACGAATGGAGTGTCATACGGTCGCCCAGAGCTGTTATTCTATTCTCGCTCAAACCTTCAAGTCGCCCAAGGTATCAACAAACATAACGCATTGTGGTTATCAAGAAATGTAGTTATCAAGGCAGTTGTTAAAGTATCCCTATCACGTTCCACAACTCAAGGAATTCAATCGAAAGCGGTTGAACGATGAAAGATAATGGCAGCAGTTAAAAGGCAGTTTCATGACAAAATGGCCACTACAAAGAAAGTGGGTAGTTATAGGACGACCAAACAGTTTTCAGAGTAGTTAATCACAAAGAGATCGTCTATGAGGTATAAAAGGGAGAAAGGACGTAGAAGCAAAGGACCGAATCCAAAACTCTCGAACAGAGAATATGTAACTTTCATTTCCTTAGCTTTTAGACTTAAACACTTTTCTTTCTGTAACTCGTGTGCTTGCCCCCCTTGGAGGCACGTTGTTTTTCGTCTCCAATTGTAAAGTTCATCGCCAATAAAAGAACCCCCCTTTTTGGGACTTTGTCTCAAGAGGTTTCGTCCCTTACACAATCGTCTGATCCTTTTTTAATTGTTAGCGAATTAACCCGCGCGAAACAGATGGAAATCTTTCAATTGGAACTGAAGTGAATGTCAAAAGGAAAAAGAAATTACAAATATAATATAAGTTAATTATTTATCCATTTGATTTCCTCCGAGTGAACGGTATCGCGAACAAATAATAAAGTGATAAATAAAGTATCGTTACATGAGGATCAATTAATTTCAACCTTTATTAAATACTTAATCGAATAGCAACTTTATTTTTACGATTTTATGCTAATTAACTACTTTAGCTAACTATTTTCTTGATTAAGCTTATGACAATTTTAATAAAATTATGCAAGATAATTACTAAGATTTTGAGTCTCCCTTAGTAATCCACCTTTAATGCAAATCAATATCATGATAATGTGATATTCTTGTTGATCAATGTTTCTAAGTTAATTAAAAGTATTTATCAATGTCAATTAAATCTATACTATGATGTGACCTTCCTATAGCGATGTCAATGAGTCGAGTCGACTTGTAAGTTGAAACTCAAGGCTTGGGCTCGGCTCGTGTAAAATGTTTCGAGTTTTTTACGAGCCCAAGTCGAGTCGAGCCGAACTTTTGCTCGACCAACAAATCTAGACCCAGCCTTATCGAGCCGAGTCGGACAGACTCGATTTTTTTTAAAGGATGCTGTCTGGAAAAAGGTAGCACTCGACTGCCTTAAATAAGGTAGCAGCCTGTTGCTACATTTGAACCCTTTTTTTAAACGCTGACTCGTGAGCTCGAGTCAGCGAACCACATTGGTCAATTTGGGCTCAGCTCGGCACCACAAAATGGAGCTTGGCCCGAGCCTCAGTTCGATTTTACTGAGTCTCGAACTAGGTTGACTTGGATTATTTTTCGAGCCAAGCCATAGCAGCCCGAGCCGACAAGCTTCATTGACATCCATACCTTCCTATATTTCTATGAAAGATGCGAAAAGTATGCATTAAAAATGTTAAAACATCTATAGAAATCATGCAAAGCATAACGATATATCTCATCCCCTATCAAATTTTACAATGTTTGTTACAAGTGCGATATATCTCTATCCCCTATATTTTATCCATAAAGTTCAGAAACCATTTCAATTATGGACTAATTAATTGAAAAGCATTATTAAACACAATAACAAGCATCCAAAAAATCACATATATTGAACATGAAACTATTTAAATTACTTTGAAAACTTCATAACAATGGTTCATCTACATCTTAACAATTAAAATTCTAGCCTAACATAACAAAATTACAAGAAATCATATTTAAGTGAAAAGATATAACTCGAATTTTCGATAAATTGAAAAGATGAAAACAAATCTTGAAATATATAATGTATTTAATTGTAACACCCCAAAAATTCTACATGTATTAAATAACAAAATAATCTTGAAAATTATAAGAATTTAATACATATATCACTTTAGTTTTCCAACTTTTCAAAATAATAAAAATATAGCATATAGAACAAGAAATTATATTCTATGAATTTTTTGGGGTTTTACCACTCTAACGACCCAAATTTAATACTTTAAATCGCTACCAAAAGTTTATGTAAAAAAATTTATTCAAATCTTTTATTTATTTCTTTTCTTAGTGACGAAGAATTTTTGCTACAGTAATAATCATATATGCTCGCATTTGGCCCACATTCTTCTTCTCCTTCTTTTTCTCCCTCTTATTTTCAATCACGCAATCTTTCATATAATAATATTACACGCAAATAAAAAACTTTTCATTCTTTTTCAACCACACATTTTTCAAAAAAATACTATTCTAGCCATTAAAATTTGACAAGAATGGAGGCCAAACGGGGGCTATGTTTAGATAGATTTAATAAAAGTCAATCTACAATTTGAACATATAACATAATTCTACACGTATTAAATAACAAATTAGAAATGGTAACGGGCAAACGGCAAAGTCAGTGCAATGAAAATTTATAAAAACTGATTTTGACAAAACTTTCCCATAATTAATATATATAACTCAATTAATTACTTAATTAAGTTAATTTAAGCAACTTCATATATGGGCTTAGATAAATGCTAGAAATGATGCGTATTTCATTTATTAGATAAATAATAAAATATTGAATCTCTTCAATAGTTTCTTGAAAAATTTCCACTTGTGCCTAAACTATGAATATTGTGTTATTGGATGATAATAATTGATGAATATTGGAGTACATATATATAAGAGGTATCTCTAATGTATTCTGTTGTAGGTATTTGTAGGAGTCGAGAATTTGTTTAAAATCACGTCCAAATTGGTTTTCAAAAGAGTTCCAAACGAATAAGAAAATTGCGTTCGAACAAGCATGTTTTTGTCTGTGTATAGTCATTAGTATTTTGATCATGACATTCTCTCCCGATATCCAATTGAAGCAATTCAAAATGAGTTGGAAAGTTAACTCAAAGAATTAAAACTTTTGCTAGAAGTAAAAGTTTTCCAATTCAACTAAAAAATTGGAATATAACTTATGAGATTAGAAATTGATTTGCAATAATATTTGGATCATTTCCATTTTTTTTTTTTACTTCTAATTGCATCCAATTGTCTCCTAACAATTTTCAAAGTATTGTCTTGTGGTATGAGTAAGCTACTTGATATTTGCAATCTGGTCCTCAAAATTTGGACTTCGTCATTTGTCCATTTTAAGCTTCTTTCTTTCAACTCCACTTCCAATCATCGAGTTTTACCTAATAAAAGAAATATACAATAAATTAGATTATAACTTCTTAAAAGAACTATTAAATATCTACATTTTTAGATCCAAATAAGTGTATAAAATATACTTATCAAAACCTCCAAACTTAAACATTTATTTGTCTTCAAATAAAACTAGAATTTAACTTACCAAAATCACAATATACAAAATATTTTGATTAGACAAATTGTCGTTTTGTTTCAAGATTGGAAATATTTTATTAAATATATAAACAGCTTGAAAGTCACGTTACCAAAATCAATATCTACTTTTTAAACTGATGTGACTTTGTGAAGAATTAAGTAAAATATTATAATTTTACGAACTGTTTCAATTTCCAACCCTCGATGGTCAATTTACCCTCATCACTCGTAAGATTCGCACACCACCAAACTTATTATTTTTTACTCTTTTCTTAATGTGTGATTAAAGGCAAAATCTTTATATTAACCTCGCAATCTTTTTAGTTTATATGTATCTTATTAATTGCAAGTTAATATTTGAACAAATAAAGATTCTTCAAATTTTGATTGCTAAACCTCAAAGACTCAATTGGGCTAATCAAAGACCTAATTTTCTCAAATAAGTTTTTTCTTATCTTATGTGCATACTTTTCTCCATTAAACATTTTAAAGTGAGCTTTAAGATCGATAACTCACTAGTCGAATGACTATAGGGTATTAGATTTTTAGATACCCTTTCAGGTTTAATCAATCAAGTTAAAAAGGCTATAAAGAGACATTTCACAATAAGATAGCTCTCTCTCTCTCTCTCTCTTGGCCATAATTAATGCAATGCATCTTATTTACACCCGTTCTAAAAAATCGACCTATAATTTAATACTTTCACTTAATTGTCATCATGTTGGGCTTAGACAATCCACACATGAACTTATACACATGGAATTCACATTCATATTCATATCTCTCTACAACAGGAAAATCACCTCCAAACTATTTTAAATTTGGGCAAATGATGTATAATATAATAATTTTTGGGTTTATCATCTAAGTTATACTCTTTCAACCTATCAAGCATATGAATCAACTTATTACTTTGTAAAGCTAAATTTAATTCATCTGCACAAATTGTATCAAGTTTTACATGGATAAGAATCAGTTATTTCTTGATGAAACTCCACTTGCACCTCTCTTCTTTGTTGAACCCTTCCAAGTTCCCTTATGAATGTTGCCTCATTTAATGATAATAATTGATGAATATGAGAGTACAAAATGTATATGAAAGGTGTCTCTAATGTATTCTACTGTTAGGTACTTATAGGAGTCAAAGATTGGTTAAAAATCACGTCTAAATTAATTTTCAAAAGAGATCCAATCGAATAAGGAAAGCTACATTCACATGCACATGATTTTTTGTTTCTATACTGTCGTCAGTATTTTGATCATAACTTTCTCTCCCGACATCCAATTGAAAGTGCGTTGAAAAACTAATTTAACGGACTACAATTTTTTTAGAAATAGATTTTTTTATTTTCAATTCGAACGTTTACTATAAGAAAAATGGGTCTAAATATTTGGCTAAATATCTGGATATAATTTGTGTGAATTGGAAATTAATTTGTGATAATATTTTAACCATATTTCATTCCTTTTTGACTTTTAATTGCATCAAATTTTCTTCTAGCAATTTTCAAATTATCGTCTTGTGGACCGAATCAACTATTGAATATTTACAAGTTGGTCCTCAAACTTTGGACTTTGCTATTTCTCGATTCTTTCTTTCAATTCCGCTTTCAAAAATTGAATTTTACCTAATAAACAAAACATACAATAAATTAGGCTATAATTGCTCAAAAGAGCTATTAACTGTCTATAGTACTTCAAGGTCCAAAAAATTATAATAAATAAACTTATCAATTTTCATCAATATAAAATAAGAATTAGTATCAATAAATAAATATTGAAGTTAAATGTCACAAATATTTCTGATCACATTGTCTGATATATTTTAAATTTCAATTGCCAATAATGTGAAATTGAGCCTTGAAATATATCATGCCATGTGCTGTGAAAATATAACATCGGTCAACCCATGATGATCTGTTTTTTCGAATTATTAATTTCTTATAGAAGCACATGATTACAAAGTTTGTCGAACATTAAGGCTTTTTTCTTTTGTTAAAGCCAAAATAATAATAATAATAATAATAATAATAATAATAATAATAATAATAATAATAATAATAATAATAATAATAAAAATCTAAACTATAGAGCAAATTAACCGAGATAATTCATTTGACTATATATTTTAAGTGAATATATTATTTGAATTAAAAAAATATATAGCAAATAGCATATAGCAGTAGACATGTGTTACTGGCAATTAATTCTCCGTAATTTGTCCTAAATTATGCAAAATATGCTAAGACTCCAACAAAAGGTGCGCTGTTGGCAGTTGCAGCCTCAGCCTGCTGAAAATTTTCCCTCGAGTCTGTATATTCATCATTTTGACCTGGTCCTCCAACTATTGCACCATCAATAACATTAGGGTTTGGTGCATTTCTATGAAACCAAGCTGTGAACCCTCCTTGACAAGTTACCGGGGTAGGATTTTGGTTGATCGACACAATTGATGCTCCTCGATGGTGAACCTGTTGTGGATACTTTTCTCCAAACCCGACCATGTAACTTATTTGGTGAGGGTTTACCCCGAGTATGTAATTAACCTGATCAAAGAAAACCAATCAAGGAATTGTCAATTAAAAACCAACTTAGAGATGTTCATTGCGTCAAGAAAGACATAAATCAGTAGATATTTGTCAAAATCAAATGCTAAAACCTCGGAAATATAAGTGATTAATCTCCCAATAAGCCTAAGATCTTTGAGACTTCAATATTTTTTGATATTTAATAACGAGAGCTCTTTAGACGATTTAAATGTTAAATATAAGTGGCCTCATTTGAGTCATCGAGGGTCGCTGCCAATCTACTAACAAAAAATTTGAATGTCTAGGGCTTCAATGGGTTCCGTAAGAGTGTGTTGAAAATGAAATTAAATAATCTGCATGTTTCATCATCTATTGGCTTAATGTATGAGCTTAAGCTTGAGATCAAGTGAATCAATACTAACCAATAAAGCATTATTGGATTATAGCAAGGACAAGTATTGTATATTGGAAGAATTTTGTGAATAGTGACGCCAAAATAAGTATAATGATGGTATGTAAATCCGTGCCGAAAATTGGACAGAGTAACGACAAAGAAAATACAAACAAGAAGAAGAAGAAAGTAGGGACAAAGCCGAGGCAAGAGTTTGACTCTTTGTCCTTAAGTCGAATTTGCCCCGCAACGGTGCCTACGGATTTCGGCAATCGACTCTCAAGATACAACGGCTATACTTGTGTTTGTAGCACTCCAAAACACAAGTACAACGAACCAAATTTAGGCTTATGTACTCCAAGGATGAAATGAAGGAAAATCAAAATAAATGAAATGATTTTGATTTTGAATAGAAGAGAAGATGAGAGATGTTTTTGCATATCAAATTGTGAGGAATAGGACACCCAAATGGTCCTATTTATAGACCATGAAAGGGTGTGGACGAAATGGTTGAGGCCAAACCATGCACCCTTTCCAAACAATGCACCTTTATGAAAAGGTGTCTATTTACTCAAAAAATCGGAATTGAATTTGACGTGTGATCGCGTGGTTTACCAACCATGCGGTCGCACGGTCAAATATTTTGACCTGATTTTCGTCATTTTTCGTAATTTCTCATTCATCCGATATTGGTTTTCGAAATGCCAAATATACTCTTCAATACATGCAGAGAAATCAAAATTCTCTTTCGGGGGCATTGCCCCCGAGCCCCCACGGGGGGCGCTGGCCCCTCGACCCTCGCGACCTGACAGGGCAGGTCGATCCCCGTTTGTGCTTCCCAAAGCGGCGAAGTGGCAAACAATTTTGCCTAAACGGATTGAGTCGAGCTTTTGAGTATTTGGCCGAAGTCGATACGAAGTCACTTTAATCGATTTTCAATTCTCGATTTATTTAACCAATATCCAACATTGTATAATTTGAGATGCATTGTGAAATCATCTTTTACATCGTAGGATATAATATGTTGGGTGCATATTTACAGCATAGTAGTGGAATTTACTAGATAATACTCGGAAAAATAAGATACCTGTGATCGGACTACATGTATCAGATATTCCGGTGGGATCTTTCCAGCAGGGCACTGGAGGGTATTCTTTGTGGCAGTAAGGACATGGGAATAAGTAGTCATTATAAATGATGCACTTGTGACATACTGAAGATTATTCCAATCTTGCCACCAAAGAAGCCCATTATTAGTAGTTTTCACATTGTTACTGCCTTTCTGAAGGCAATTGCAGATAAATTGCTCGAGATAGTTTTTGTATTGTCCCAAATTTCCATTTCCCGGATATTTTCCCTCAAGAATGCCCTGAAAAATTGCAGAAAACACAGAATTCGTTCAATAAAATTGAATATAAACTACAGCTTCTTCTTTGATAAGTTGAATTGACAAAATAATCGACATATGCTTTTCTTTCTAAATCATGTCAACTTATCAAATATATACTTAACGAGGGATTACCTATTTCCCTGTAACCTTGATGATTGAAAGGTACAGAATCATAAGTATAGTTTAGACTTTTATACCTTTGCAACGAGGAGTTGAGCTCCGACATATTTGTCGTCCCATGAAAACATTTGTCTGGTGCCTCCTATATTCGTGGAATTAGTGATGAAATCTAGGTATTGTTTTTCTCCAGTGGCACGCTCTAACCATACAGCAGCCCACAATAATTCATCCTGTGTATTTCACAAAATGAATTTCAAATTTGTGCAGTCAATGAGTTAGAATAATATACTAAAATGGAATTAAATTTAATTACCTCATATCCACTGCTAGAATAGAAATTTGCGGCCGAGGAAATGCTGTTTTGGTACTGGCCAGGATATTTTACAGCAAAATCAAATAACTGTCACAATAATCAAATGCATTAGTATTAATCATTAACAACTTTATTAACAAAAAGCCATTGGAGGTCTAGCCTTGACCCCTACGAGCTTTTGGAAAAAGATTTTCAAATTTAGACATCTCAATCTGTGCAAATTTATTTCTATTCAAAGTTCATATGGTGCATATTTTTCATCAGATTTGATCTTCTACACAGTATAAAAACTTAACACTGCTAATATGATAAGAGAAACATTACTTATGGTTCTCAGCAACAGTTGTACCTTTCGAGAGCCATATTTACGATTCTCTATGTCACGTTAGTTATGGGATGTTTTTATCCTGCCCCACTGTGTGCAGAAGATCAATTCTATATTTTTCATATATATATATCAAGATGATGGGGCACAATTTTCATAAAATCTAGATAGGTAACAGAAATAAGACTTTTAACTCAAGATATTCTTTTAACTTAACCTGTTTGGCATGGAGAATAAGTTGGAATGAATATCTTGTTCCCCTAAACGCCAATGCAGCAGCTGCAAATGCAGCTGCAGTTTCCCCTGCAAGATCTGCTCCAGGATGTTGCTCATCAATCCAATAAACAGTCCTCGGTGTTGTCATATCCTCGGGCCTCATCCAACACGCATGATCTGAGAAACCATCTCCCACTTGACCATAAAGAAAATTAGGGTGTGGGTGTGCTTTGATGAAATAATCAGTTCCCCATTTGATGGCAGCCAAAGCATTAGATAACTCGTTTTTTGCCAGAAGTTGTGGCCCAAATTCCACTACACTCCATGCAAGCATTGTCACAGTAAAAGCCATTGGAAAACCAAATTTAACGTTGTCTCCGGCATCATAGTATCCTCCCACAAGATCCTCCTGTGAAAATATAATAGACATGCATGAACGATTAATCAACCATTAAACGTGTACTTAAAATCCATAAAAGGAGTTACTTTAGGAAGTGAATCCTTAGATACTCTAATAAATCTCTCTCATGCAGGTATCCTAAGATGAGCTCAACGAGAATAGAAATCTCGTGTGGAACAGAAGGGTAAAAGCTCGTTTGATTCTGAAGAAGAAGAAGGAGGAGGAGGAAGAGGAGAAGAAGAAGAAGAAGAATCTATGTTTAAAGTGAAATTTATTGTATTATAATTTATTTGAATAAGAGTTAAATTGCTTATTTATTAAAATAAAATGATCAATTAAAAAAGATATATGTACCCCGGCAGCTTTGCCATCGTTAACAGCTGAATTGCCTCGCCAATTCACACGTTGGCTAGGGGGTAACGCTCCCGATCTTTGTGCTTCGTAGTACAACAAAGATTTGGTTAGGGCAGCTCCATAGTTCACTTTGTCAGCGTTAGAGTTGACAAAAGCAAGAATGCAACAAGCAAAGGCTAAGAGAGATAAAGAAGGCATAATTGCAGTTAATTTGAAATGGATATGAAAGAGCCTTACTAAAATGGCCTAATTTATATAAAAAAATAAAGTCAAATAATTTAATAACTAATTATTTTTCCTTTAATGAAATAGAGATTTCATTCGTAATATAACTTAAGGTTTCAACCTTTGTTATATCTTGTCACTCTGCAGAGAACATTAATGGTTTTTAATTCAGACTTTAATAATTTACCACATGATTCATTATAAATATAATCTATATTATATATTTGTAAGGAATCTCATGGATTTGAAATATTAAAACCAACTTTTTATTTGTATAATTTTAACCGGAGGTTTTGCCAATTCAGATTTTAATGAGTTTATTAAGATTTATGGATTGCGATGGATTTCATGGATTTGAATAGAATTTCACTCAACGTATAAGATTTATCATAATGTTATGTTTAAATTTTTTATGAATTTCATGGATTTAAAACTAACTTTGTACATGCCAAAAACATTTTGTTTTAGTTTTTCAAAATCCATGAGAATCTATAAAAGTCTATAGTATAGCATTTTCTTAAAATCTTATTAATCATGTAAATTCTATTTTAATTTATGATATTTGTGAGAATTAATCATTAAAATCTGAGTTGATAACAACCCCTAAGTTAAGATTGCCCAAAAGTTTGTTTAATATTTCTAATTCATGAAATCTATTAGAATTCACGGATGTCTATAGTACATTATTTTGATACCATCTTTTGAATTTTGTGGAATTCTATTCAAATATATAAAATTCATTAGAATTCATAAATATTAAATTATTAAAATCTTGTTGTTCTGTTCTGTACTCAAATTTTAATGAATTTCTTAAGATCTATGAATTCTCATGGATTTCATAGGTTAGAATAAAACTCCACCTACTTATCAAGATTTTAAAAATGATATGTTATAGATTTTATGGAATATTTCTTATGGATTTGAAATATTTAAACCAACTTTTTTGGGTATATCTTAACTTATAACATTTATAAGAAATTAACATTTATTTATTTGAAATGAAACACGTTACAACATGCATCTGTCCCCAATGTTAGGGATTTTTTTAATTTTATTTATTTATTTATTTACTATTATTATTATTATTATTATTATTATTATTATTGAAATTTGGTGTCAAGGTACAATTTTTGGTGGATTTGTGTAACTGAGATTATTTGAGTGCGTACTTAAGGTGGATAAGAAGAGAATTTTTGCATGAATTAAATAAGGAGAGCTGTTATCTTGAAATGCTCCACGTAATAAATTTTGTTTTAGAAAATATTGCTATATTATAATGAATAATGTTATGTAACTTCATTGGAATTGCAATTTCAATTTATGTGACAATAGATGATTGATTAAATAAAAAGTGAAATTGAATGAGTCATTTAATTTTACCTATCAATTAATATCACATTAACATTACCTAAATTGGGGTTGCATTCCCAATGGAGCTAAATAACATTTATGTCTACTTATTTCATGGAAAAAGTTGAGGCAAATAACTTCTCTCGATGGCATATAAAAAATATTAATTATTTATAATTTGAAGAAAAATATCAAGAATAATATGTGAAAAGTCTAAGTTGTCCCTTTGCAGAAATGTCTACATTATAATGTGCAATCAAGATGTCATCCACCATAGCATAGAGGTTTGGACACTATCGTGCAACCAAGATTTCATGTACTATGATATCAGTTACACGTAGTTCAAAACTCATACATAGCTTACCTGAGAAACCATCTTATTTGATACACATCTGAAATTTCGATCTGTAAATTATACCTACTTTCTTCGTGCCACAAACACACCTTCCGCCAACATGCAATTTCCTTGCCCTTGCATTCTGCATATCAAGACATATTTGTCAAGCTTAGTAGTTTATAAGGTAACAAAATATATTGTACCTGCACCTCCAATATATGTATGTGCGAGTTTCGCATCGAATAACATAAATTTCATTGGGCATTTTCATGGAATTTAACGAGCTATTATTAGAAATCGTGGGATATTTTAAAATTTGCCAATCTAATCAATAATCTCGTTTTATTGTTAAAGGTTATAATTCAATCTTTATCTTTATATCTTTAGCAAACAATTTTTTTAGATAAAGTATAGACTTGTTACTTAAAGAATCGGCCTTCCTCTCTTTTGGAGGAAATTCACTAATGGAACATCGTAGATCACTAGCTTCGACATTTCACAACTGGTTAATCCCATTTTAAAAGTAAAAAAATAAAAATAAAAAATGAAATGATTGACAATCAAAACTTTCTTAGGATGGAATTAGCTATCGAATTAAAATAAAAATTTAGTACACCCTTAGTAGTTGTGTGTTTGAAAATGTAGAATTGAAATTCTAGAATTTATGAAATAGGGTCATAGGTTTCTAGTGGTAATGCTAGGGAATAAAATTCACTTTGAAATTTAAAAATAATGAGACCTTTATTGTACCGCTTGGAAAGTTCTATTGACCATAATAATTCACAACACACTTGAAGTTCCTATCCAAATTGTACAGCAGCAGTACAATATTTTCAAGGTTGAATATCATTTTCAGCACCTTAACCTTTTAATTTTCAAAAGTAGTACCAAACCCTTAAACTTCGTTAAAATCTAAAAAAAAAAAATTCTACAATATTAGACACCAATAAAAGTGCTCCATATAATATAATTGTGATTCTAAGTACTATGGTACATAACTCGCAATAGTGAACCATCTTTGATCGAAATCACATCATTTCGGGTTTCAATCTCTTTAAAAACAATACTCAGTATGAAGAACTTTAGACATCTCAGAATTATTGAATGCAAATTATTTAAAATAACGAAACAATGAGTTTCAAAACATTGTGAACTAGCCTTGTCTGTATTCTGATTCCCAGAATTCGTAGGGACAGCCAAAAGGATGTTTTATAGCTATCCCAAGCCGAGCGCATTGGTCGAATTTTGCAAAGGTTCAACATGAATAATTCAAAAACAGCTAGCATGCAATTTGTTGACCTCAAAAAGTGCGCCAACAGATGCCGGTCCCACCCGCGCTTGCGTGGTCGAATGTCCAACACGTTAAGACACGTGGATGGTCTAAAACGAGCGGTTCAAAGGGGTGTGGGAGTAGCCCAACGACGCGGAACGGTGACGTTCGGAATCCGGCGGGTTGTTCGTAATCCGATTGTACAATAATTACCAACCGGTGCTCGTAAATGTATATGTAAAAGCGTATAAACTCGATTTGTGTATTGCAAGTGAATGAGAGAGAGTTGAGTAAATGTAGTCTTTAGTATTGATTCTTACATTAGCCTTTTGATATTACACAAGGGAAGTATTTATAGTAGTACTTATGAAAAGGGAGCCCTTGGATGAAGTGGCACGTGGCCTCATCTCTTTAGTTCAAACATCTTTTCCTAGATATGGGGCTTGACTTGCTAGCTTGCGGCGTATTTATTGCTTGTGCAGGGCCTTCATGCTAGTGACAAGACTTGACCTTTATGCTTATGACAAACGTTCCATCAATCATTCGAATAAGATCTGTGCAGGCGATCTCTTGGGAGAAGTGACCATGGAGGATGTTTCCTTGTGGTTCAGAGGCTCACGCATCAGCTTCGGGGCTTCGGCCATTTGTCATGATACTTCCACTTGAGGGCCTCAGCTGCTCTCAACAGGTTCCAGCAGCCTGGCTTCGGTTCGTAGGCCTCGATCAATGGGCCTCGGCAGATGGATTTCGGCTCGAAGCAGTTCGGATGTAGCCCACCTCGGTAGGAATGCCACGTGGATCGCCATGAGTGGGCTATTGTCCCAGGTAGGTTGGCCAGGTGTGACAACACGCAACAATAGTCTCACAAGTTCAAGTATATTCATTTATGTAATGCGTGGACTTTAATGGAGTAAAAATTGAAAGAATTTTTGAACCCCAAATAATAGTCCCCGAAGTCCAAGTATAGATATTTATATTATGGTTGGGGTTTGAGAAGTGTCGCTGTGGGTGAACGATGAAGTAGGCGAGGTGTTTGAACTCTGAAGATGAGTCGAGGTGGTTGAGTAGCCGAACCTGCGAGGCTTTGATGCTGAATGGTGAAGAGGAAGCCGAGGTGGTTGAGAAACCGAACCCGCGAGGCTTGATTGCTGAATGGCGAAGAGGAAGCCGAGGTGGTTGAGGAACCGAACCTGCGAGGCTTGGTTGCTGAATGGCGAAGAGAGAAGCCGAGGTGGTTGAGTAGCCGAACCTGCGAGGCTTGCCGAGGTCCAATGGTAATGATTGTGCGTTGGCTACTGTGCCAATGATTTGATGTTTTGTGCTTGTTTTCGAGGAAAAGTGGCTAAACCGTTACGACTTCCAAGGTGTTGTTGCTGTCGAATTAAAAATGCAATTATGAGGACAGTTGGCGCTTCTAGAAGTAGACGCATTGGAGAGGTGCGTGGGAGGCACGCATAAATCTGAAGCGTAGGATTTAAAAACCGTTTGAATTCAACGCCTCGGATTGGATCTGAAATGGAGGGCTCGGATTGACTGAGATTCGATCTGACGACTGGGGTTTGTCTTGGACCTTTATAAAAGGCGAGAAAATCCCAATTTTCAGGATTTTTGAACACTTTGCACTCTGAAACTCTCTCAAATCTCCAAATTTTCTGGTGTCGAGGTTGACTGTGATATTAAATTCCGGCCAGTCTCCGTTTGTGTCGAATTCCCCTAGGTATTGTTTGCACAAAAACCCTTGTTACTGTCTTTTTACTGAGAAAATGGAGTCCACTTCGGGTAGAGAGCTTGTTACAGTGGCGTCTTTAGACTATGGGATCGGTCATGGGGGGATGTCCGAGATGGATAGGTATGCCATGGCCGAGGAGCCTGTAGATTATACCCAGGAGTGGGGGGCTTCTAGAGTGCCCTCGAATATGACGGGGAAGAGGTTGGGGGAACTTAGGGAGAGGTACAGTGTACCCCACTACATAGAAATGTTAGTCCCCGAGGCGAATGAGCGGGCTTGCTATCCGAGGCCCGACTGCGTGGCTGTGAGTGAATACCTATTCAAGGCAGGTATGCGTCTTCCTCTGCACCCCTTCTTTAGGGCGGTGCTTAGGAAATTCATGCTGTCGCCGACCCAGGTTCTGCCGAATGGGTGGAGCCAGCTCGTCAGCTCGTACTTCCTGTGGAAGAAAGTGTCACTTGGGGAGGACATGCCTCTTCATGTGTTCATGGTCCTGTTCCAGCCCCGAGTAATTGGGAAGGAGTCAAGGGGGTGGTACTACCTCACGCCTTGGGGGGCTCACGCACCCTTTGTGGTGGGACTAACTTCCTCTATCAAGGGGTGGAAGGAGTCCTGGTTCTGGGTGCGAGGTAAATGGCAGGCAGTGGAGGGGGACAAAGCCCTGTCATGCACAGTGCCGACCCAGTACTACGAAGCTCGTAAGTCTCCCGACCTTTGCTTGTCTTTTGAAGTCAGAATATGAATTCGTCTAACTGTTGGGGGTTCATTTGCAGATAGTAGTACAAGGTTCGAGCTCAGCAGGGAGGAATTTGAGGTGATAGAGGACATTTACAAGAGGCCTCTGAAGTTTCGCCACTTCGATCACCTGATTGATAGGAGCAGATACTTTCTGGACTTTGAACTGATGGCATCCAGAGGTACGAAGCCCCAACACTTAAATTTTCCTATCCATTGTTTTTATACTAATGCTGATCTGACCTATTGTGCAGATAAATTCAAGAAGAGGGAGTACCCAACTCCAGACATGGCCTCTATCTTGAAGGCCACGTCTACTGTGAAGGCGAGGCCTCTGAAGCCTGGGTCCAGCGGGGCAAAGGAAGTCCGAGGCAGGGTTGAGCACCTGTCCAAGGACTGTACTCCCAGGGCTTCGGAGGAGGCAACTCCTCAGAGGCCAGAGAAGCCGAAAGAGCCTTGGGGCAAGGAGAAAGTCCCTGAGGAGACTAAGAAGAGGAAGCTGGTGCACATCTCCAGCTCAGCTGGAAAGTTTGGGACCTCAGTGTCCCATAGGGCCGAACAGACTGGCGAGCCGAAGCTTCTCACTGTAGCCTCCAAAGCCATCAAAATGGAGATGGTAAGAGAGGTAGAGGCTGAAGAGGCTAGAGCAGAGGCCGCAAGGCGAGCTGCAGAAGCTGCCGAAGAGGAGGCAGCAAAGGAAAAATCGATTCGGGAGAAGGGGAAGTCTCCGAACTTCCTAGCTGGGAGGGAGGAGGAGCTAGCCCCAGCCTTAGTGGAGGCTCTCCTTGAAGAAATCAGAAGTGCCACCGAGAGCTTTTACAAGTTCTGGACAGAGAGGTGGCAGCTGCATGCCTCGTCTTGTGATGCCACCGACTTGACAAGGGCACTGGTGAGCCAGAGCGCCAGGACCTTTGGCCTCGCGTTCGAATGCAGGGAGGCCTTGAGCGAGTTCCAGACAAGGACCCACGCCTCGGAGGGGAAGGCTGCCGAGGCCGAAGAAGCCAAGGCCCAGAAAGTTGAAGAGGTGGCGAAGCTTGAGTCTGCTTTGGCCCAAATTGAGGCCTTAAAGAAGGAAGTGTATGAGTCACAGTGCGAGGTGGCCTCCTTGACAAAGAAGGTGGAGATCTCCAATGAGCATCAAAAGGTGACTGTTGAGGCTCTTGAGAAGGCGAATCTCTCCTTGGCCGGTGCTCGAGATGCTTATCAGTTTCTCGAAGGCCAGGCGAAGTGGTACATGAACGATGCCTCTGTTGCTAGAGAAGAGGCCCGAACTGCAAGGGAAGAGGCGGTGAAGGAATACATCACCAATTTCCACACTACAGAAGAGTACAAGAGCTTCAGTTCGTACTGGAGGAACTTCGCCTATGCCGAAGTGCTGGAGCGGGCAGAGGAGCTGTATCCCAATTTGGACCTGGCTCAACTTAGGTCCGAATTTGTGGATGAGGTACCTCAGACCCCAGCTGAGGAGGTCCAAGGTGATGGAGAAGTTGATGCCGAAGCCCAGAGCGCTGAGGCAGAGGAAACAACTACTGATGCCCAAGCTGCCGAAGCCCCCAGTGCTGAGGCACCTCCGTCATCTAGCCAGGCATAGACTAGGTTTTACTTTTTAGTAATTCAGATGTAATGGCTAGAGGCCCCCCCTTTGTAACCCTCTTTGAAATATCAATATAATGTCTTTCTTCTTTCATTGTTGTTTTTTGTCCAAGTTTTTATACCTCGTTAAACAAATGAACTGGAACTTGATATAAGCATGAACTAAATAACTTTGTGAGCCTCGGACTTAAGCAAATTAACATGACTTAAGGAGATGAACTGTGTGAGCCTCGGACTTAAGCACATTAACATGACTTAAGGAGACAAACTGTGTGGACCTCGGACTTAAGCACACTAACATAACTTAAGGAGACGAACTGTGTGGACCTCGGACTTAAGCATAACTTAAGGAAATGAACTGTGTGGACCTCGGACTTAAGCATACTAACATGACTTAAGGAGACGAACTGTGTGGACCTCGGACTTAAGCACACTAACATGACTTAAGGAGACGAACTGTGTGGACCTCGGACTTAAGCACACTAACATGACTTAAGGAGACGAACTGTGTGGACCTCGGACTTAAGCACATTAACATGACTTAAGGAGACGAACTGTGTGGACCTCGGACTTAAGCACACTAACATAACTTAAGGAGATGAACTGTGTGAACCTCGGACTTAAGCGACCGTGGCTTCTCCCCTTGGCGTTTAGCAAGGCCAAAGGGAGGCATGTGATAGCGCCTCGAAGTTCAAGCGAGGTGGCCCAGAGGTGGGTCCTGAGCCTCTCCTCCGAGGTGACGACGCATCCCAGACATGGTGGATGGTGCAGCCATGTTGAGGCTTCTCCCCTTGGCGTTCAGCAAGGCCAAAGGGAGGCATGTGCTAGAGCCTCGGAGTTCAAGCGAGGTGCCCCAGAGGTGGGTCCTGAGCCTCTCCTCTGAGGTGACGACGCATCCCAGACATGGTGGATGGTGCAGCCATGTTGAGGCTTTTCCCCTTGGTGTTCAGTAAGGCCAAAGGGAGGCATGTGCTAGCGCCTTGGAGTTCAAATGACGTGGCCCAGAGGTGGGTCCCGAGCCTCTCCTCCGAGGTGATGACGCATCTCAGACATGGTGGATGGTGCAGCCATGTTGAGGCTTCTCCCCTTAGCGTTCATCAAGGCCAAAGGGAGGCATGTGCTAGCGCTTCGGAGTTCAAGCGAGGTGTCCCAGAGGTGGGTCCCGAGCCTCTCCTCCTTCAAGTGAGGTGCCCCAGAGGTGGGTCTCGAGCCTCTCCTCCGAGGTGATGACGCATCCCATACATGGTGGATGGTGGAGTATGACACGTTGATTTGATCAATACATTTTATTGAGCCATAGAAATATTACAAAGGCTGGGGAAAGTCATCCAGCATGATACAATTCATTGATAAAAGATTCTGAGGTGTTCATTGTTCCATGGACGGGGTTGTGCCTTGCCGTCCATGTCTTCAATCCAGTAGGTTTCAGGTCGGATTTCTTCTCTGATCTTGTATGGACCTTCCCAGTTCGGGCCTAGGGAACCAGAACCAGGTTCTTTTGAAGATGGGAATACCCTCCTGAGCACAAGATCGTTGATTCGGAACGACTTCTTCTTGACTTTGGAGTTGAAGTACCTCGTCATCTTTCTTTGATAGGTACCTAGCTTCAGCTGGGAGTCATTCCTTCTCTCCTCAATGAAATCGAGGTCGAGCCTCCGGAGCTCGTCGTTGGCCACTTCGCTGAAGTGCAGACGTCGTGGAGATGGAAGTCCGACCTCTACGAGGCTCATTGCCTCAGTTCCAAATGCCATGAGAAAAGGGGTCTCCCCAGTTGGGGTCCTGGTGGTGGTTCGGATTGCCCAAAGTACTTGGGGCAGCTCATCAACCCAAGCTCCCTTGGATACATCAAGCTTCATTTTCAGGACGTGCTTGATTGTCTTGTTTACGGCTTCAACTTGGCCATTAGCTTGTGGGTGGTGAGGTGTAGAGAAGTGCTTCTTTATGCCTAGCTCTTCACACAGTTCTCTAACCTTCTTGTTATCGAATTGTCTGCCATTGTCTGAGACGATCGAGTAGGGAATTCCAAACCGGCAAATAATATTCTTCCATAGGAACTTGGAGGTGTTTGCTTCTGTGATTTTTGCCAGTGGTTCAGCTTCGACCCATTTTGTGAAGTAATCAATGGCCATTATCGCAAAACTTGCACCTCCTCTACTCTTAGGTAGAGGGCCTATGAGGTCCACACCCCACTTTGAGAAAGGCCAGGGGCTGGAGACTGCAGTCAAATCCTGTGATGGTCGTCTTTGTACGAGAGAGAATCGTTGGCATTTATCACATTTTCGCACGAATTCGAGGGCATCCCGTTTCAGGGTAGGCCAGTAGTACCCTTACCTTAGTATTTTTTGTGCCAGAGATAGGCCTCCAGAGTGGTTGCCGCACACTCCCTCGTGGACTTCTCTTAGTATGTAGGTGGCCTCTTCTCCTCCGACGCATCGTAAGAGTGGAGAGGAGAAGCTTCTCTTGTAGAGAATGTTATCAATGAAGAGGAAGTGGGCCGACCTCCTTCTTAGCTTATAAGCCTCATTCTTGTTGGTGGGCAGCACCTGGTCTTTCAGATGTGCTATGATTGTTGCATCCAGGTGGGAGTCCCACCGACCCACATGACATTAGGGGCCTCGGTAGAGGGCAGGAGGAGGTGCTCGATAGGCACTACAGTGAGTAGCTCTGAGTCTTTGCTACTAGCCAGCTTCGAGAGTGCATTCGCATGAGCATTTTCGATGCGGGGAATCTGGGTTAACTCGAACTTTTCAAAGGATGGGATGAGGTTCATCACCATTTTCAGATAGGAGGCCATCGTTTTGTCTTTGGCTGAGAAGTTACCATTGACTTGGTTAACAACCAGCTGGGAGTCACTACTGACGAGTAGCTTCTTTACTTGCATTTCCTTTGCTAATCTGAGGCCTGCAAGGAGTGCTTCATACTCTGCAACATTGTTGGTGGCTTTGAATCCGAACCTCACGACCTAGGTGAGTTGGTGACCCTCGGGGCTGATGAGGACAACCCCGGCACCTGAGCCGGCCTCCCCAGCTGAGCCATCGACGAAGAGGCTCCACGTGGGGGGTTCGACGGATTTCATGATTTCATCCACCTCGGGTAGGTTGGCGAATTCAGCAACAAAGTCAGCTAAGGCTTGCCCTTTGATGGCTGCTCTAGCTTTGAACATAAGGTCAAATTCACTTAGTTCCACTGCCCATTTCAACAATCTTCCTGAGGCATCGGGCTTTTGGAGTACTTACCTCAGGGGAAAATTTGTAAGTACATGGATGGTATGAGCTTGGAAGTAAGGTCTCAATTTCCTAGAGGCCGTGATTAAGGCCAGAGCAAGCTTCTCCATATCGGGGTATCGGGTCTTCGACGATAGGAGCGCTTTACTCGTTTAGTAGACGGGAAGTTGGGTAGACCCTTCTTCTCGAATCAGAACCGAACTGATGGCGTCATTGGAGACAGCAAGGTATAGTTGTAAGATGTCGCCGGGCTTCGGCTTGGAGAGGAGGGGGGCCTGCCCCAAATGCCTTTTCAATCCTTGGAAGGCCTCTTCACATTCCTCTGTCCATTGGAATTTCTTCCCAGCCTTGAGCACTTTGAAAAATGGGAGGCACTTGTCAGTTGCTTTGGAGACGAAGCGACTAAGTGCTGCCACTCATCCAGTTAAGCTTTGCACCTCCTTTGGCTTTTGAGGGGACCTCATCTGGCATAGAGCCTCAATCTTCTCGGGGTTTGCTTCAATTCCTCGCTGGTTGACCATGTACCCTAAGAACTTGCCGGAAGCCACCCCAAAAGCACATTTCAAGGGGTTGAGCCTCATCCTGTACCTTCTCAGGATTTGGAAGGTGTTGTTGAGGTGCGTATGTGGTTCTCTGCTTCTAAGCTCTTCACTAGCATGTCATCCACGTAGACCTCCATTGTCTTGCCAATGAGGTCGGTAAACATTTTGTTCACGAGTCTTTGGTAGGTTGCTCCGGCGTTTTTCAACCCGAAGGGCATCATTCTATAACAGTAGAGGCCTCAGTCCGTGATGAAAGAGGCGTGCTCTTCATCGGCCGGGTGCATGGGGATTTGGTTGTAGTCGGAGTATGCATCCATGAAGCTCAACAACTCGTGCCCAGCCGTGGAGTCCACCAATTGGTCAATCCTTGGAAGCGGAAAGCTGTTTTTCGGGCAAGCTCTATTGAGGTTTGTAAAGTCGATGCATACCCTCCATTTGCCATTGTGTTTCTTAACCAAGACCGGGTTGGAGACCCACCTCGGATAGGTGGCCTCCCTGATGAAGCCATTTTGGATGAGCTTCTGAACCTCTTCCTTTAGGGCCTCATACCTCTCAGGGTTGAGGGCTCTCCTTCTTTGTCTATGCGGGGCAACATTATGATCAATTTTCAAGTGGTGGCAGCTGATCTTGGGGTCTATGCCCACCATGTCCTCATGCCTCCAAGCAAAGACGTCAAGGTTCTTGCCTAGGAAGTCCTTAATCTTTTCTCTCAAAATGTTGGATAGGCCTCTGCCTACTTTCAACACCTTGGACGGATCTCGGGGGTCGGTTGAGAAGCTCTCAAGTTCCTCTACAGGGGATGCTTGAGGCTCATGTTCCATTATGCGGGGGTTGATCTCATTGACGATCAACACCTCCTGATTAAGCGGTACGTCAATCATATCAACATCTTCCTGGTCAGTGGGAGCGTCACCTGGGACATCCGCCATGACCACATCAGCCATGATCACGTGGACGTCCCGGGGCTCTACCTTCTTAATGGAGCTTAGATAGCACTCTCTCGAACCTCTCTGGTCGCCTCTCACCGTTGCCACCCCATTTTCTGTTGGAAATTTCATGCATAGGTGGTGGATGGAGGTGACTGCTCCCAATTCCTTTAGGGCCGGTCTGCCCAAGACTCCGTGGTAAGCCGACCGGCTGTCAACTACGAGGAATTCCATGAAGTTCATCATAGTTTGAGGAGATTCTCCCATCTCCACCGCCAGTGTTATCTTTCCCCTCGGAGTGATGCTATCTCCGATAAATTCGTACAACGGAGTGGTGGTGGGCGTCAACTGATGGTCCAATATCATTTTGTCAAAGGCGGACCCGAATAGGATGTTGACGGAGCTGCCGTTGTCGACTAGCATTCGTTTGAGCCCATTTCAGGCTATGACAGCCCTCACCAACGGTGCATTGCAGTGGGGGTAATGAACTCCTTCGGCGTCTTCCTGGGTGAAGACAATGGGTGGTACTTGGTTTCTTCGAGAGCTACTGTCCACAATGTAACTCGTCAGAGGGGGGTGCTTAGCCTCCCTAGCATAATTTCTTTTGGCGTTTCGTGTTTCACCGCCAACATAAGGGCCTCCAAATATGGTATCTATCTCGTGGATAGGGGCCTCATCTTGAGCTTGTCTATTTCTTCGATGTCTACGCCCTTCCCTGGGCCTCTCTGTGTCTTGCTCTCTTCGCCTTGGGGATACATTCCTTTGACGAGGAGCGGCCGCCTCACGCCCATGTCGATTGTCGCGCCTGGGCGGGGGCCTGTTCGCCTGGGGCGAGTTATGTCTTTCTCTGGCGGGTTCCTGTCGGGAGCGGTGTGCATAGTCTCTGCAATCTGCGGTATCGTGCCCGTAGGACCTGTGGTGCAAACAGTATCCAGGGAGGTTCGGATTGGACCTATTTCTAGGTGCAAAACCTCGGCCTCGGCCTCTTCCTCTACGGGGTCCCTGCTGGGCCTCAATCTGATGTGGGTCAGCAGGTGGGTTGACATCCTCATATGCCAAGGTAGGAACCGCGTTCAGAGTTGTGGTGGCCAGAGCTTGGCCGGAGTTCTCATTTCCGGCCTGGTTCATCTGGTAGTCCATGAGGTGGGAGGTCGGACCCTACCTCGCTGTCTTTGAGGAGGTGGGAGGCCTCTGCTTGCCCTGTTCCTGTGCTCAATCAATTTTTCATTGATTATCTCCCTTCTCATCATCTCTAGTAGGGCGTCATAGGTGGTGGGGTCTTGATTCTGCACATCCCTCCAAAATAGGGTGTTCATGTTCAAGCCTCCTCTCAATGCAGATAGTGCTTCTCTGTCGATGACTTGTACGCAGTAGGTCATCTCGTCGGTGAAGCGGGATAGGAAACTTTTCAGGGACTTGCTATGTGCCTGTCTCATGTCTTGGAGACGCTGGATGGGTGCCTCTCCTTCCTTACTCACTGCGAACCTCTTCAAGAAGGTAGTCTTGAACTCGGGCCAGCTTCGGATACTCCCAGGTGGTAGCCTACTATACCAGATTTCAGCCACTCCACTGAGGGTTAAATGGAATGCTCTGCACTTTACGACTGGGGTGGCGCCCCTCAGGCTCATGTGAGTTTTGTAAGCGTTGAGGTGCTTTTCTGGGTCACCTCTCCCATCATACTTTGGTATTTTTAGCATAACATAGTGGCTCGGGACCTGGGCATTCTTAGTTCTCTGCTGCTCATCAGAATCGTAGTCTTCGACCTCGTACCTCGGTTGTTGGTGAGAGGGTTCGGGCCGGTTCCTAGCCTCTTCCTCCCTCCTTTGCGGCCTACTTCTAGGCGGGACAGCGCCGGGGGCATTTTCATGCCTTCTTTCCGGCTCCTGGGGCATCGGAGGTGGAAGCTGAGCCTGCTGTTGGCTGGGCCTCGGTTCGGCAGGGCTGATTCTGTCAAAAACACTTCCTGCTCTCCTATGTCTTGGGTCTTGCTCATATGGGGGTGAAAAGTTATCATGGCTCATTTGGACCTCGGTGGGTCGGCCAGGTGCATAGTTGGAGAAAATGTCGACTCCCACTTCCCTCTCGAATGGGCTTTCACCTCGGCCATAGTCTGGCGAGGCAGCCCTATGACTCTGGACCTCGTCCTCTTGCTGATAGTGCCCGTGGGGGGCATATGGAAGAATGGGAAAGCCTCCCTGGCCTTGCATTTGGGCCATGAGCTCCCTCATGGCCAAGTTTTGGTTGGCTATATCCCTCATGTTGGCTGCCATGGTAGCCATTTCTCTTGATAGTCGTGCTGTCGCACACATCCCACCTCTCCTTTGGTGGTGGTGGAGCCTCGTCCGAGCTGCTGGGGCAGCAGGCTAGGGAGGCACATTCGTGCTTTCTCTTACCCTCCTTGGGGGAGTACCTTCATTAGAACTCATTTTTCTTTTATCAAACTTAGATTTCTCTAAGTGATAGGGGTTCCTCCTGTTCTTTTTCAAGAGCAAATCCTTTTTCAAGAGGGGTTGCCCAAATGTTTTTCAGTAAGCTTCTACCACAAGGTTGCTCATCGTTATGGTATGGTTTCCCACAGACGGCGCCAATCTGTAGATCCCAAAAAGTGCGCTAACAGATGCCGGTCCCACCCGCGCTTGCGTGGGCGAATGCCCAACACGCTAAGACACGTGGATGGTCTAAAACGAGCAGTTCAAAGGGGCGTGAGAGTAGCCCAACGATGCGGGACGGTGACATTCGAAATCCGGCGGGTTGTTCGTAATCCGATTGTACAATAATTACCAACTGGTGCTCGTAAATGTATATGTAAAAGTGTATAAACTCGATTTGTGTATTGCAAGTGAATGAGAGAGAGTTGAGTAAATGTAGTTTTTAGTATTGATTCTTGCATTAGCCTTTTGATATTACACAAGGGAAGTATTTATAGTAGTACATATGAAAAGGGAGCCCTTGGATGAAATGGCACGTGGCCTCATCTCTTTAGTTCAAACATCTTTTCCTAGGTATGGGGCTTGACTTGTTAGTTTGCGGCGTATTTATTGCTTGTACAGGGTCTTCATGCTAGTGACAAGACTTGACCTTTATGCTTATGACAAACGTTCCATCAATCATTTGAATAAGATCTGTGCAGGCGATCTCTTGGGAGAAGTGACCATGGAGGATGTTTCCTTTTGGTTCAGAGGCTCGCGCATTAGCTTCGGGGCTTCGGCCATTTGTCATGATACTTCCACTTGAGGGCCTCAGCTGCTCTCAACAGGTTCCAGCAGCCCGGCTTCGGTTCGTAGGCCTCGGTCAATGGGCCTCGGCAGATGGACTTTGGCTCGAAGCAGTTCGGATGTAGCCCACCTCGGCATTGTGTGCCACCTCGGTAGGAATGCCACGTGGATCGTCATGAGTGGGCCATTGTCCCAGGTAGGTTGGCCAGGTGTGACAACACGCAACACAATTGGCTAATCACTTCCGCCTATCTAACAACCAATCTTCAAAGACAGAAAAAGAAAGAAACCTCATGGCTAATATTTCACATGCCTCAACTATTGGGAGTTTGGTGTATGTCATTTTCTATGCAAGAGTAGATATTGCTCATGCAATGGGGGATGTGAGCAGATTCATGACCAATTTAGGAAAAAAACACTAGGAAGCTATAAAGTGGAAACTGAGATATCTACAATGTATTACTGATCAATATTTGTACTTCAAAAGAGGGGAGTTGACACTACAAAGTTTCGTAGACATAGATTTCGCTAGCAAGGTTGATAATAGAATAAACACCATCGATTATGTATTCATAGTTGGTTTTCGCAAAAATAGAAGATTGTTGCTTTATACACTACATAAACAGAGTACGTGTGATAAGTGAATTTTATGCACTTATTTATGCTATATTATTAAACTTGTACGTCGTCAAATTAGTGATTTTGTACTTAATGTGGGTTAATTTTCATTTGTTTTAGTGTTGGACTCGTTTGAAACAACTTGGAAAAGAAACAAGAATTAATTAACTATTGGATGCAAGTTTTTGGGGGATCAAGTCTACACTATAGAAATTGAAGGATTAAATGTTGGAATTTTGCTGGAAATTTTGTATTATTTTGTGAATGGAAAATTAAGCCAAAATTTAAATTACTTAAATACGTGAATTATTGAAAAAGTGCGTAGAATATTATGAAATATTCTAGAAATTATTTGGCTGAAAAGGTGTCTTTTATATGAAAGATTATGAATTTTGGCATTATCATTTTTCAAGAGACGTGTCTCTTTAAATATAGAGACTAATTCCAATGGTTGTGTCTCTTTCATAGGTTGTGTCTTTTGAGACAAACATTTTCAACATCTATATATTGACCCCATATGTTTGGATTTAGTTATTCAGAAATTTCATTTCATTCCCCATATTTTACACTTTGCTATGCGTAAAACACTTTGTAAAAGTGATTATCTTTTGTATCAAAATCATGGCTATGGTAGAGAGGGAATTCCGTTCGAGTTCACTAGTCGAAGTCATTTGGAGTGCTCCTATGGCTTGACGTGGTCGTTGTATCTAGGAAGATGATTGTCGGAAAACCATTAGCACTGATGTGGGACAAATTCATCTTAAGAAAAGAGTTATACTCGCCTCGACCAATAGCATCACTTGAATCTAATTTTTTCTTGTTTCTGATTTCATTTCTTCATACTTGATTTCAGAAAATGATTAATTTTATTTATATGGTTTATGCAAGGTTCGATATGAAGAATCACATATTTTTAATTCAAGAATAGCAATGGTCAGATTCGATAATCATTGGTTAGTTTCTCAAACTCCATTTCGGTAAGTCAAAACCTTGTTTCGATTTCGTGAACATGTAAGTTGCGTTTTGTGAATATAATATGCACATAATCAGTATATTCCCCAATAATCTTAAGATGAATTTTGTTTTCGTGCATTTATATTTTTCATTATTCTGTTTGCATGAACAAAGTATTAAATGGATTGGATGATAAAATCTGATTGCATAAACTCGACACCAATTTATGTTTTGTACTAGGTGGGGTTCTGTGCAACTCTTAAAAAAAAAGAAAAAAAAAAGAATTGATGCATACATGAGAAATTATTATGTTATTATATGAATTGTGTCTTAAAGTGTCTGTCATCCATTTGTTAAGTATATGATGAAAGTGAAGTATTATATATTGCACATGGTTGCAATTGTTAATCAATATTTATGGCTGTCATTACGTGTTTTTCCATAAATTAGTCAAGGACCATGAAGTTTGTTTATTTTGAGAAAGTGCATGTGATTTTTAACGCAATTTATTAAATGACGACTCTTCATTTTCTAAATGCATTTTCAAATCCAATTTTGTAATCTATAATCAACTTGATTATCCTATCAAATAATATGACATGTATATTTATTTAAATAGGATCTATATATGTTGGTCATTGGTACAACTCCAATGTTACTGGAATAGATGCCAACTAATTTTGAAAGTATATGAACTTTCATGACTATTCTTTTATTGAAATATAAAATATGACATGATAAATTAGTTGGTTAAATTTTCACATCTTGTTGAAATTATACTAACTTTGATTAATGTTGATAACCTCATTTAATTCTATGGAATTAAGTGAGATCTTTTATTGCATAAAGTATGACAAATTGTGATTTGTTCTAGTGGAAATTGTTGCAAAAATATTAAAACATGAAAATATTTTGCAGAGCACAAACTGTGCTTAAAGTTGACAATGGTGCTTAACTTCCTTTAAATCTGGAAAAGTTTGAATGTGATGATTTAGTTAAATTTTTTACTTAAATAAAATTAAATGGAATGATTTGTGCAAAATTATATTTGCATAAGAATATGACAAAATGTAATTTGTCCTAACTTGATTACTTGGAATTGGTGGAAAATTATGTCGAATATTATGAAACATTCCAAGATCAATTTAGATGAAAAGGTGCATCATTTCATATAAAAAATCATGACTTTTGATATAATTATTTTTCAATGGGTATGTCTCTTCATAGAGATTATTTCAAGAGGTGTGTTCTTTTGTAAGGTTGTGTCTCTTGAAAACACAACTTTTCAACTTATGGTTGATTTGTTCGTTTAAGTTTGAATATGGTAAATAAGGTAAATATGTACCTTATTATTTGACATGAAATGAAACTATCATGTGAAATGTCACAATGTAACAAGAGAAGTTTCAATTCTTGTGAATCAAGATGCTTAGCCCTCTTCACTGTTGAAATTGACTTCAATCGTGAGACCAATTAAAACTGGTTTATGCTTGGAAAACATTGCTGGTCGATATGATGGCCTTGTTTTAATTTGGATGATCAAATTAAAATAATTGGATTTAAGTACGTTATATACAACTTTAATTGAAATAAATTGTGAGTCAACGACCACTATTTTGAAAGTACTTAGACTTTAACGAAACACTCGATACGGATATTATCTAAGAGATAAATGAATAGAAATATAAAAGAGTTGTTGAATTCTAAGTCCAAGTATAACCAAAGAATGTAAGGGGTTAAATTTAATGCTTGTGACCTTGAAATAGAAAGTTCAAAACTTGTGAATGCAACGTTATTAAATTGAATATGTATTCCTAATTGAAAAATTGTGGGGATAACTCAGTTTAACAGTTATGTTTGCTTCTATCTTATAATTAAGAACGATATCTATGAAAATGGAAAAATAGAAAATCCTTATACTAATTATAAGGATAATATATACTAAGTCTAAAGTCGATAAAATGTGTTGTAAAGTCGATTATGGTGTTTGTTTAGACATGCAAGAACAATTGGAATATATGAAGAATATTCATAAAGTTCAAATGCGTGGTAATGTTTCAATGATGATATTGAATACCCATGATTCTGAAATCCACTAGTAAAAGTGATTGACCAGTGTAGTGTTTGATAGAAATCCTCCAACGTTTGGGAATTGATAAAGCTTTAGATTAAGCTAATGAGGTTTATAGCTTCATGAGGGAATTTCTTGGTGGCGACAATTTGTATCTATCAAATGAATCGATCATTGGCTAGCAATATTTGATAAGATACTAAGTCACATGTAATGGTAGGTTTAGACGTATAAGTCATAGACATAATATCATTAAGCAGATGATCTCAGTAGTGTAAACTCGTGGTACCTTAAAGAGATTTATCGAGAGATTAAGTATACTGCATATCAAAGGGAATGAGGTAAAGCCTACTATGTTATAGTCCTTACAATGGTAATCCTATCTTGTTGATTGGAGATCCCAAAATCTTGGTTCAAAGGGACAATCAAGTTATGAGGATTCCATGAAGCACTAAGGAAATTAGCTTTCTAACTCATTCCTATGATATTAAAGTGCTTTTTGCAGAGTTGTAAGAGTTAAGATAATCTTTTAATGATTCCTATATCTTGATTAAGTCAAATGGAGTAGGGCAGAATACTCTTAATAGGAGTCACCTATATGAGTGTGAAGTGGGGCCACTTCAATGAGAATTATTAAGGCTTAAATTCTTTAAACACTCGTAGAACTAAGAAGGGTTCAGGGCCAAAATGAATCAAGTCATGAGAACCATGAACAGTTTAGGGAAGACATTGTGTGAATATCGTTGTCATGGCTTACACTAAAGGCTGAATGGTTCAAGACATCATGTTCACCAATTAGTTGAGTAAGTTGATATTTCACTAACGGAGGTTCAAAGCCAGAAGCTACCATCCCTGGTGTAGTATTTTTCCGCTCTCTCTACTAGTATCTGCATAGATATTTGCATTAATTTTCACTCATGTAGGAAATTGTTGGAACTTTGCTGAAAATTTCGTATTTTTGGTGAATGGAAAATTAAGCCAAAATTTAAATAACTTAAATACGTGAATTATTGAAAAAGTTTGTAGAATATTATGAAATATTCTAGAAATTATTTGGCTGAAAAGGTGTTTTTCTATATGAAAGATTATGACTTTTTGCATTAGCATTTTTCAAGAGACGTGTCTATTTAAATATAGAGACTAATTTCAATGTTTGTGTCTCTTCCATAGGTTGCGTCTTTTGAGACAGACCTTTTTAACTTCTATATATTGACCCCATATATTTGGATTTATTTATTCAGAAATTTTATTCCATTCCATATTTTCCACTTTGCTATGCATAAAACACTTTGTAGATGTGATTGTCTTTTGCATCAAAATCATGGTTATAGTAGAGAGGGAATTCCGATCGAGTTCGCTAGTCGAAGTCATTTGAAGTGCTACTATGGCTTGACGTGATCATTGTATCTTGGGAGATGATTGTTGGAACACCGTTAGCACCGATGTGGGACAAATTCATCTTAAGGAAAGAGTTATACTCACCTCGACTAATAGCATCACTTGCATCTAATTTTTTCTTGTTTCTGATTTCATTTCTTCATACTTAATTTCAGAAAATGATTAATTTTATTTATATGGTTTATGCAAGGTTCAATATGAAGAATCACATGTTTTAATTCAAGAATGGAAATGATCAGATTCGATAATCATTGGTTAATTTCTCAAACTCCATTTCAGTAAGTTGAAACCTTGTTTTCATTTCATGAACGTGTAAGTTGCATTTTGTGAATATAACATGCACATAATCAGTAAATTCCCCAACATTAAACTGCATTATTGAAGGAAGATGAAACCTTAGAGAGAAATATGGCACCAAATGAGCTTGGATCAAATTAAAAAGGAAGGAAATAGTTAGGCTTAGCATGTTGGACCAATTGATGAACACAAAAAGAGAGAGAGAGAGAGAGAAGCCCAAATTGAAGGAATACTTGATGGGACTTGTAATTGGACCAAACGCGTATACGCACAAAAAAGTGGTTTAACGGGATTGAAAAAAAAAGAAAAAGAAAAAGAAAAGTGGTGAGCTGCTAGATTAATATATATAAACTCATGCTGGAGGAATTAAAAGGGAAGCAACCAATATTATATACGTATACGCACAGACAGAGAGGAAAAAGAAAAAAGAAAAGAAAAGGCAGCCTCTCAGGAGAAAAAAGGGCACTTGGGCATTGATTTTACAAACATAAAGATAAACGGCAGCCAAGGAAATTCGAGGAAGAATAAAAGTTTTTGTGTTAGTCAAAATTGCAGCAGGTTGGGGACTTGGGAAGAAACAAGGTCGACAGTTTGCTGGAAATTACAAGCAGCAAATACATATGGTTGGCAGTAATTGAGAGATAGAAAAAAGTGACTGGAATTCGAAAAAAGACAACCATAGAGAAGGCAGGTTTGGAAAAGACAAAAAAATATAGATGGACACAAGTGGTCAGCCGGTTAATTGAGGGAGAAAGACACATACAATGAGGGTTAAATTGAGGGACAATTGCAAAGTTAATTGATTTCATATACTAACCACGGCATACGAATCGGCAGCCAACAACATTGTGGAATTCATCACATTTCGTCGATTTTTGGGTGATATCTTTCCACTTTTATTCGTTTAATTTCGACATTATGTGTGGCTAGGTTTTTATATTGTTAGGATGTGATGAACCATTGTTATGAATTTTTTTGTTTGAATGATTAGATTGACGTTAAATTGTTATAATTCTTGGATGTTTATCATGGTTTAATTTGCTTTTCAATTATTTGGCCAACAATTGAGTTGTTTGTGAGTTTTATTGTCATTGAGAGAGATAATAAGATCATTAACACAAAATAATAAACATTATGAGGTTCCATAGAGGATAGAGATATACTTCTATAGTTCATATGATTCTTATATGATGTTCTAGCTCGTTCAAAGCATTTATCATGTTAGCATATTTTATCGAGAGATGGAAGGTCACAGGAGGGGAATAGATTTGATTACTATTGAGAGAGGTTTTCAAATAAAATAGGAACATTGACCAACAAGTATAATTTCAAATTATCAATTTCAATTGTCAAACTAAAAATGGATTAATAAGTAGATTCTACATCTTAACAATATATCTCTCAAATTTGATAAATTTTACGTTGCTTTTAAGTTAGTTAATAGATTTAATAGTGTTAGTTACAACTTGATTTTGCTATTCAATTTAGGAAATTGTTAACTTTAACTCGATCAAACACATAGCCTTCATGGGATCGACACTCTATATACCATTTTATTACTTGTTCACGATTTCGTCCACTTGCAGGAAATCAAACGATCAACGTGCCAATAACGAAAGCTAGCTAAGAGATGATCTGGTTACAAGGTCTATTGATAAAATTGTGTTTCAAACATGGGAAAAATGTTTTGCACAGTGATAGCAAGAGTGTTATAAATCTGGTAAAGAATTCGACGTTTCATTTGAAAACCAACCATATAGGACATCATTATCACTTCATTAGATCTCTTTTGAAGGATTAATTATTAACAATGGAAAAGATTCAAAGTAGCAGAAACCCAATTGATATGATAACCAAGACAATACTATGAAAAATTCGGAATTGTGCTCAACTTCTATTGGTCTTCTAAAATGAAGACAGAGAAGATGATCCACACCATTTTTACTAAAACAGAATGGCTTGCACAAGGAATGTAGTATATTCCAAGGTAAAGCTGCATATTCTCCAAATTTGAGATTGTTGATGATGCCTAATATATAGGCTTCACATATTTCAAGGACTTTATTCACATATGAGCACTGATTTACATGCATAAAGAGTATAGTTACTTCTATCTCTTTTAATTTTCACATCCAAAATTCCCTTAGCTTGACATAGATCTTTCACTTCAAACTTAGATTTTAATTTTAATTTAATTAAGCCTATTTCAGTTCTATCATGGCAAGCAAGATGCATATCATCCACATATAATAGAAGCTAAACAGATTTGGATCCGCTCGAACCTTTATAAAAGAAACAAGAATCAAAATTACTCTTACCAAATCTTAAAGTTTGAACATTTAGACCCCGTTTGTTTCTCATTTTTTGGAAGAATGAGAATGAAAAATATAACCGTTATGGGCCCCCACAGAAGAGATAAAAATTCAAATTTAGTGATTTGATGTTATGGATAACGATATATTTTCCATTTTAATGAGGAGATAATGGAAAACAAATGGGGGCTTAAGCTAAATTTCTTATACTATTTCTTAGAGGCTTGTTTTAAACCATAGAGGAATTTTTTAAACGAACTAAAGGCTGACTCATATCTATAACTTCATACAAACCACAATGTTGGGCCTAGATCATTCCGAGATAGTTACTTTTCAAAAAATTCTAGTGATGAGAGGAATTGATTCTTCTGAAGGTAGGAAAAGGATAAAAACGAAATAAAACGGATCATTATTATTAATCCAAGAATCTCCTTGATTAACCTCCAAAATGGGATAGATCCAATTGAAATCTCATTCAATATATATTGTAGATTGAAGGGGGATACCATATGATTGCTGAGCCATATGAATTACAAAACTCTCAAGTACGGTTCTACGGAAAGGAATTAACCTATCTATTCTGACTGGGGAGAACAGGCAATTTGCTAGGACGATTATGAAATTGCAGAAGCTTGGTTTGATCAAGCAACTGAGTATTAGAAACAGGCTGTAGTGCTTACTCCTGGTAATTATATTGAAATACATAATTGGTTGAAGATCTCAGGCGTATCGAATAAAAGAAAATGCCATTTATTTAGTTTATTAATTCTATTATATTATTTATATATATTTGTTAGCCCCATCAGTCAAATAAAAAAATGGATCATTCATTTGCTTTGAGAAGAGCCTATCAAAGAATTCCATTATATCCCTTGTAAGCATTCTATTTCATCTAATACTTTGTAGGATAATAAGGGATAGAGTACAAAATATACTTCTTTACTTCTTTAATTAAAATTTTTATTGATAATATGAAAACAAATTCTATTTTAAAAAACCTAAATTTAAATCTAAATTAACAACTAAATTAAATATATATACCAAGATGTCTCTTATTAATGGCTGCTCGTGTGATTTGGAATAGAGTAATTCATATCATCTATGGAAAAGATAAAGCAGCACTATCTAGGACTTTCTAATTGAGATATGAATCTACACTATGTTATACAAAAAGTAGTTTTTGCATCAATTCAAAGCTACAAAAATATTTTATAAGCAAAAAAGGTCTGTTGAACGCCTCATGGCTCTGTCATAATAGATCCAAACATTTGCCCGTATCGACTTCTAGATCCTAATTGCTTTAGTGATTAACTAAAGAAAATAGATAAATGGGAGATAGAAGAGAAACAAACTAGTTATAGAAATATTTCTCAAATGTTTACTAATTATTTGACTGTTGGTGGGTCTCTTAGTATTTGTTGTTCGGAAAGAGGAAAACTCAATGATTATTCGTTCACTGGAACCAGAAGTAAAAATTTTGGTGGATAGAGATCCCGTAAAAACTGTCACAATACACACAAGAGGTAATTTTCATTCATACGGTCAATAGGTGGGTTACGAAGTTTATATAGGAAAAAAACTCCTAATTTTGGATAATCACAAATCTGTAGCTAATTAATTGATTCTACATATAATTGCCTAATTCTATTCCCTTAAAATGATACAATTATATATGATTTATGTTTCCAGAAAAAGATTTCTAACAGCTAACGCCAACACTCCCCCTCAAGTTGATGCATAGAGGTCTCTGATGCCCAACTTGTCAAGTGAGTTGTGAAAGTCCTTGCTTGAAACTGCCTTTGTGAGTATGTCTGCTAGTTGACCCTCGGACTTTACAAAAGGGAAACGAATTGTCTTTGCTACCAAGTTTTCCTTGATGAAGTGTCGATCTATTTCCACATGTTTTGTTCTATCATGTTGAACCGGGTCATGAGATATGGCAATGGCAGCTTTGTTATCACAGTATAGATCCATCTCAGTAATAGGAGCAAAGCCAAGTTCAGTGAGCAATTTTCTGATCCAGAGGAGTTCACAAAGTCCTTTTCCCATTCCACGAAACTCCGCTTCAGCACTCGATAATGATACCACTTTTTGCTTCTTACTTCTCCATGTAACGAGATTACCGCCTACAAACATGAAGTAGCCTGAGGTAGACCTCCTATTTGAAATGTTCCCCGCCCAATCTGCATCTGTATAGCCATCAACTTTCAAGTGATCATTCTTTGAAAACATCAGTCCCCTCCTTGGTGAGGACTTTAGATATCGAAGTATTCGAGTCACAGCATCCATGTGGTCTTTGCTAGGGCTATGCATAAACTGGCTAACTACACTTACGGCATAGGCAATATCTGGACGAGCATGAGACAAGTATATAAGTTTGCCAACTAATTTTTGATATCTCCCTTTATCCGTTGGCACTTGATCTGAACACTTACTCAGCTTAAGGTTTTGAGTGATAGGAGTATCTGCTGGTTTACATTCCAACATCCCCACCTCAGCCAGCAAGTCTAGCACATATTTTCTTTAGGATAGGAATATGCCTTGTCTTGATCTGACCACTTCAATTCCCAGGAAATACTTGAGGCCTCCCAAGTTCTTTATCTCGAACTCAGACGCCAGCTGTTTCTGAATTCTGGATATCTCTTCTTTATCATCCCCTGTGATAATCATGTCATCCACATACACTATCAATGCAGTTACTTTGCCTCCATTATACTTAAGAAAGAGTGTATGGTCTGAGTCACTCTGTTTGAACCCATATTTCTTCATTGCCACACTAAATCATCCGAACCATGCTCGAGGTGACTGCTTCAAGCCATATAATGCTCTCTGCAATTTACACACGACATTTTGTGAAGACCCTGTATAGCCCGGAGGGAGGTCCATATAGACTTCTTCTTCGAGGTCGCCATGAAGAAATGCATTCTTCACATCAAGCTGATGTAGTGGCCAGTCAAGATTAGCAGCGAGGGACAATAGTATTCTAACAGTGTTTAGTTTAGCAACTGGTGAAAACGTCTCTTGGTAGTCTATCCCATATGTCTGCATATACCCCTTCGCGACTAGCCTTGCTTTGTACTACTCAATGGATCCATCTGCCTTGTGTTTGATGGAAAATACCCATCTGCATCCTACTATCTTCTTTCCTTCAGGTAATGGAACTAGTATCCACGTGTTATTCTTTACTAGTGCCTCCATCTCATCTTTTATTGCCTGAGTCCATTTGGAATCTGATAAGGCATCCTAAATTCCTGTTAGAACATGATTAGAAGAGAGAACGTGTACAAAAGCTTTCAGTGGATCAGATAACTTCGTGGTGGATACATAGTTGGCAATTGGATATCTTGATCTTTGTTTTTCAATGTCTGGAGAGTATCTGCTTGGTGGTTTGCCTCGATTATGCCTGAAAGGTAAATTATAGCCACCAGGAGTATCTAAATTGCTTATATGTGAATGAGTGCTTACCTCAGAGATATTCTCAGGAGATGGGCCTACGGATACTGAAGAGAAAGGGGGCTCTGGTTCGATGGAGTTTGGTTCAGCTTCTACAGTTGGTTCCGGATCTTGAGTCATATCATTCCTTAAGTCAATATCTATTAGAGCTGTCTCTATCTCAGTATTATTTGACCACTCAAACTTCAACCAATTCAACTCTTCATCCCTTGTCTCCCCCTGAAGAGGAGAATTGGACGTTAGACTCCGAGAAGGTAACATCCATAGTTACATAGGTCCCTTTGGAGGATGGATCATAGCACCGATAGCCCTTTTGATGTGGAGCATATCCCACAAAAAGACATCGGAGAGCACATGGGTCAAGTTTTGTCCGTTGATTCTTGTGAAGATGTACATAGGTCACACAACCAAATACTCGAGGAGAGAGCATTAGAGTTGGTGGTAGAGCAACATGGGATGATAGGACCTGGAGTGGAGTCTTAAAATTTAAGACTTTAGAGGGCATCCGATTGAGTAAGTATACAGCTGTGGACACTGCATCAGGCCAGTAACAGTTTGGAACATAGGTTCCATGAAGGAGAGCTCTTGCAGTTTCAAGAATATGTCGATTTTTTAGTTCAGCAATGTCGTTTTGTTGAGGGGTTTGAGGGCAAGACGTCTCATGATTGAGACCGTGTTGTTCAAAGTAAGTACGAAACCGTTGGTTGATAAATTCACCACCATTATCGGAACGAAGAACTCTTAGTTTGGCAGAGAACTGAGTTTGAATCATGGCATGGAATGACTGAAATACTTTGAACACTTCATCTTTATTTTTTAGTAGATAGAGCCAGGTCATGCGAGTGCAGTCATCAATAAATGTAACAAACCAACGAACCCCAAACCTTGTAACAATAGGTGAAGGGCCCCACACATCAGAATGTACTAGGGAAAAAGGAATACTACTTTTATTCATGCTTGATTGATAAGAAGTGCGTTGACTTTTCGCTAAAATACAGGTATTACATTTAAAATTAGAAACTTCCTTATTCAAAAAAAGGCTAGGTAATAAAAGCTTTAAATAACCGAATGATGGATGCCCAAGACGACGATGCCACATCCAAATCTGTCGTTCCTTCACATTACTCTGAACATGATGAGTGCGACCGACACTGAAATCCTCCATGTAGTATAACCCCTCTCTCTTAGTACCACGCCCAAGTATCTCCTTGGTGAGAATATCCTGAAGAAGACAAAATGTTGGATAAATAAGTACCACGCAATTTAATTCAGCCGTCACTTGGCTTACAGACAATAATTTATGTGAGAGTGATGGAACAAGTAAAGTGTGGGATAAATGTAGAGAGGGAGACAGAGATACAAAGCCAGCCCCGGTGACTGGGGAAATAACTCCATTTGCATTCGCAACCCTGTTGTGTCGAGGTGAGGTCCTCTAAATAAAATCTCTTTCATCATAAGTCATATGGTCAGTTGCCCCAGAGTCAAGTAACCATAAATTATTATTCTTGTCACTGGAGGATGTAACACAAGCTGAACCAAAATTACCTGGTTCTGATGAGGGGTTCGTATCCTGAAAATAATCATTTTCAGGAATCAAAGATAGTTGAAAGTCAGATGTTGCCACGGCCGCCTTGCCTATTCGCTTATTGGTGCCCGTCCCATTTTTGTTCTTTTTTTCTTGCAACTCATGCCACCAATCGAGGTATCCATTAAGTTTAAAGCAGTTTTCTCGTGCGTGCTTGTTATTTCCACAGTATGAACACTTAATTTCCTCATCCAAACCCTTTAACTTATTTGGCCCACTTTTATTTGGGCCTCCACCACTTTTATTTGGGTCTCCCTTTAAAGAATTTATTCCAGCAACAGCAAATGATCCCATCTTCACGCCTTTGGTTGCCAAGATCGCTCCAGGAAGACCATTGTCGGAGTCTATAGAAACCATGACTGCTTGTCGCAGTGCCTCACAACGGACGTACGCATACGCCTGCTCAACGGTAGGAAATGGGTCAATCTGCAAAACTCCACTACGGATGCTATCGAGACGTTCATCGAGCCCATCAAGGAAGGTGTAAACTCTGTCTTCTTGGGTCAAATTATTGAAGTGGCGGATTTCAGCGACACACTTCATCGAATTTGGGCGACGGAAGTCAATTTCGCTCCACAACCCCTGCAGTTCAGTGTAATATTTCTCCACAAATCGGCATGCTTGTCTTAGGCGACTCACCCTTCGTCGAAGATCATAGACTTGGGATTTATCATTCCCATCAAAGTATGTAGTGGAAATAGCATCCCAGACTTCCTTAGCAGTGTGGAAACGAATGAAATCGCCAATCAGAACAGGGTCCAACGAATTGATAATCCATCCCTTGACAATGACATTCTCAATTCGCCATTTTCGGAAGGAGGGATCAGTCGGTAGGGGTGGAGGTGTATCTCCATTAATGTAACCTAGTTTATCTTTCTCGAAAATATACATTTCCATAACCTGGGACCATAGGCCATAGTTTGTATCATTCAGTTTGATAACAATCTGGAGCGAATTTTCAGTGAGTGGGGCTGATATGTGTGTCTTGGTTAAGGCTTCAGAAATTTTGGTGGAAATATCTGTAAGTATAGCATCAGAATTAGGTGAAGATTGGCTGGGATCGGTGATGAAGTTGGGGTCTTCCATGTGTTTGTGAAAATGTTCACAAGAACCGGGCTACAGGTAACTTGGAGAAGAGGAACCAGGACCGTGTGTCCTACTCTGATACCATGTCACAATACACATAAGAGGTAATTTTCATTCATACGGTCAATAGGTGGGTTACAGAGTTTATATAGGAAAAAAAACTCCTAATTTTGGATAATCAGAAATCTGTAGCTAATTAATTGATTCTACACATAATTGCCTAATTCTATTCCCTTAAAATGATACAATTATATATGATTTATGTTTCCAGAAAAAGATTTCTAACAGCTCACTCCAACAAAAACTTCTTTTGTGAAATAGGCCAGACCGGGACATTTCTCAAGAACAATAACTAAAGAACCTGATACTATCACCTAAATTTGGAACCTACATGCTGATGCTCACAATTTCGATAGCCATACTAGTGATTGAATCAATTCCATATTGTTTCCAAATTAGTGAAATGTTATGGTAAAAGATTATTTGAAACGATATGGTAGTGCGACTTGAAGGACGGATCCATTGTGGGCTTTTACATTCGCTATTTTATATTTATGTACACAAATCGTTTGTTCAGTTCCACTCGAACTCTTCATTTTTTGTTGGTTTTTAAATAGTCCACAATGGAGCTCGAGTAGAAAAGATTAATTCATTCTCAGGGGCAAGGATCTAGGGTTAATGCCAATCAATAAATTGGAAGAACTTCGTAAATATATCTTCGATATAGAAATGGAAAGGTTCCAATTTGAGCAAGTTTCCAATTCAAAAGCAAAACCTTTTGGAATTGATCAAACGTTTTTTTATCCAAAGTATATCACGCAAAAATAAGCTGTCCACAGGATTATTTGATAGAAAGAGAAATCACAAAAACAAATATATGTTGATGCCATCTTGAAAGGATTAAGATGCACTTTAGATCACCATTTACAAAACAGTTTTGACTTTAAGTTAATCCAATTTTCAGCCAAAATAAGTAGTTAAGGCAAGCAAAATTCTGATTAAAGTATATTTTGCAATAGATGAAAATATTAGATTACAATCAATATCCTCCCTTTGTGTAAACCATTTAGCTATAGTCTAGTTTTATATCTCTCATTTTCAACATTAAACTCAACTTCTTTAATTTTATAAACTCGCTTGCAATCGACTATTAGGCCTATTAACAAGAATCCATATTTTATTTTCAATCAAAGAGTTCATTTCAAAAATAGATTTATTTATTTTTAATAGTTAATAGCTTTTTCAAAGTAGCAAGTTCAGAATTCAAAGAGTCCAAAGCAAAGAAAAGGGTCAAAAAATGATCACTGCTGATTCTAGTAGAAGGAAATCTATTTTTCTACTCCTATTTCTAGTCAACTAATAATCACCTAGAGCAGGATTTTGAGACTATTTATCAATTTCAGTATCACTTTGAACCGATATGTTACACCCCCATTTTATCAAGTTTTTGTTTCAAAGTCAAAGGTTAGATTAGTCAAATAGGGACTTAAATGGAATAAATTATTTTATTGGGTTTACTTTACAATTGACAATATATGAGGGTTTAAGATGGATATAATTTAAAGTTGGGGATGTACTTATCTGTTATTAAAAGGTAAATGACTAGATTTTATATCAAATGGAAGATGATGGACTCCTTTTGCAAAATTTGAGTTCATGCTTCACTAACTTGGCCATTTAAACCCATTTTTCATTTTCCATACACATATAAAAAGTTGAGGAAATGAAATAGAGGCTGAAACGATGAGGAAGCAAAGAAATGGTCGAAAGAAAAGGAGAAAAGAAAGGAAGAAAGGAAAATGGAGGAAGAAAAGCTTGAGTTTCATTCTTCAAGTTCTTCATTTCTTAAAGAGGTAAGAAGTAAATGTTTTACGGTATAATTTTATAAATTTTCTAGGGTTTAATTTTTTGGTTTGATTTTCAGATTGATGGGAAGGAGTATAATTTCTAGCCAACCTTCTTGATGTGTTATTCTAATTGCATGAGGTAAATAATTCTATCAAACCTTAGATTTTTAATTGGGTTCTTGGGTATGTATAATTAGTAGATATAAAGGTTATGAGCTAGAATGTAAAGTTAAATCTTCGCAAGTTTGATTTCAAGTGTTTAATAGAATGGAAGATTGAATAATTATTTTGATGCTTGGGATTAAATTAATTGAAATAATTGTGATAAATTAAAATCTAAGTGAAGGGACTCGAAGGTAGAATTAGTTCCAATTGTAAAGAAAAATGAAGAATTTATTCCAAGTACCAAGAAATCAAGTTCTAGTATTCCATATTTAAATATCAAGTGTACATGGTATAGTAATTGTTGAATTGGTTGTTTTGTATTGTAGTTCAGTTGGTGACGGAAAGATTGAAAAAACTAACCAACTATTTTAGTTTGTAGCTTGTATTGAGTGTGTGAAAAAAATTTATTTTTCAGAAATAGGTATTTATTAAATTTATAGTCGATCTAAAAGTTATTTATTTCATATAGTTGGTTTGACAAGATTTTCAAAATAACGCGAATTTTATAATCAATTCCTTTTAAAGTTAAATTTAATTTAGTTAAATCATTTCATTAGCATGTTATATTCATATTACATGTTTCAGCATAGCTGAAGTTATTTTTAAAAATCATCAAAAAGTGCCGAAGTGATTTTACCCACTCTGCAATGGTGTGAATGTGTTTCTATAGTTTATGACTAGTTATGGTGAATTTACCAGCTCTACATTACTGTGAATGTGTTTCCATAGTGTATGATCATCTTATAGCCTTTGAGCATCTATGTGCGTATATGACCAGAATTATAGAATTTCGGAATTGAATAACCTTTCCATGTATATCGAGATTAATCGATACATGAGTATTCTTATTCCAAAAACCTTTTTGGTGTAATTTTTTAGTATTATCAGCTTATCAGATTTTAGAATGCAGAATTTAGTTTATGTAGTTTACAGAGTGAAGATTTTTATGATTTCATTATGCTTTAGTTTTAAAAGTGTTATCAGCTTTCAGACTTTCTTAAAGTTGTAATAGCATAAGAGTTTTCATAAAGTTTACATAAATGAAAAAAGTAAATTTATTTGCGAAATATCTATTCACTGAATTACAGGCTCATATATTTTGTCAATCTTTTTCTTCTTAGATAATAGTTGGGTTGAGCAGTGTTGGAGCTTATCGATGTACCAAGTTGAGCCACACATTGTTTTTAGTTTTATGACTCATTTTGCCAGTTTATACAGTACATATTTCTTTTGGGGTACATGCATCTTTTGTCAGAAACGTTAATTTGTAAATTTGTGTACTCGTATTAGGGGCATAATGCATCTTTTTTATATGTTGGGGATTTGGAGTCTTTTGACTTGTAAAGAAGTATAAATATCATTTCAGTGCACTTTATTTTGACTAGTTTGTACGTAAAGGGGCTAGTGAACCCAACTTTTATGTGTATGTATATGTTTGAGAAAATTAATTGTTGTTCAGGTGGTTTAGTCCATATTACAAAGGAAACCTTGTCAATACTTTTATAAAAAAAAATTCACAATCAAAGTTGCATTAGTGGTGGATTCGGCACTTAGCTAGTATCTACAATTAGCGCAAGTCACATGTCAGGTCAATTTGGATGATTTAGGACAGGTCGTGTCATGACATGTTTTAAATTGAGAAGTCTCAACCTCAATCTGATCATCAGACTTAATAAGATCATTATTTTGATTTTCTAAAACTATTTCCTTAACTAATGGAGTCTTATCATATTTCAATTTAGAGAAAATAACATAGGCCATGTCATGTCATTTTCATTAAAAATGCCATTTCTACTTATAATGACCTTGAAACCATTTTACTCTCCAACCAAAAGTAAATTGCTCGACATAGTTTTGGGACAATACAAAAACTATGACGAGCAATTTATCTGCAACTGCATTCAAAAAGGCAGTAGCAATAGAAATGACCTTGAAACCATTTCTACTTACAATGACCTTGATTTCCTCTCCATGATCTAGAAAAACACATCTTAGCATTTTAAGGACCTAAGTTTAAGTTTACCTTCACTCTGATGAGAATAGGTTGCACAGCCAAACATCTCAAGTATAGAATAAGCTAAAGACTTTCCAGACTACATTTGTTCAAGGACTTTAAAGTTAATGGCACTAGAAGGAATTCTATTGATTAAATATGTAGCAATTTTTAAAGCCTCCTCCCAGAATAATCTAGGAACACTAGAACGTAACAAATAAGGTTCCATTCATTCTCTTAGCAATACCATTTTGTTAAGAAGTATATGTTTACAACTCCTTGTCTTAAAATTTCAAATTTTTTACAAAAAGAGTCATATTCAAATTATAATATTCAAGATCGTTATCAATTATAAATGCTTTAACTTTCTTACTAGTTTGATTTTCAATCATCAATTTCCATTGCTTAAAGTTTTAAAAAGTATTAAATTTATTCTTTAATAGAAAAGCCCATATTTGTCTTGAAAAATCATCTAGTACAAGTAGATAAAATTTAAATTCACTAAAAGTATTTACAGATAGTTGACCCCAAGGATCAGAAGTTCTTAATGAATCCCAATTTTCAAAAGTGTTTTGTTTTCTAATAACATGTTCTTCACAAAACTTAAGGGGTTGTTCTATTTACTATTTTCAGGCCATTTTCGACTTTTCAAAATGATGAAAACGCGTTCTCTTTCCCATTTTTGTAAATGAGTTTTTCAAAACCAAAAAAAAAAAAAAATTATACTAGAAACTCAAAACGTTTTTTTAGACAAACGTTTTAAGTGTTTTGCAATCAAATGAAGGAAAAAATTGAAAACATGGGAAACATGCCCAAATTAAAAACAACCTTGATCTCTTTCCTTTTACACTCAAAACTCAAAGGAAACATGGAGAAAAGAATTTTAAAAAAATATAATTGAAAAAAATATTTACAATATGAACAAAGTAATAAAAAAATGAGGAAACATGGAGAGATCTCTCCATCACGCATGGAGAGAAGTCTCTTCACACTGATGGAGATAGAGAGTTTCTCTCCATGTGATCTCCATCACACAAAGACAACTCTACAGGTTCTTTCGAAAATTAAAAAATTCTCTTTATAATATAATTGAATTTTTTCAATTTTATTTAAATAATATTTATATATTTTTTATTTGATTTTTGTAACTTTCTTTTTTAAAATTGTTTCAAATTTTTTTCTTCATACTATAAATAATTTGTTGTTTGATTTAAAATTTCTTTTCTTTATTAGTATTGGATTGGATAGAGTAAATTAGTGTGTGAAAATGGAAAAATATTGTAGTGGAGCTGATGGTTGCAGTCAAGTGGCGTGTGAAAATGGAGAAATGATTGATGATAACACGACGTCGTTTTTGCTCTCACAATTAAAAAAAATTGCTACATTGTGATAAAATAGAAGAATTCACTCTTTCTAACTATAGTACTTTCACATTTCCTCTTTATATAGTAGAGATAGGGATAATCATATTTTTTGAATAAAATATTATAAAAAAATATTCTCAAAATTTAAAGTAAATGCATTTTCCAGTTTTATGTTTTGTGAAACAGTTTTGCAGAATGACAAAGAACATATTTTCAGAAATTTCGAAACAGACACTCAAAACACAAAATCTAAATGAATTCAAAACTCAAACGTGAAGAAAACATCCCCTAAGTTTTTCAATGTTTTCATTTCCAAAATATTCAAGTTTATTAAGTACTATAAGTCCCTTTTTCACTAATATGATCAAGTCTTTTATGCCAGATTAAAGACTTGTCAGAATGAGAGTTTATATCTTTATATCTGCAAGGCTATTTCCTACCAATGGTTTAGCCTACAAGTTGTAAATGTCATTCACTTTGGAAGTAGATATAACTTTCTTACCGTTCAAGCTTATTTTGGCAAAACCTTTATGAATTCTTATATCATATTCATCATCTAATTTACCTAAGGAAATAAGATTTCTCTGTTGGTAAGGCACATACCTATGTTCAGGCAGTTCAAGAAGATGACATTTCTCAATAAGAGATTAAGTATTTCAATTCCTTTTATTTGACAGCTCATATCATTTTCCATCTAAATTCGTCCACTATTCAAGTCAACAAATTTAGTAAAGCATTCTATTATGGTTGCAATAACTTGGACCATTCCTTACATTGCAAAATCATTGTCACAAGCAATAACTGCTAACCATTAGAGTTGGATTTCTTTTCATGTCAAAAGCTTTCTTGAAATAATCTTTCATGAAATGACCAGTTTTTCCACAGTAGTAGTATTTCTTTATCTTAATTCTTATGTTTCCCTTTGTTCTTATTCCTATCTTTGAACTTATCATTTTGAACTTTCCCTTTCTTATAAGAGTTTAATTGCTAAAATTGTAACTCTTGTTTTGATTCAATCCTTCTTTTTAGTTAATCCCACACCATTCTCAGAATCTTTGAAATTAAATTTCAATTTGAGCTCTCTATTTGTTAGAGCTAGGTTTGTAATGTCCACAATAAGTTCTTCTCTCTTATTCTCCAAGGCATTTCTAATATCCCTATAGTTATCACCTGAGGAATTCAATAGGGCTACAACTTGCTGCTCATTAGACAATTTCTTATTATTCATTCTCTTATAGGCACTAATTTATTTGCCCAAACCCCATCAATGGAACCAACACACCTCTGTTACCACTACTATATAAAAAGGGAAATGTCTCGCTACTGTAGAAAGAACAGTAGATTCTTCAATTTTTACACACTCTAGCAACTTTTTTTCTGGAGCAAAAACAACGCAAATAGTAACAATTTTTTTATTTTTAATTTTTTCCATCTCTAGAGCCAAGACGAGGTCTCTGCAAACAAAAATGTATATATATATATATATATGCAAGCTACAGTGATGCACCCACTTGTCTTCAGTTTAGGTAGATCTTTCTTTTTTCTTCTCAATTTTCACACGCTGCTACATAACTCTTTTTTCTCTTTGAGTTTCATTGGGTCCTTTCTTTTTTCCATGTATGTATACTGTTTCTGTTTCTATTATATTTGGGATTTCTGTATTTTGTGCTTTAATCGTTGCGCTTATATTGTATTTTTTCTCTTTGTTTGTTCGATCGTTGACACGTTTTTTTGCCTCTTACTAGATAAAATAACATTATTTCTGCTGACCTTATTTTAGTTTGCAGGTAGTGGTGGAGAATGTTTTCAGCGTTTCTTTAGTTCGTGGTAGTAGTAATATCTAGAGGTTTTTCCGGCGATGATTTATGAGGGGGAAATCTACTTTCATATGATTTGATTTTCATTTTTCTTGTATAGCGTTGAACTTCGATGTTGATGTTGATTTGTTGTACACAAACTCTGGAGTGAACTAGGATTGTTTGTTGTACATTTTGTATGGATTGATTGAGGCCTGATTGTTCTGAATTTTAGTTATTATTCTTGTTTTTATTGAAATTGAAATTTGTGGAGTTCTACAACTCAATTTCATTTAACGGAGTTTGATTGATTTTTTTTCCTTGCGTTTTGTGTGAATTGGTTTCATTTCGAATTTTTGCTGTTAATGTTTTCTTCTTCTTCTTTTTTTTTTGGGTATGCAATGGATCTGTATCAAAATATAAAAAAATAAAATGAAATATACGCCTATGGTGGTTTCTATATATAATTGAATATAAAAACAAATGTTTTGGTGGAACAATGTATCTATTTGCGTAATGTGTGTGTGAATTTCTTATGAACATTATATTTCAATTAAGGAGTTTCAATGAAGGAATTGTGTTGTATTGTTAAATTTCTGAAATAGCAGAATAGATCAACATGGATTAACATGAAAATAAAACATTTTCAGTGTATACAAATTCATTTAGAAGAAAGTAAAGAGGTCTCATAGACGTGTCAAACTTCCGCCAACATGATCTTTTTTGTAGACGATGAACTTTGGGGGTTCACTGTTCAAAAGTTCGAAAACACATGTATCGTCCATTTGTAGTTCTTTTTTTGTAAAAAAAACTGCCCAGCCTATAGTCATACGTCTTATTAGGCCATTTGGACGTAAATTTGTGACGAGCTCCCAATTGTGATGTAAAGAATCATGGATTTGAACACTTCGCACACCTCTTGGTAGGTGATATCTAGAGAACCGTCCTGGTATACACTGGAAAACCATGAATGAATAAATTATTGATCTTTGAATCAAATTTATGTGGAAGAGATGAATGTAGAATGAGATATTAAAGATGACACCTACAATTTCTCGATGGCTGTTGTGATAAGGTGTTAGTGTTATTTCAAAAGCAGGGTTATCTGTATGTGAAATGTTGTATTCTTCAGGAACATCAGAGTCATATGTGACCTCTAATCCAGAATTGTCAAATATGGCCACATTGAATGTGGGGTTTCCGTTATATTCAAACACCAAAACATGAGCATCCTGTAAGTTATGATGATCAAAAAATTGTTCCCATCCATCGGCAAAATATATTTTTCCATTATCTCTTTCCAATCATATTATGACAATTATATCATCATATGCAGTTACTCGTATTGTGTCACCAAGTTGGTATCTCCAATCGTTGACAAAGGATCTGGGAAGCATCTATACATATACATTAAAAAGTATAAAAGAGATATTAAGAATGTATCTATTCAAATGTGAGAGGAGAAACTGTTGTGTGACAACCAGACGGGTATTATGGTTTTGTGGAGGAGTAATGATTCTGAAGAAACGATGTGGCACCTCCATTCTGTCTCGATATTGTACAATGAAAATTTGGTAGAATAACTCTATTATTTAAGTTGTGGAGGCCCTGATATAGATTTTAAGGTAGATTTTGCGGTATAGGCGAGTTAGAAAGTTTGTTAATGGAAGTTCCATGTCTATAAGATAAACTTTGTATATGATTTAAAAAAGAAAATATCATATATGTCGTTGTAGAAGAATATCATGAAGTTTGGTAAGAAATTCATGATTTGTTTTCGATTTTTAATAGAATTGAAGATTGATATTTAGTCCATCTATATTCAATAAACAAGATATAAGTTAAAACTGCAAAATTTAGTCTTGAGAAAATAGCTAGGGTAATTAAGAAAGAGTAGATAGACACCTGATTTTCTTTTTGTTGAGCACCTACAAGTAAAGATATGTAAATATTTTATATGATGAGTGATTTAATGTAAATTTTGAAAACACGAGAAGCTATTTAAGTTAGAGGATATGTACTTCCTCTATTTTTTTTCTTTTTCTCCAGATTTGACAAGAGGTTCACAGGTTGTAAAAATGGACAATATGTCACCGAGAAAGCCTGATCTTACTCTTCCCAAAAACAAAAGTGAGGAGGAAAAAATTATTGAAATATCACGTGAGTGACTATTTGATCTTAACACATTTCACACATTATTTGATTGCACTCAAAAGGTTACGATTGAAAATGTGATTAATATGTTTATTATTTATCAACATTTCTACTCATTTGAAGGATTTGTATAATCTTTGTATATATAAAAAAAAAATTGATTTATATTTTATGTATTTATTTTAGGAATCACATCTATTAAAAAAACTAAGTTAATTAAATGAAAATAAATTTTTGTGCTGAGAGTCGGAAAAGGAAGAAGAAAGGGGAAAAATATGAAATTTGTTAGATTCTGTAATTACTACAGAGGCTCAAAGTTGAGTTGCCTCTGTAATTACGGAGGCCTTGCCTTTTGAGCCTCCGTAATTATGGAGGCATTATTTTTTTCCCTCTTTTTTCTTAGCTCTTATTACACCAAACAGTTCAATATTGTTTTTTTTTTTGTTTTGGCGAACATAATTTTATTTGAAGTTATATTTTAGTTTAAACATGAGTTTCTTATGTTGTATGAAATTTAACCAATAGTCGAACTTTCTTAATGTTATTTTTAAAATTTTACAATTTCTATTTATGTGGTGACAAAAATTTATAATATATAATATAGAAATAGAGAAATCAATAAGTATATTTAGTTTTTTTTTTTCCAACTATAGTACTTAGGTGAATATAATTTATTCATTTCCCTGTCTGTGTCATTTTCATTTTACCTTTTGAACGAAAAAATGTCGTTGTTTTCCTTTCGTTCGTGCAAGCACATTGTCTTTGTCCTTATTTTCATCGTCTCTTTTCCATCCCTCCCATCCTTCTATTTTCTCTATGTCTTCAATTGCGTGTATATTTTGTTCAACGATAGACCTATTGTTGTTGGTGAGTTTTATTTTTATTTTTATTTTTTTCGATATATTTCCTATTGTTCGGGTCATGAAAGTGTATGTATTTTTTTGGCTTCTTTTGTCTGAACATATTATTTTCAATGTGCATAGTTATGTTTCCAATTTTATTGAGTTGATTTTTGTGGTTTCTTTCTTTCAGTAATACAATGGGTAAGCAATATTGGACGCCTACATCTGCACAATTTCAAGTTCTTGAATCTATATATTTAATCAAGAGAATAAAATCACAAACAAGTCAATGATCATGTAGATAGTCTCAGAACTATCGTTGCATGGGCAAATCTCTTATATGAATGTTTATAATTGGTTTAAGAGTGGACGTGCTCGTTTAAGAAGGCTGGACTTATCCACACAAGCACACGATTCTGAACTTGTAATTCAGCCAAGGGTACAAAAAGACAAATTGCGTAAGAGACATATAGGTATGATTTGTTGTTTAAATGTGATTTCTTGTTGGTCTAATATTTTTTACTTTCTTTTTTACGTAATTTTAACATAAATATTTGGTATTACAGAAGCATTTACAAGTTCTACACATATGCCAGGAAGAAGGATGAGATGCTGTCCTGAATTCACAGCAGGTTTCGTAGATTGAATATTTTTTTTATAATTTTTTTTTGCATCCTGTTTTTTTTTTGGTCATGTTGTATTACACTTCCTTTCATCTTGTTTTGTAAAATTATTTTTTAATCCAATTTTTACATTTTTGTTGTCTTTCAGCGATCTTATACTAATTTTATGATTGTAGATCCTATTGATCAGTATGTCGAATTACAGAAGGATTTTAATGTTGATGAAAGCATTGACGTGGAAAAGCAATCTGAAAATGACAATATGCAATCTCAATGTGGTTCACATGTTCTTATCATTTTAGATCGTTCTAAGAGAATTGATATACGAAATATTCCAGTTGAACCTTATATTCTTTCGTCTTGTACAATTTGTAAATATTGTGGTGCAAAAAAGTTTTACAAAGAAAATAAGGGTTTTTGTTGTTGTGATGGAAAAGTTAAATTACAGCTGAACAGTGTTCCACCTGAATTGTATGAGCTATTTACTTCTACTTCATGTGAAGCGATTGCTTTTAAAAAAGTTGCTCGTACTTACAATAACCATTTTGCATTCACTTCATTTGGTGTTAAATATGATAAAAATTTGTGCAAGAATAATAGAGGTGTATATACGTTCAAAGTTCAGTGACAGGTATACCATTTTATAAATCCACTTCTACCAATTGATGGAAATCCTACATATTTGTAGTTATACTTTTACGATACTGATAATGAAATTAATAGTAGACTACAAATTTCAGATAGGTTAAGTTAATCAACTTTGAAAAAGTTAATAGATATCTGAAAGATAAATCCATATTGTCGTTTCTTTAGATCACTAAGCAAAGTTTTTGATTTTGATTCATGCTGTATCGCGCTGAGGTCTGATCCGGGTCTCGACCAGAGTATATAACATGCCATCATGTGAACAGGTGGCTGCAGTGTGGGTTGATGAGGATCCACCTGCAAGCATAAAGACTCGTGATATATTAATTTATGGACATTTCAATACTGCACATAGAGTAAATTACTACTACAGCTGTTATGATCTACTTCAATATCCATTAATATTTACCTATGGAGAATTTGGATGGTATGAAGGTATCGAAAAGGTAAATTTGAATACTTCAATAGTCTATGAAGATTTCATACAAATCAATAACATTAATTCGACCGAACAACTTATAGAGATGGAAGATCGTGGTAAGTTTTATTACCATTGAAGTTTTTTAATCTTTTTAGAGTGCATAAATATATTCTCATTTCTAGATCTGTCTTTGTGACTTTAAGTTTTTTTCCTTTCAGCTATGAAGAGAGGTAAGAAACGAATTACTGTGTCGTGCCGTGAATATTATTGCTACAAACTTCAAATTAGACTTTCAAATAAGTCTGTACTCCTTCATACAGGCAGACTTCTACAACAATATATAGTGGATATGTATGTTAAGATTGAAACCGTGAGATTAGATTATTTTCGTAATAATCAAAAGATTATACGAGGTGAGCTTTACCAAGGAATTTTAGATAGTATACAAAATGATGAGAATAGAGGCTATAAAATTGGCAAATCAATTGTGTTGCCTATAGGGTTTATTGGGGGTCCTAAAAATTTAACTAAAAGATATATGGATGCAATGTATTTAGTTCAAAGATATGGAGAACCTGATGTATTTTTAACAATGACATGCAATCCAAATTGATCCGAAATTAAACAAGAATTGAGGCACAATGATAATATACAAAATATGCCAGATTTGTTAGCCCGAATATTTCGAGCAAAACTTGAAGAACTAAAAATAGATTTAATAAAGAGAGAAATTCTAGGGCCTATAGCTGCCTATGTGTATGTAATTGAATTTCAAAAAAGGGGTCTACCTCATGTTCAGTTTCTCCTGATATTTAAAACAGTTTTAAGATCACTAATTCTACGCAAGTCGACAAAATTGTTTCTTGTGAAATACCAGATCCAAAGAGAAGTCCTCACCTGCATGCTACTATGGTCAAACATATGATGCATGATCCTTGTGGACAATTAAATCCTACAAATGTGTGCATGAAAAATAACCATACTTGTAAAAATAAGTATCCAAGAGAATACATTTTGCATACTTCATTAGGTAGTGATTCATATCCACTTTATAGGCGTCGTGACGATGGTATTACTGTTAGGGTCAGAGGGTCTGTACTAAACAATAGATGGGTTGTACCATATAATTCTTATATTTTGGCTAAGTATGACTGTCACATTAATGTTGAAATATGTTCTTCTGTTAAAGCAGCCAAATACTTATACAAATATGTATACAAAAGACATGACCATGTTAATTTTACTGTGAATAAATAAACTAATGAACATTATGTTGATGAGATTTCGAATTATCAAACCGCTAGATGGATATCTGCACTGGAAGCTATATGGAGAATTTTCAGTTTTGATTTATTCGACATATCTCCTTCTGTAGTTTCTTTGCAGCTACATATTGAAGATGCTCAGTTGGTTACATATAATGAAATAGATGATTTATCAGAAGTTATAAATAAAGACTCCATCCAACAAACAGTGTTAACTGAATTTTTTAGAATGAATATTTCAAATGAAAATGCACGAACTTTCATTTATAAGGATTTTCCTACATACTTTGTATGGAATACATATTTTCAAGTTTGGAGTCCTAGAAAAAAGAAAAATGTTATTGGTAGAATAGTTGCTGTTAATTCATTTGAGGGTGAAAAATACTTTCTAAGAGTTTTATAGAATCATGTTAAAAGGCCTAAATCTTTTCAAGATTTAAGAATAATTAATAACATTGTTGTGCCTACTTATCCCGAAGCTGCATTTTTACATGGTCTAATAGGTGAGAATAATTATTGTGAAATGTGTTTAAATGAGGCAATCACCTGCGAAATGCCTATATCATTGCGTCGCCTCTTTGATAATGTGTTAATTTTTTGTAGCCCTGCAAATCTTAGGAATTTATGGGTTAAATTTAAAGTGTACATGATAGAAGATTTTTTACATGCAAGCATGACAGTATGTGATGCCGAGATTAGGGCTTTGAGATGCATAAATTCATTCTTGGAAGTTTTTGGTACAAACATAAATGATTTTGGTCTGGTAGATGTTGACGTTATTGTGAATGATGCTGATGTGTTAGCAAACATGATTTTAGAAGAGACTACAAATATTAATGTTCAGTGTGACATGCATTTTACAGAGAATTTAAATAAGGAACAACAATCTGCCTATGATGTTATTTTAGACTGTGTTGTAAATAATAAAAATGAAGTTTTTTTATTGATAGTTCAGGAAGTACTGGAAAAACTTTTTTGTACAAGGCATTACTTGCTGTAGTACGATCTCGATAACTTATTGCATTAGCAACAACATCATCAGGAGTGGCTACTTCTTTATTGCCGGCTGGGCGAACTGGTCATTCATGTTTTAAAATCCCACTTCAAGCAAGTTTTGATATGCGATGGTCAATAAGTAAACAATCATCACTTGGTCAACTTTTACAAATGACAAAGCTAATTGTGTGGGATGAAGCACCAATGATTAATAGATGTGCTTTTGAAGTTTTGGATAAAATGTTAAAAGATATTAATAAATGTGAATTGCCATTTGGCGAAAAGGTGGTTGTGTTCGGAGAAGATTTTCGACAAGTGTTGCCAGTAGTAAAAAGAGGAACAAAAGATGATATCATGAAGACCAGTTTAGTTTTTTCAGATTTATGGCAATATTTTACACAACTAACATTGACTAAGAATATGAGAGCTAAATTAGATCATTTGTTTTGTGAATATTTACTTAGAATTGGAAATGGAATAGAAAGAGAACATACATGTCACATGATTAAACTTCCTTCAGATATAATAATAGATTTTGAGAGTGAATTTGAATCATTGAAAAAACTAATTGCTATTGTGTTTCCTAATTTTCACACATATGGTGACAATTTGAATACTATGATGAACAGAGTTATTTTGACTCCAAAAAATGAACATATAGATGTAATAAATAATATGTTAGTTAAAGAAATTCCATGAGAGATATTTACGTATTGATGAAATAATTGATAAAACAGAAGGATTTATTCATGAGGACTTTTTGAATAGTCTAACTCCAAATGGTATTCCTCCACATGAGCTTGTACGAAAAAAAATTGTCCTGTTATGTTGCTTAGAAACATTAATCCTCCAGAAGGTTTGTGTAATGGGACTAGATTTATTTGTCGAGAATTTAAACGAAATGTTATTTTAGCTGAAATTGGAATATGTGAATATCGTGGAAAGCAAATATTTTTACCTAGAATTTCATTTATTCCACTTGAAGGAGATAAGTATTCGGTACCATTTAAGAGAACTCAATTTCCCATTCGTCCTTGTTTTGCAATGCCATTAACAAAGCTCAAGGTCAAACTTTAGCTTTCGTTGGACTATATTTGCTTGAACCTATTTTCTCACATGGTCAATTATATGTCACTTTATGTAGAGCAAGAACAAGAGAAAACATAAAAGTTCTAATAAAGCCAATGGATGAAATAAAATCACACAATTGTTTCACAAAAAATGTTGTCTACCTTGAAATTTTGAATTTGATACATACTACTTAAAAGGTCTATAATTACAAGTTTTGCTTAATTGGACTCTCAATCTATTGTTAGCCTAAAAGAGGATATTTTCTCTGCTAATCCTTCTTGTGTCAAGGAGAATAACATTGAGCTATACAAGGTTAGTTATTCTTACATGTTATTATGCGTTTCAATTATATTTTACTTGTTAATACGATTTTTCTTCAACATGGTGCATACAAAAGGGTCAGATCATTATCTTTAAACATGTCCTTCATAATATTCCATGTCCAACATATCTTTATTTATTTGGGTCTAAGTAGTCTTATTTTATGTACACATAAACTGATGTGACAAAATACCAAAAGAAAGGATAAAAAACACAAGTTTATTACATAATATTTCAATCAGTATATTCTGATTATCTACAACAATTAAGACTTATGGGGATGAAGAAAGTATTCGTTATTATAGATATCTACCGCAATCTTTCGTCTATATATGCTCATCCTATCCGACGAAACTGATTCAATTGGATATCCCAAAACAAAGCATTCTATATATTTGAGTACGAAAATTCCACAATTAGACCTGTGGAAGAAATAGTTTAGTGTTAGAATAAATGACTAAGTTTATGAAATTAAATATTCTGCTAAAAAACAAGCCACTTAAATGCTTACCCATTGTTTGCACATTTTATTAGGTAAGGTATAATCTCCTGCTCCATTTGTTTTTTCCTATGTTTACTTATATCTCCTCTAGAAGAAAAAGTCGTATTCAATAATGATTGTACCATAGTCAATGAAGATTTTGCATGTGCTTTTACTTGATCCGCTGTGTGGACATTATTACTGCAATCATATATTTGGAATTTCCATTCAAGAATAGTGACAAGAAAAAGGTATCAGCTATTGTCCGGATATGAGCACGGAATTAATATATACTTGCATCTCATCTAAGGACGACCAAATATAGGTGCTTTGCCATTCACATAACTTTGCAAAAGAGTTCCATTCGGTTCACCTCTAGTGGTTCCCATTCCCGTGTCAATATGTCACATCATGTGACGAGCACATTCTGTTTCAAATTTGAAATCCATAATTGCATATTCTTTTGAAACAGGCGGATAACCATCATTCATGCGTCGTCTCAATAGTTTTAACTCTAGCTCAATATTCTGATGAAATAAATAGATATAAATTAGATTATATCTATCGACTATGAAATAAAATCTATTGTAATTTATAGACTTTACTTACAGTAATATTTATGTCCCGTGTTTGATCCATTAGAGTTTTCAACATGTCTTTTCCGAAGACATTGTTACTACCATCGTCCAAGTATGCACTGTATGACATAATTTTAATTAATTTCAAATTTCAAATAAATCAAAAGAGAACTTGAACATTTGAGCTAATACAAGTAAAATTAGATTTATTACCCAGATTGATTCTCTGATATAAAATTTTTAATTTTTATGTATCTTTACATAGGATAGTCTTCTAGAGGACAATTTGAAGATGATGAAGATTGTATTTGTTTTCCTTTGTTTTTCTTCTCTTTCATCGACCTTTTAGATTTCTCAATTTGTTCAACTGTTGATATCTTCTTTGGTTTATCGCAAAGAACAACACTTGTATCGAGAGGGACATCTTGTTGCATGGAACCTATAATAGCTTTCATACTTGATTTCCATTCAGATAATGTGTTCAGTGTTTCCTGATTTTGTTTATCGACATAGGATTTCATTGAACTTAAATTGGTATCAATATAAGATGCATACCCTGGTATCTATCTTCCTTCCATTTCTATTGCTGTTCGAAAAATTACCTTTGGTTGTCAAGAATTATCTGATAATGATGTTGTATGTAATCTTGTTGCCATTTTTTTTGCTCCTCAAATAACTATTTTTGGTTTTCAAGAACCGCATGGTGGTGAGATCTTGATTCTTTAGCAAATTCTGCCTTCAAGTTACTATATATACCAGACACGTCTGATGCTACGTGTTGCTTGTAGATACCCAACAATTTTTCCATCTTTTCTTCACTTAAGGAGTTGGAGCCACTGGGAACAAAGCTAGACCCAAATACAGGTGAAGATGTAAAAGTACCGGGAATCGTCGTTTCTTGAACATATATATTGTCTGGGATTTGTTCTACTGCATTATCCAATACTCCATTTACAATCCCATCTAATCTACTGTGTTCATTATCCACTGGCAATGAAAAAGTTCTGTATCAAAGACTTTGTAATTCTTCTTCATTAGGCTGTAGCATAGCAATCACTTGAATCTGTAATCAAATTGAAATACCAAAATCATTTATTTTGAATTTAATTTAATTTTAAAATAATTAAATGTGAGAGTAATTATACATTCATAAAAACATACATTACGAGTAGACAAAAAAAAGCTTTCTCTTTTTTAGTTACAAATTGGTTGGGTTTCCACTTGTATATTCTTGAACTCTGTTGTTTTTTATGTCTACGACGTCCAAATTTCTTTTCGATTTTTGGAAATGCTTCGTATATCCAATACTGCAAGATAATTAAAAATAAATGTTATATGCATAAAAAAAAATTTATGGGAATAAATTGTACATAATAAGTCAATACAAGAATAGAGACTAATTACCTGGACTGCAAGTGGATACCCATGTAACGCATACTTGCATTCTGTTTGTTCATTCTGTTGCATCCTTTGCATTCTTTCATATTGTGATGCTTTCAATGAATATAACAAAATCAAATATGCTTTGCGACCCCATGGATATGCAGGGAACTCATCCAGATGCTCAAAATTCTATAATCAATTTGTCTTGAAGTGGGTGTCAACACACATTCGACCAACATGACTAAATCAAGCTTCAATTTATCTTCTTCATGTTCCCATGCAAGAAATGCTTCAAAAAGCATCCTCATACTAATTCGACTTGTACCATTAAAGTATTGATTTCTAAAACGATCATTTGTATCATCAATGTCCATGGATGGTTCATGGCAAGGTAATCCAGTAATAAGACAAAATTCTTGCATACCAAATCTAGCTACACGATCGTTTAACCTTACCCAAATTTCATCATTTTTCCAACAATTCACAAGCCTCAATATAAATTCATGTACCAAACTACTACTAAATTGTACATTTTTTCCTTTGTAGAAAGCTCCATAAATAAAACCATAAAAATTACTTCACATCAACGAAAATTGCTGATTCGAATCTATAAATTCTACAAAGCCTTTAAGATATTCGAAATTTGGATACTGGATAATTGTAGCAGAAAATCATTGATCCGGAGAAATTATGTATTCTAGAGACATCTGCATAAATTATTCCAAAAATCATATCGTATTTATGAATGAATCTAAAAATTTAAAAAAAGAGAAATTTTTTTAAGAGTTCCAAATAAACATTATATCTTCATAACCTATACATGAATAAATATTTTAAAATCGATAATAAAATATCTTATCTTCGTGTCTAAACAGTTCAGACAATTCATGGCATAAAATTCGTGACATGAAATTAGGCCTTGCCTTGGCCTCGCCTCCGTGATTATGGAGGCCAGGCCTCTATGTTACGGAGGCTTGCCTTGGGCAAGGCAAGCCTTTGTGTTACAGAGGCCAACGCCTGGCCTCCATAGCACGGAGGCCTCGGTCGAAGGCCTCAGTTATAGGGAGGCCTTGTTGTGGCCTCCGTGATTATGGAGACCCATTACGGAGGCTTGGGTCTCCATAATCACGGAGTTCTTATGGGTAAAATTGTTTCCCATACACAGATCTGTGCAGATATATGCAAGTTTCTTCGATTGTAAATTTTTAAGTAAAATTGTTACCTTTTCCGGCCAATTTCAGAGCTTCTACTGTTTAAATCTGCAGATAGTTTCTCTTGCTAAATGTATAGATTTCTGGGACTAAAAATATAATAAATGAGCTATATACTAACCACAAGATAAAAAGATGTCACATGTGAGCTGTATATTATTGTTGTTTTATGCATTTGGTCAATAATCAATGAAGTATTTTTGTTGTGTTATGAAATACAAACTATTCACATGTTTTATTCAATCTCAAATCTACGTCTTTGTTTGAATTCTTCAATTTCATACACAAAATCATACATCAACATATTCACGTGTATGAAGATATTTACAATTCAATTTATTTAAGCTAAATAAGTAACTGAATCAAATTTTCCTTCCATTACAATGAAAGTTTGTAGCATGAATATTTTTTCTCCTATAAACACAACTTAATTTAATTAGACCCATTCTTGTACCATGTTTAAGCTTTTGCCAACCTATGTCTATGTTCAGTCATTGTAAATCAATAGATTATGTGTATGATAAGATTTTACCGTATAAATCCTGATCTTTTTCCTTTTTTAATCCAAATTTTGAAGTCCTTTTATTAAATTTATAATAGGGAGAACTAATAAAATATAGTTTTACATATTTTGCTCAGTGTAAATCCTTGAACTCATGCTATTTCTGTACTATCAGTAAATGAATATCACAAGTAATCTCCATATCTCATGCAGACAACAAGTTATGATAGTATATGGCTAATAATAAGATTTTACGCAGTACATACTTGTATTACTTTTTATAAAAAAAAAATAAAATTAAGTATAGAAAATAAAGTACGGGAAACCAAATATGATATAATTTTAAATGTCTATATATATCTTCTTTTATTTATCAATTGGATATCTCAAAATCGTTTGCGATAAAAATTTTCCTTTTGTGTGTATTTTGCCTCTATTATTCTGTTACGAAATTGCCACGATGGAAGAACAGTACCAACTTCTACCAGAAATTATTTCCAACAATCAAAAGTGGGAAGCTAAAGTGATTGTAGTTGAAAAACAATCACCAAAGCCTTCGAGACAAAGCAATGGAAGGTACCAGCATTTGATGTTAATGGATACTCGGGTAACTCTTCTTCATACATTTTTTCTTCATTTCTTTTTGTTTTGTTTTTTCTTAATCTAAGATCACGTATATTACAGTTATTTATATGGTTCCTCATCATTTTTCAGGGTAATATTATTAGGCTAGCTTATATGATTCCAATATCACTGCTTTTGAGGATCAACTTGTTCTGGGAAAAACTTACACTATTTCGAAAGCTTATGTGAAGAACAATACGATAAACTACAGATATTCGACTGACTCTTTACAATGGACAATATCTGGAGAAACTCATATTGAAGAACTGAATGAAGATAATCTAGAGTTTGTATTCTCAACATATCAATTGACACAGTTTCATAAACTCGAACAATACATGGATACAGATATTGATTTAAGTAAAACAAAATTTCATAGATTTTAAATAATCATATACTAATTCTACAGAAATATAGTTTCCTTCGAATTTGTACTACTTATGTTCTAAAAAAAGAAAATTCGATGGCTCATTTCAAATTTGCAGATATACTTGCAGTTGCAGTTGATATGAAGCCCAAATGATTTATTTAATTCAAAGATGGCAACCAAACTTAGTTGCAAGATATCATACTTCTAGACATGAATTTCAAAACAATGATGCCTACACTTTGGGATTTATTTGTTGACAGAGAATGCTTACTAATAGCATATATTATTGACAAAAAGACAGTCATCTTTGCAACCGTCTAAAGGTTACATCATTCTTTGGTATGTTCTATTGTATTATTTAAACTCCTCTTAAAGCCTATGTTACATCCTTTACACATTCTCCACATTGATATTATATAGATTTAAAATTGTCCACGAAAATTCGTTCCACTTTCTTCATAAATACACCCTTTAACGCAATAAAACAAATGACAGAATGGTATGTACAAAGTGCTATATTTTATTATTCTTTTTTTTCCCTCTCGATTATTTTTCCAGACATTACTATTGGAGTTACTAATTATCTTCATGTCTTTTGATTAGGGTAAGAACAAATTTCATTAAAATATATGATTTTGTATTGAAAAAATCATACATGGACAAAAGCCCCCACAAATCTTTCTCCACCTGTGCGAAGTAAATTCACTCCTATTCAAAATCTTCAGGGACGCCTTCTAGCGATAATATTAAGGTTACGTATGCTATTTAATCAGCTTGTATTTATTTCCTAATATAGAGATATATATTATGAGATATACTCAATCATATTATTTACTTTTTCTTTGTAATTTCTTTAAGTATATCTATACTGGTAACAACGAAAGTTTTATTGGGTAAACGGCACAGCAACGACAGACAAAATTGATAGCAAATCTTGGTACATGGCCTGCAACAACTGTTTTAGACGGTCGAATGTTGATTTTGGAGAAACACATCTTTGTATTTTTTGCAAGAAACCCAATTCCAAAGCTATTCCTCAGTAAAATACACTAACAATTAATTACTTTTCATTTTTTACTTCATTTGGTGCAGGTAAAATATTTACTTATGCATGACCTTTCTACTTCTCTTTATTACTCTTACATCTATTAATACTAATTTCTTTTTCACTTTAGAGCTAGAGCATATGTGCAGCTTTCAGATGTCACGGGATCAATCAGAACAAATGCAATTGGTGAACCTGCTGAGAAACTATTATTTACAACTTCACAGTCTTTGATGGAAGAAACTAAATTTGTAAGAAATCCAACTTATCTTAAACATTTTTCCATTCAGTACATATTTTAGTAGAATAATATTAATACAATTTAAAATTAACACATAGGGTTCAAAGACAAATTTTGAAGCAACCATTAAAAAAATTCATCAAGTTACAGATTTGATATCATCTCTGTAACAGACTTAGACCATCCAAGTCCAGGACAAGAAATCCAAACAAATATTGATCATACAAGTCTTGAACCAAAAATCCAAACAAAGTTTGACAGTGAGGTTGTGGTTACAGCAATTGGGAAAATGTTGGGAAAAATGCTAGTACAGACTATCAAGAAGATTGGTCACCACCAGTGAAAAAGTCATTTTCAAATCTTCCAATGATAGTTCCAATTCAAAAGTGGCTTGTGATGAAAACATAAGTTCAGACACAAATCCATTTGCTCACAAAGAAAAGCTGGAATAAATGGTAGTCGGAATCTTTTCTGTAAAACCAACCTTTTAACAAGAGTTTGTTGTTTGGTTTTCTGAAATTTTTGCTATTTTGTGATTTGAAATTTGTCTTCATTGTAAATTTGATCTTGGAATTCTATTTTGTTAAGTATGTATAATTTCCTGATCAAAAGCTGCAAAACAAAAGAAGTAATGACAATGTATATGTAATCCCTACATCATCCATCTTGAAAACCAGTCATTATTTATTTTATCTTGGCTATACTCTATAATTAGTAATTAACGATGGTAATGAAGTTAATTTTTATTCTCTCTTATCTATCATTGACTGTAATACAAACACATGATTAACTCCGATGAATTTACAAATTTACAAATCACAATCAAACATATCAATATGTATACTATTATCTCAATTATTTGCTGGTTAGTTCCTTGCCAATAATTCCATCTTCTGATATATTTTCAAGCATATTCAATACATACGCTAACCAAATCATAATTCATGCACAGCTCGTGCATCGCACGTAACATAGACTAGTAATAACAAGGATCTCATTTTCTGGTGTCAGAGACTAATGTCTTCAGTACCATTCCATAATTTAGCCTCCGTTTGGTCCCCATTTTGTGGAAATGAAAATTTCCACAAAATGAGTGGAATAGTATTTTTTTGAAAAATGAGTGGTTGAAAAAGAAGGAAATATTTTCAATTTGCCTGTAATATTATTTTACGAAAGATTGTGTGGTTGAAAATAAGAGAGAGAAAAATGAAATGTAATAGAATGAAAATTAATGGAGGCCAAATGGAGGCTCAACCTCAAATTTATATGCAATAGTCGTGTTAACAATTGAAGTCACAAAATCAAATATATACTACACATAGTATATATCACAGTCAGGCTGTGAGATATTCATAGTATATGTAAATTTTCGAATAAGAAATTATAGTACAGTAGTATAAAATAGATTATACAATATGAGTTCACAAAAAAATTATATAATCACAAGTAATGATGTTAAAAGGGGGCAGTTTATAAAATTGAACTTTCATTTTGACATGTTTAAGAGCTGAAGACCCCTTAGTCCACTGCTATCTCAGGTTTCAGATCATCACAGGAGATCTCGAACAAAAGTAAATAATGACGGTCTATTACCTTAACAACCACACTCAAATTGAGAAAATGTGCAAAAATTTGAAACTTAAAGTTTAAGAACAGAGCAGATGAGGAAAGAATACCGGAATCAAACCAGGATGTCCAAATAGAGTGAAGTAACTCAACGAGTCAAAGTGACTCAGTAGAACTCAAGTTAATAATTGAGTAAGAATCAAATTGAATTAACTCAATTCACTAGTATCCAGAACGAGTTACACAAAAAACCACAACTAAGAAGTGAGTCAACACAAATCTTTACAAATCAGTGTAAAAACACAAGATTTTTCCAAATAAAAAGTGAGTTATAGAATTTTTCAAAATGAAGTTTTAAGAAATCTCAAAAACTTACAAATCATTCAAGATCTTTACAGATCTAACCCAGAAAACACAAAGTCTTAAAGAGATCCAACCAAAAGTTAAATCGAAAATAGATGAACAAGATTTATTTTAGAAAACACAATTTGTTTTCACAAAACTTCAAGTTCAAAATGATTTTCTAGAAAACGCGAACACTTTGAAGAATACTTAAGGTTTCACAAAAAAATCACAGAACCCTTTTCTTGAAAAAATCAAGGCTCTGATACCACTTATCAGTCCTAAAACATACTCGAACAAAGTAAAAAAATCGGAAGTATTTGCAGAAACAAAATTGTACATACTAAAAAATAAGAACATCAAGAATTTTCACCCACTAACAAATCCGAATATTCATATGCTCTACACGCTATTCACCTATTGAGCATCTACAAATAAATATTGCTTTGGTCCATTAAAATTAGCCAAGAATATTCTATACAATGAGATTTCTTCAATATTTTCTCTCATCACTCAAAAATGATTTATCATAGTAAACCTCACTCCAAACTTACTAACATACACTCAATACATCCAAAATCCACTAATATCACAAATATGAAATACAGAATGAGTGAAAAAAAACTCAAGAGATGAAAACCCTCAATGAGAAAATGACCCACGAATGGCTTTCATATAGCCAACAAAACCACAAATCCAACGTCTTGCAATCAACCATGTGTAACGTTGGATTACCCCAACTCACAAGTCCAAGTTGCATTTCCTTAAATGCGATTTCATAAAGAAGTTAAGGATCTCGTCCAAGTCAAAATGTAAGGCTTTCAACCTGATATTCAACAGAAACAAACATAAACAAAAACCAAAAAACATTTTTAAACCATAAACATTTTCCCATGTAAATTATGATCTAATTATGTAATATTGCAAATGTCATATGTTCGTAATTTTGTTCTCACTCAAAGGCATCAACCATAACTCGATTCTAAGAGGACTTCAAAGTGAATCAATGATCGTCAGTGTATGTAGGAGAAAATCTAAGGTTTATCAAAATGTTTAAACATATTTCAACATGGTTATCAAGTCCAATTTTAGCCATATTACTCAACATTTACAATTTCCGATGCGTCATCAAACTGTTAGTTGTGATAATTTTTTTCGTCAATGTCTAATAATTGGTCACATTTTATCCATGAATTGGCTAAAATACAAAATTCAAACAGGCAATGTTTACGAGGTAGGGGGAGAGCCAATAAAATTCATGGTACTGATCTTCCAATTTTTTTTTTTAAACCTCTAGTTTGTTTAAGAGGCAGGGGAAGAGCCGGTAAAATTCAGGGTACCAACCCTCCAAATAAAACAGAATTAAGTTCCCAAGAAACGGGAGAAAAAAACAATTTTAAAAAAGAGAACGGTCTCATTTTAATGCGGCTTCCAAAATTTTTAATAAAGCAGCCCAAAAAATAAAATGCTGCAACCCAATCAATAGTCCAATTAATGAGGAAATTTTCATGTCCCAATTAAATCAATCACCAATCCAAGAGCCCAATTTTCTCACAAACAGCCCTACAACCCAACGTAATCATCTTCCACATCCTAGAAAAAGCATCAACAGTAATCTGCTTTTCAAAGGGGTTACATGCATAATCCACTTCGCAATTGAATTAAAGAACACAAATCAGATTCTGGTCAAATATAGAACAAGAACTAAAGTACTGCAATTGCAAGGTAATATTTCCATCTCGTTTCCAATCAATTGACAGCAGTAGTATTGTCTGTTGATAAGTATCCATATAGGAGAAATGTTGTCTTCTTCAAGTGACCAGCACAAAAAAGGAATTTAAGCCTAAGAAAAGAAAATTGAAGCTGTTGGAGCCAAAGCCGAAGTTGTATGTATGAGTAACAGCAATAATTAATGGCCTCAATTTTACAGAACACCATTGTTCCATTAATATCTGAAAAAGCTATAGTTCGACCCAACCAACACCTAGAGGGGGGGTGAATAGGTGTTTATGTGGAATTAAGGCAATTAATTAACTTATACAACAAGTCACATAAATTATGCATTGTCCAGATTCATTCACATACTTTATCTACCTAAATTGAATTACCGGTTGAAAAGTAAATAACAAAAACCAGTAAAAACGCCACAAAATGTTGACGGAGAAAATCCAACTGGGTAAAAACTCCGGGCACAAGCCAGTAGAGATCCACTATAGAAGATATTGACTTACAGTACGCCAGACATTATTGATTCTAACAATACTCTGATCTCCTTACTGTATCGACCACAGCTATCCTGGATTTTGCAGATCTGCGCCAAAATCCCAGCCTTGAATATCTTCTACCTCCCGTGAATCACCAAGCACTCCAGCTCTTCAAGCAATTCCCTTCCCGGATATTCAAACTGACGATCTTCTGAAAGTTGATATGGAGATATGAAAAGGGTGTTTTGGTTTTGAGAGGGTTGATATTTTTATTCAAAGAACCGTGAGAATTAAAAGATGAAAAGATTGAATATTAGGTTCTTAATTCTTTGGAAGTTGAGAGGAATTCCTGTTTTAATGTTTGCCAAAGGTTTTTAACGAAAAACGGACGTTTTGTTTATATAGTAGGTTGAATTTGGTAATATGGAGCGTTAAAAATTCGCGAGGCATTAAAATTACCAAAGGCCAGATAACACCGTCGCTTGAGCAAGGTGCTGGCGAAACTCGAGCGACGCACCTTCGCTCGAGCGACAGCTCAGCGAAACTCTAGCGACGTCTGTTCTGCAATTTAGGCTCGAGCGAGGTCAGGGCGAAACTCTAGCGAAATCAACGCGCTGTTTGCATCTTCAAAGCATCCCACTTTACCCTAGACCTATGCTATGAACTTTGCTAAATTGCAACTTTAGTTCCCGAACTATTAGACCTTTACAATTTGGTCCTTGACTTTACAATTTTGACAAATAGGTCCTTTGGTCATAGATTGCCAATTACACATTTTCCTAACAAACTCCTCCTTTGGCATTATATGACAAAAATACATATGATAGTCAAGGACATAAATAAAAATGACTCCAAACAACCTATCTATTCAACCAAAGCAGCTATCTCTTGTTGAACCTGTTTCCTGAAAATCAAAAACTCAAATACCAAGTGTAAAAGCATGTGAAATGGAAACAGTAAATAAAAACAAGAAATAGATCATACGTCATTAACCAGATTAAGAAGCAATAATAATGTAAGTCAAAAACACCAAAAACATACATTAATATTGCCAAAACATCAAAAACTTAATCTAGTCATGAATTATATACACATCATCTTTATATCACAATTACCAAAAAATCGATATCTATCTATCCAACTCTATCCAAAATATCTACTCCCCCTTTTTGTCACGAAGGACAAAGGATCAAAAACAATCAACTAACTAACTATGAGGCAGCACCTCCAGCATCCGAAGACTCAACACCGCTCTCGCCACTCGTGCTCTCCTCCATACTATCACGAATCCAGTGCAAATGTCGCTGACATACGGCAAGAGCACGGTGAAAAGTAGAAAGCTCAGCTGACTGACGCTCTGAAGCAGCACGTAACTGCGTGATCTCAGCCATCATATGAGCCTGCTGCTCGACCAGTGTAGACATCTGTCCCATAAGCGTCACCATGGGTCAACGGGCAAAGTAGCCACCCCAGAAGCAGAAGTAGATGTCGAAGGAAAGGTAGAGCTAAGCGAAATAGCGAAAGGAGGATCGGAACAAGAAGGAAGAAAGACACGAGAACCCCCAGTAAGAATATCAGTAATAGGATCAAGGGGCTCTGAAAAATCAAAGACATCAACAGGCTCAGCCTGAGTCGCAGCATGAGCAGAAGAGGAAGAAAATGAAACATGGGATCGACTCTGATGAATGGTCTGCTGTCCTATCGGACGTCCTATGCGACTAGTCGAACCCTCTGGAAAAGAAGCACCTAAAGAGAAAGCAACCCTATGAATCAAGCAAGCATAAGGCAACCCGATCCGTCCCCCCAGAGTACGAAATGAAGCCAGAATCTGCTGGCACACAAAACTAGGAAGGTTGATCGAGTCCCCATGAAGAAGGGCATATAGAAAACGGGCCCTCACCATAGGTAAAGAAGACGTGTGGGCAACAGACCACAAGTTTGTGCACACGATGCGCAACAAAACCTGACGATTAGTGGGCAAAGAACTCGTGGCCATCACCGTAGGCCCCCCGACAGACGGGGTGTTCAAAAGCGTCGACCGAACAAGGGCATCGGCCGGAATAGAAGCAGGTAGAATATAAGGAAAAGTCGGATAGGTAATATGAGGTATACCTAAAGCATGAGCTACTGCTGACGGAGTAACCCTAAAAGAATGACCTCTAAGAAAAACCCTAAACGACGAGCCGTCTATGTCATGAATATTAGCATAAAACTCCTGAACCAGGAGTGGGAGCAGAGGTGAAAGACCAACAAGAAGGGGCTCCCAACTCCGGGAAACAAAAATGGCGAGTATATCAACAGGAAGGTCAAATAAGATTACCTCACGCTCCACGAGTACGGGGCATAAGGAGAATTGAGAAGTGAAGACCTCCTGAGCTGTAGCAGAAATGAATCACGATCGACTATATGACGTCGAACCACTGGCCGACTGCGCAGAGGGTCAAGAACGCTTACGGGCCATCTGGCACACGTAGAGACGGAACTAATGAGTAACATGAAGAATGCATGTAATATGATGCAATGTGAAATGAAACACTGCACACACAAATGAGGCATGAAAGAAATGCATCGAAAAACGTGAACGACCCTAAGAGCAAACCAAGCATGACGAAAAGATAAACCTAAAATATGTCCAAAAGCACTCAACATGGCACGTTATGACAATGAAACAAAGACGAAATGGAAAGAAGGAAAACAGAAACACAAAAAAAAAACTAAGGGAAAACAAAAGTCATATAACTAAAGACTTTCATCGAACACGTGGCGTGCGACACTTTGGCACACAATTCCAAGCACATATGAGACGCAAACACACAACCAAGCATAGTCCCACAAACTAGAAACCATGGTCTTTAGAATGAAACAAACCACACAAGAAACGGAGTAACGGAACGCAAGAACGAATAACACGAACATGGAGGAAAAACACGAAAATTCCATTACTAAACCATGGAAGAACACACAATTTAATGTAATTTATAATGCAAAATGCGAAGAATATCAAACAAGAAATGCATGAAGATCATAACAAGGGAAGAAGAAACAATCAAAATACAAAAAAAACTACACACACGAGAAAAAAAATACCTCAAAAACGCTATGCAAATGTTGAAATCTGGAAGCCAATATATGTTAGGGGCTTCGAAATTGTGTAATAAACAAGTATGATGGATGAATTTTGAATGAATCGCAGCAATTGTTGAAAAAATGAGAGAGAATGGAGAAGAATTGCGCTAAAAATGAAAACTGGGACTCTTAAAAAGACACTGTCGCTCGAGCGAGCCATGGGCGAAACTCGAGCGAAAAGCGTTCTGCTTTTGTCGCTCGAACGAAGTCCAGGCGAGAGTCGAGCGAAGTTCAAATGTCAGAAATAGCACTAAAATTTTGAATATTGAGAAAAAGAACACAATTATCAAGAAATGACGAAATTAGCCCCAAATCGTGTATTTTCAAAAATAAGATAAGTGCAGAACATTGGAAACTAATCAAAAAAAACGAAGCATGGGACCAATTATGTAAACTATACCAACAATAAGCATAAATTCACAACCCCGACACTCAGCACATAGACAAATCGTAAGTCCACACATAGTTCAAAATCCCGTGGAGTAAAGTGTATACAAAACATCACCGTGAAAAGTGTCATGTAGTCCATGCAAGTGAGACTCAAAACCTTAAATTAGTGAGAAAGGACACGTGAAAACAACCAGACAGAGGTGTATGTCTACCAAGTGACAGTCAAATCCAATTCCACGAGGACCTATATCAAATATTACGATTGTCACAATTTTACTCCCCCTAACTGTATGATTCCATATTTCTTCCCTTTTTTCTTTTTTCTTTTTTTTTTTTTTAACAAAAGAACTTAAGTGCAATGCTATCCCCATTAGGCGACATAAATGACCCCGGTAACGAACTTTGGGCCGTTGACTCCCAAGTCAGATGACCATAGGGCACCAGGTTAGAAACCCCTCAAGTTTAATTGTTCGAGTCAAATAGGCCCCGAAGATAGTCATAAGTTCAACAAATAAAAGTGGGGAAAAACAATATGATTAGGTGACACTAGTCCCAGATCAAGTCAAATGGACACATAACCCCAATCACAGAAAAACACCATCCCAAGTCTCAACCATGCGGTCAAGACTCACTCACAGGACTACAGTGTGTGCTGTGTAAAAATGAATGACGAGCCATATACTCAGAACTCCATAGGCAAAGAGAACGATGATGGAACCTCAGACTTGTACATATGATGAAAAATAGAGTTTGATCTTTAATGCAAAAGCTATTATCGTCACATAAAAGGGGCACACACAAAAAATCCCATTTTATATTTATTTTTTATTATTTTTATTTTTTAATTAATTTTTTTTAATTTAAATTTTCATATTTAAACACAAAAATATAACACACAAAAGAAGACTAAACGACAAACTAACAATCAAAAATGCATCACACACACACAGATCACATGCAAGATATGAAGTGACTAGGTGCATATGTGATAAATGCATGAATATGCATGAATCCACGAACAGATAGGTGAACAAACACCAACAGCCGTCCGAAGCGACTCAAACATCAATCCATCTAGTGGTTTCGTAAGTAGATTAGCCAATTGATTATCAGTAGAGACATGGTCGAGGGAGACTACATGTGATTCAACAAGCTCACAAATGAAGTGATGTCGTATGTCAATATGTTTTGTTCGAAAGTGTTGAATGGGATTCTTAGAAATATTTATAGCACTTGTATTATCACAGAAAACAGTCATGGTCCATTGACTAATCCCATAATCACTCAGCATCTGCTTCATCCAGAGAAGCTGAGTGCAGCAACTACCTGCAGCTATGTATTCGGCCTCTGCCGTGGATAGAGATATAGAATTCTGTTTCTTACTTAACCAGGCTACGAGATTGCTCCCCATGTAAAAACAACCCCCTGTCGTACTTTTCCTATCATCTGCGTTCCCGGCCCAGTCGGCTTCGGAGTAACCAGCCAAATCAAGATTAGAATTCCTAGAATAGAATATCCCTAGATCAACTGCACTCACATATCTAATGATACGTCTAACAGAGCTTAAGTGTGATTCTTTTGGATCTGCCTGAAATCGAGCACACACTCCAACACTAAAAGCAATGTCAGGTCTAGTAGCCGTGAGATAGAGAAGACTACCTATCATGCTTCGATATAGGGAAGGATCTACACACTTACCTGAAGGATCACAACCTAACTTCAAGCTAGTACTCATAGGTGTCCTAGTATGCTTCTTACTATCTAACCCAAAGAGCTTAACTAGATCCTTAGCATACTTAGACTGTGAAATGAACAGTCCATCCTCTGTCTGTCTCACCTAAAGTCCAAGGAAATAACTCAACTCCCCAACCATACTCATCTCAAATTCTTGCTTCAAACACTCAGCAAACTCATATGCTAGAGACTCAAGAGGAGACCCAAAAATAATGTCATCGACATAAATTTGAACAATGGTGATAGTTTTTTCAATATGTCTAATAAATAAGGTCCTATCTGCACCACGTTGAGAGAATCCATGTTCCTCAAGGTATGAAGTAAGTCTCTCATACCAAGCTCTAGGAGCTTGTTTCAGACCATAAAGTGCTTTGTGGAGTTTGTAGACATAGTGGGAAAACTTAGGATCAACAAATCCTTTTGGTTGTTCCACATAGACTTCTTCCTGAAGAAGTCCATTCAAGAAGGCACTCTTAATGTCTATTTGATGTAACTTGAACCCTAAGGTACAAGCAACAGCAAGCAGAATCCGAATAGACTCTAGTTGTGCAACAGGGGCAAAAGTTTCATCAAAATCAATTCCTTCAACTTGAGAATAACCCTGAGCAACTAATCTAGCCTTATTCCTAGTTATAGTACCTTGGTCATCTGTCTTATTCTTAAAGATCCACTTAGTACCAATAACATTACAATTTTCAGGTCTGGGAACTAAGATCCACACATTGTTCCTAGCAAATTGATTGAGTTCCTCATGCATCGCATTCACCCAACACTCATCACTAAGAGTCTCTTCAACTTTCTTAGGCTCTACATGAGAGACATAGCTAGTGCAAGCTAGATTGTTCAGTACTCTCCTACGAAGTCTCATACCTTCATCTAGATCCCCAATGATATTGTCCTTAGGATGATTAGACTTAATCCTAGTCGATGGTTCCTTAGGATTTTTATCTCAATCTTGTGGAAGTGTTTCCTTTTCAGGTGTTTCAATTTTCCTAAGAGATGATTCAGACACAGGTGGTTCAGTGGGATCACTAGAACTTATAAGATCACCATCCCTGTCACAATTTTCAACACTCTCCCCCTCACTCACAGCATCATCTATCACAACATTGATTGACTCCATCACAACATGAGTTCGTGAGTTATATACTCGGAATGCTCGACTATTTCTAGAGTATCCTAAGAAAACTCCTTCATCACTCTTAGATTCAAACTTACCCAAGTTCTCTCTATCACGCAGAATATAGCACTTACTCCCAAACACACGAAAGTACTTAACCGTAGGCTTTTTACCCTTAAGAATTTCATATAGAGTCTAATCGGTCTTGGGTCTAAGGTAGACTCTATTGATTATGTGGCATGTAGTGTTAACAGCTTCTCCCCAAAAGTGTAGGGCTAGTCCCCTTCCATGAAGCATGGCTCTAGCCATGTCCTGAAGAATACGATTCTTCCTTTCAACCACCCCATTTTGTTGAGGAGTGATAGGGGAAGAAAACTCATGCAATATCCCTTCATCCATGCAAAAACTCTCAAGATTAGAATTTTCAAATTCTTTTCCATGATCACTACGCATTCTAGACACTTCGAGATTGAGTTCATTACTAAGCCGCTTATACAGAGACTTTATAAGATCACATACATCAGATTTTTCCCTAAGCAATTCTATCCATGTGAACCTCGAGAAGTCATCTACCACAACAATAATGTATCGTTTACCTCCTAGACTCTCAGTCCTAGATGGTCCCATTAAATCCATGTGTATCAATTCCATGGGTCTTTTGATCAGAATTTTAGAAGTCTTTTTATGACTTCCCTTAAACTGTTTACCTAGTTGACATGGTCCACACACAACATTTTCACTCGGACTTATCTTAGGCAAACCATCTACCAATTCCTTCTTAGCTAGCTGTACTAGACTCTTATAATTCAAGTGACCTAACCTTTTGTGCCAGAGCTCACTCACATCAATTTTTGCACTCCTACACACGTAATTAGAATTAGGCAAAACTCCATAACAATTGTCAGACGTTCTAACCCCTTCAAGGACCACCCCACCGGACGAATCATACACGGTACATCTCTTTTGCACAAAGCTAACCTCAAAATCATCATCACAAATCTGACTAATGCTTAACAAATTAGACTTTAAGCCTTCCACATAAAGCACATTAGATATCACAGGTAATCCATGCATTTGTACAGTACCTTTGCCAAGAATAGGTGCAGAACCCCCATCTCCAAAAGTAACCATACCACCATTACATTCATCAAGAGTAGTGAACAAAGCTTTATTACCACACATATGCCTAGAACATGCACTATCTAGATACCACATATTGTAATTTTGGGCTTTTAATGCAACATGAGCAACAAAACAGTTTTCTTGACCTGAATGTCTAGCTAGATCACCCTTTTTGACCCAAACTTTCGTAGACGATAAAGTACTCCTAGTAAGCTTAGTAAGCATCTCAGTCAAATGACTAACCTGATTAGACAGAAAGCTAACCTGACTAGGAATGTTATGATTTCTATGCTCATTGCCTAACTTATAACATCTAGGCCTAGTGTGTCCTAGAGCTCCACAGTGGTGACAGGTGGGAATGAACCTAGGCTCAAAGGTACGTGTCTGTGGGTATCTGGGATTGAAGTTCCTACGTGATTGATGACTCTGTTCTCTCGGAACATTCTTACCCTTTTTTGAACTGCCGACAGCATTAGCTTTCTTAGAGGCAGAAACAAACACAGTCTTAGATGGTCTAGTAACATGTGTGTTACCCTTAACGTATCCTAGACCTTTCCTATCTCCTGCAGGCTTATTCATTCCCAAAATATTGTCCAATTTCTTAGTCCCACTTATGAAAGTCTGAAGATGAGCATTAGATTTCTCCAATTCATTAGTCAAAGTCTTAATCTTGTCCTCTAACTTCTCATTGACACACTTTAACTCACTACCACTCTTAAGTGAATCATGAAGATTACTAGCAAGTTTCTCTTTTTCTCTTTCAAGTTCATCAACCTTTTTGAGTAAAGCTTTATTGACCTTTTTGATTTTAAGACTCTCTTTAAACAAAAGTTGATAAGCTTCTTGTATGTCTATGTCATCCTCATCCTCATTACTAGAATTATCGTTAGGAAGTTCTTCCTCAACCTTGTTACTTTCTTTGTCAGATTCACTCTTAATAGTCGATACAAATGCCATATAGTTTCCTTCGTTCTCACTACTAGAAGATTCCTGCCTATCACTGGTCTCAGATTCATTATCTGTAAGTAAGACAACTAAGGCCTTACCTTTCCCTTTTCTTTGGTTCTTCTTATAACTAGGGCATTCATTCCTATAATGACCTATTCCTTAACACTCATGGGACCTAACCAAACGAGGCTTATCACTAGACCCTTTATTGGTAAACTTTTCAATTTTTTCTTTTGAAAAACTGCTAGGGGCTCCACTTTTTCTATCATGAGGCTTTTTCCTATTCTTGAGAACTTTTTGGAATCTCTTAACAAAGTAAGCAATTTCATCGTCCCTAAGTGATTCAGTATCAGAAGATTCATCCTCTTTGATGGATTTTAAGGCTACGGACTTTCCTTTCTTAGGTTGTGTGATAGTGAGTTCATAAGTTTGTAAGGATCCTACCAGTTCTTCAATTTTAACTTCATTTTGGTCCTTACTTTCCTCAATGGCAGTGACTTTAGGCCTAAATCTCTCGGCCAGGGACCTAAGCACTTTTCTCACAATTTTAGACTCGGGAATTCTCTCACCTAGATTGAAGCTAGAATTAACAATGTCATTCAATTTAGCATAGAATTCGTCAAACGTTTCATCATCCTTCATTCTCACTTCTTCAAACCTAGATGCTAGCATTTGTAACTTAGAATTCTTTACCGTTTTAGTTCCCTCGTGTGTAGTTTCAAGAATGTCCCAAACCTCTTTAGCAGTTTCACACATTGACACTCTCCTAAACTCTTTGGGAGACACGGCCATAAACAGGGCATGAAGACCCTTGCTATTCCAATTACACTCAGCTATTTCATCCTTAGTCCACAGTGATATGTCAGTTAGATTAATAGTTCCAGAAACAGTAGTGGAGGGAGGTTTCCAACCATTTTGCACACTTACCCAAACATGCTCATCTAAAGATTTCAGAAAAGGACGCATTCTAACCTTCCAAGAAGCATAATTACTTCCATCGAAAAATGGAGGTACAGACAGTGATTGACTCATCTAGACAACTATGGGTCAACACTCGAGATTTGGCTCTAATACCACTTGAAAAAGCTATAGTTCAACCCAACCAACACCTAGAGGGGGGTGAATAGGTGTTTATGCGGAATTAAGGCAATTAATTAACTTATGCAACAAGTCACATAAATTATGCATTGTCCACATTCATTCACATACTTTATCTACCTAAGTTGAATTACCGGTTGAAAAGTAAATAACAAAAACCAGTAAAAACGCCACAAAATGTTGACGGAGAAAACCCAACTGGGTAAAAACTCCGGGCACAAGCCAGTAGAGATCCACTATAGAAGATATTGACTTACAGTACGCCAGACATTATTGATTCTAACAATACTCTGACCTCTTTACTGTATCGACCACAGCTATCCTGGATTTTGCAGATCTGCACCAAAATCCCAGCCTTGAATATCTTCTACCTCCCGTGAATCACCAAGCACTCCAGCTCTTCAAGCAATTTCCTTCCTGGATCTTCAAACTGACGATCTTCTGAAAGTTGATATGGAGATATGAAAAGGGTGTTTTGGTTTTGAGAGGGTTGATGTTTTTATTCAAAGAACCATGAGAATTAAAAGATGAAAAGAATGAATATTAGGTTCTTAATCCTTTGGAAGTTGAGAGGAATTCCTGTTTTAATGTTTGCCAAAGGTCTTTAACGAAAAACGGACGTTTTGTTTATATAGTAGGTTGAATTTGGTAATATGGAGCGTTAAAAATTCGCGAGGCATTAAAATTACCAAAGGCCAGATAACATCGTCACTCGAGCGAGGTGCTGGCGAAACTCGAGCGACGCACCTTCGCTCGAGCGACAGCTCAGCGAAACTCTAGCGACGTCTGTTCTGCAATTTAGGCTCGAGCGAGGTCAGAGCGAAACTCTAGCGAAGTCAACGCGCCGTTTGCATCTTCAAAGCATCCCACTTTACCCTAGACCTATGCTATGAACTTTGCTAAATTGAAACTTTAGTCCCTGAACTATTAGACCTTTACAATTTGGTCCTTGACTTTACAATTTTGACAAATAGGTCCTTTGGTCACAGATTGCCAATTACACATTTTCCTAACAATATCCATTATCTTTGGCCACAAGGATTTTCAATCTCCACAAGTAGGTGAAAAATAATGTGAGAAAAAAATTGGCCAGCAGATTTAGGGTGGAAAATTGGGGCTAGTTGCAAGTTATATATATACGCAAACAAAAAACAAGAAGATGGCTTGAACAGTTTGAATTATGGTCTATGGCTTCTGTTGTGTTTCGGGTGATAAATTCTCAATTTCAGCCATTATGACAGTAATAATAATTGGGACGGAACCAAAAAAAAAGTGTGTGTGTGTGTGTGTGTGTATATATATTCTAGGCAAAAATATGACTGGCTAGAGAACAGAAGTTAGCAAGTTAAACCCAAGATCAAGTTAAACATGTTCTGATTCCATGATAAGAAATATGAATTTTATTAGGGTCTTGTAAATATTACAAATAAAAAAAAACCCTATTTATAGAGTTATGAATAACAATAAAAGGAAATAACCTAAATGGAAAGATTGTGTAATAATTACACAATCAATTATTAAGAGAAATAATCCTAGACAATATTCTAATCTCAATATTCCATATCTTTGACATTATGATTTGTCCCTTCCAAGAAACAACAACTTGACTATTCGTCGTAGGGCTCAAACAAACTTTGCACAAGTAGTTAAGCTCAAAGCTCCATTTAAAGAAACACCCTTATTTGCTCAATAATCTCTCAAGAAAATGTGTGAGAATGTAAGGAGAAAAGTTAAAAAAAATTGTGATTGTTGTAGTGTTGATGAATGACCGTGAATGGTCCTATTTATAGGTAATACAGGCTGCCCAAAACAAAGAGGTGACATAAACACATGAACCTTTTCGCCTTTCATTTTCCAAACCTCCAACCTCTCTACTTTTCTATATACCAAAACCTACAAACTTATAAAAGAGAATATAATGAATGAATTTTTAATATTAAAATGCACCAACATGGGCTCACTCATTTTAATATAAAACAAACATAAAGATTACAAGGTAAAGAGGGACTATTATGCATTATAGAGGTGTGCTTTACATTGAATCTTCTCTTAGAAAACCAAAAACCTTCACTCCAAAGACAATAACGTGCTCAGCATTGAACTATGACTAATTAAGGAAAATAAAGAATTATTGTCCACACATAACAATCCAGATGTTCACGTGAGCTTTAATAGCCAGCACATTACGGCTTTGTGCCATACCCAGTTTCATGAGCGTATTTAAGAAAATAAGGCCAGTTCTCATAGGAAACAGCCCCACCTCCAAACTCACATAGGTGAAATCTCGTAAGAGTGATCCTGTAATATTTGTACTCCATTCATAAGAGCTATAGATCTCATTCATAGTGTTTTTTTAAAAAGACCATAGGGACGATAATAATAAGATAAGTAAAATAGATAGTGGCTCTTGTTTATATGAACTTCAATCCCATCCCCTTCGATATGCTCCAGACCTTTTCTCTTGACAAGGCCATTATTAATGGATTTGCAAGATTAGTACAAGATTTTACATAATTAACATTTATAATGCCATTACTTAGAAAAAATCTCACAGTACTATGTTTTCTCCTTATAGGTCTATATTTATCGTTACAACAATTTTGAACTCTATCAATTGTTGCAGTGCTATCATAATGAATTAACACAGATGGAACCAGTTTTTACCACAAAGAAATTTCACATAATAAATCCCTTTACCAATTTGCTTCCTCACTTGCTGATGCCAAAGCTATAAGCTTAGTTTCCCTGGTTGAGTTAGCAATAATGGTTTGTTTATTAGATTTCCAACATATAATACTACAACCTAATGTAAAAATAGAAGAAATAGTAGAAAAAGAATCTCCTAACAAAGTATTCCAATCAGCATCATTGAATCTTCAAGAATAGTAGGATACTTATTATAAACAAGCCATATTTTTGGTACCAAATAAATATCTCATTAAACGCTCCATGGTATGCCAATGATCTCTTCCTGGCTTGCTAGTAAATTTGCTAAGTATTTCTACTACATATTTAATGTCATGTCTAGTACAATCAATTGTATAACGCAAGCTTCCAATTATGCTAGCATATTCCTTTTTGATTAATCATATCATTTTCATTATTCACGAGAAATAAGTGAACACAAGAATCAAAAGGAGTTGCGACATGCTTGCAATCATAATAATTATATTTTTCAACATTTTCTCAACATAATTTGACATATCAAGAATATGACATCACATGTTTTTTTTTGTGATTTTCATACCCAAAATGAAATTAGCCTCACCGACATCTTTCATATCAAAATGGTTATAAAACATGATTCTTATCTCATTTATAACATGCAAATTTGAACCAAATATCAACAAATTATCCACATAGAAACTAAAGTAACATGTGAATTTTGAAAAGATTTGTAATACATGCACTTATCACACTCATTGGTTTTAAAATTATTTTTAGTCATGCAGGCATCAAACTTTCATTCCACTGTTTAAGTAGTTGTTTTAATCCAGATAGGAATTTATTCAGATTACACACTTTACTTTCTTGTCCAGACTCTACGATGCTTTAGAGTTGATCGATATAAATTTTCTCATCTAGATCCCCATTCAAAAATACAGTTTTTATATTCATCTAATGAATTCCAAGATTCTAAATTGTAGCCACTGTAATCAACAATCTAATGGATGTGACTCTCATTATCGAACAAAAAGTATCGAAAAATCAAGGTCGAATTTTTGTTTAAATCATTTTGCAGTAAGTCAAGCATTGAATTTATCGACTTTACAATCCAATTTATATTTTTTTTTTCTAAGGACTCATTTACAGCCAATAGTTGTGCAACCTAATGTTAATTCTACCAATGTCCAAGTGGTGTTGGAGATTCGAAAATCAATATCATCATTTACTACCTCTTTCCAAAATACAGCATCTGGTGACATAAAAGCTTCTTATAAAGAAAGTGAAGTCTCCTTGGTATTGAAAACATAGTAGTCAGGGCTAAGATCTTTTTCAACTCTAGCTCTTTCACTTATTCTAAGTTCAATTTGGAAAATTTTTGGTTTGTAAAAGGAGTAGAAGAACTTGGTTATGATAAAATATTTGTCTTAATTCTTCACCCCCACTATTTTTCATTTTAAAAGGGAATTTATCTTCATAAAAAATACCATCACTTGACTCAAAAATAACATTATTTTCGATATCTAAAAATCTATAGGCTATATTATTTATTGCATATCCAAGAAAAGCACAAGTGATAGTTCTAACACCTAATTTTGATATGTTAGGATCTGTTAGCCTTGCAAAAGCTAAACAGTCCCAAACCCTTAAAAATTTGAAATTTTGCTTATACAATTTTCACAGTTCAAAATGTGTGATTTTTGTTTTCTTGTGAGGCACCCTATTCAACACATAACATGCAGTTAAAATTACTTCATCCCAAAAATTTGAAGAAGCAAAGTTCTATTTTTTCTTTCAGTTACACTGTTAGATTCATGGGAGTACGGTGGAGTAGTCTCATGAATTATTCGCAAAGACTGAACAAAAGAATTAAAAAGCAATAGAATCATACTCTTGGCCTCTATCACTTCTAATTCTTTTGATTTTTCTACCGAATTTATTTTCAACTTTTTGGAGAAAAACTTTGAATTTATCAAAAGCATCGCTTTTATTTTTCAATAAATAAACTTAAGTATATTTTGAAAAATCATCAATAAAAGTGATAAAATATTTATTTCCTCCACGAATTAAAATTCCTTCAAATTCACAAAGATTGGTATGAATTAATTCTAACAATTCAATATTTCTTTCAACACTTATATGAAGCTTCTATGTATTTTTGCTTGACTACAAGTTTTACATTTTTTGAAATAATTTTTTAGTCTTGGGAGTAATCCTAAACTACTCATGACTGCTACATATCTACTATTTAGATGACATAAACGAGCATGTCAAAAATTTACAGAAGAAAGCATGTAAATAAAAGTAAATTTTGTTTTTATTATTCTCAATATTCAATTTGAAAATTTCATCACAGGCATAACCTTTACCCACAAATAAATCCTTTTTGGTAATCACGTATTGATGAGATTCCATAGTATGTTTAAAGCCAGCCTTATTAAGAAGAAAATTGGACATCAAATCTTCCTTATTGACGGTGCATGTAAAACATCTTTCGAAGTTAGCACATGTCTAGATGTGAATTTCAGTTCAACCTCTCCACTTCCAACAATCTTGATTTTGTTAGAATCATTAAGCATGATGGTTTTCTCTTCCTCAAAGAGGGTGTAGTTCTTCAACTAATCTTTATCATAGTAGACATGTCTATTGCCACCAGAATCTGCCCACCATCATTCAACATACTGTATCATGTTAATGTCCATAATCATCGCCACTAGTGTTTTTTCGATTACATTAACCTGAGGAAACTGCTGTTGTTTTCAAAATCTACAATTTCAAGCAATATACCCACTTTTGCCACAGACAAAACATGCACTGTAAATTTGATTTTGAGAGGGAGGGCCTAGGTTCTTATTTTTTTGGTTCGGGTTTCCCCACTTGTGAGGTTTGCTATAAATTTTCATATTTTTCTTTCTTAGCTTCAACTGACTATTTCTAGAAAACTTATTATTAGGAAGTGATTATTTGCGACAATTAAATTTACCTTTGTGCTATAATGTCCATTGCTTTCTTGTGTCATCAGTGCATCTTGGTCTCTAGCTTCTTTCGCTACCCGGATGCAAGTGATCAAGGTCTCCAAGGAGGTCTCTTTCTGTTATGGTGCATTGACTTTTGAAATTCTCTCCATGATGGCCATAGTTTGTCAATGATTATAGCCATAGCAAGGATGTCTGTCAGATCTAACCTCTACAACAATCATTTGAAAATCTTGTGTTTGTTCTACCACAGATTTTCCATCCAACATTTGATAACGAAAGAAGTGACTAGCAGCATATTTCTTTGCCCCAGTATCCTCAGTATCATATTTATTCTACAAAGCTTTCCATATTTTCTTTGTAGAGGAGTAAGTAGTATTGTAATAATCATAAAAATTATCTGCTAGGTAATTCAAGATATAACACCGACAATTATACTCATCTCTATTATAGTTTCCTACCTTCCCTTGATGAGCTTGAAGTTCCTCTTTGTTCATATTATGGGTAGAGACCTTGTTTGAATTCTTCTCGATGAGGATGTAGGAGATTTTGAGAAGACTAAGGTAAAATAGGACTTTGCTTTTCCACCTCTTAAAATGAGCTCCCTTAAAATGAAAGGACTTGTTGAAATCTTTGATATTGTCAGTAGGCTTCTCAGGTGCTAACTCCATTTGTTTGAATATCCTTAAAATTATTGGTGAAATTTCAATGATAAAAAATGGAGTTACAAAATGAATATAAAGATAACGAAATCGGACAGAATGAGGCGTGGATATTTCTTTCTCTTTATGAAGATTCAAGCCTTCTGTGATTGACAAAGCCTAAAACACAGTGCAGCAAAATTTCTCTTTGACTTGCCCTCCAGAATACAACAACTTGACTATTCGTCATATGGCTTGAACAAACTCTATACAAGTAGTTGAGCTCAAAACTCCACTAAAAGAAACACCCTTCTTTGCTCAATAATCTCTCAAGAAAAATGAGTGAGAATGTAAGGAGAAAAGTTAAAAGAATTGTGATTGTTGTAGCATTGATGAATGGCCAAGGAATGGTACTATTTATAGGTAAAAATAGGCCACCCAAAATAAAAAGGTGTCATAAACACTTGAACATTTTCCAAACCTCCTACTTCTTGACTTTCCTAATTCCCAAAACCTGCAAACTTATTAAAAAATATATAATGAATGGATTTTTAATATTAAAATGCACAAACAATATGTGTCGTTCGAAGACAAACTTATTTCTCCCACTACTAAAAAATAGCTTTTCACCTACGAAAAATTACCAATAAGCCACTTCGTTTCTTTTTGTCCAAGTCACTTCTCCGGGTGAAAAAACATTAGACATTCCATCTTCTGAAACCAACACTTAATTTAACTAATTTGAGTTTAAAAAATTTAAGGGATCCCAAACCTTTTTCACAAAAACTGATCACGGCCATATTATTAAAAGCTTGGGGTAAGAATGGGGCTCATATGAAGGGTATGTTATTATTTTGGATCTAACCAATTGGATGAATTACACCTAAAGGTTCACATCAGGGATCTCAGATGAGGGACCCCTGGGAGAGCCAACATTTATCGAATTTGAAAAAGAGTCAGTTCGATCCAAATAAAATTAACAGAAATGAATGTTATAATCCTTTAATTTGAATTCCTGTTAAAAAATAGCTTTTCACCTACGGAAAATTATCAACGGATTGTATCCGTTGGTGATTAGAAACATATTATCCGTTGGTAAAAGTAATTCACTTTTAGCTACGATAATTAGCAACGGATTTTCCGTTGGTAAAGATGATATCTCTTTACCAACCGATATTCCGTGCCTAATGTAATCGTTTAATTTTTGGATCTTCCTCCAACGGATATTTCGTAGGTGATGTACCGAATATTACCAACGGATGCAATCCGTTGGTAATTAGAAACGGATTATCCGTTGGTAAAAGTAATTCACTTTTAGCTACAATAATTAGCAACGGATTTTTCGTTGGTAAGGATGATATCTCTTTATCAACGGATATTCCGTGCCTAATATAACCGTTTAACATTTTGATCTTTTACCTACGGATATTCCGTTGGTAATTAGAAACGAATTATCCGTTAGTAAAAATGATATCTCTTTACCAACGGATATTCCGTGCCTAATATAACCGTTTAACATTTTGATCTTTCAACAACGGATATTCCGTTGGTAAAAATAATTCACTTATGCCACATCGAAATTTTACAACAATATCTTTGTAGTTACCCTCTATAAATTTGGGGTCCAATAAGGAGTTAAACAATATTTTGGCCTATCAATTCAGTTAGTTAAAAATAAAAAAAATATATTATAATTATTAAATAATAATAATAATAATAATGAAAAATAAATAAATAACTTTTTTACCATACGATTATTTACAACATTGATTTTTACCAATTGTAATGGTAGACATTTACCAACGAAAAGTTGGTTGGTATTGGTTAAGACTTTTACCAACGGAAATTTCGTTGGTAAAAGATTCACACTTTACCAACGAAAAATCTGTTGGCAAAATGTTTACTCTTTACATACGGCATGATCTGTTGGTAACTATCAGCGACCCTCAAATTACCAACGGATTTGTGGTTGCAAATATTCCGTTGGTGAAAATTATTAGCAACGGATATTGAGGTTTTAGGAACGGAAAATCCGTGCCTGAAACTCTGTTTTTTAGTAGTGTCTGACGATTGCCTTCACTGACGCTATCTATTGGACTCGTGTTGAGTAAAATTCATCATCTCAGTTTTGACATAGAAAAAAAGAGTAGCCATACAGGAGGCCAAGGTAAAGCCTTTTAGAGAGACTAATTACTGAAACACTCTCATTCAGAACAAAGAGTTGGAAGGATACAGAGTCAAGGAAATGAAACAGAAATGAAATCATAATACATGATATAAGTGCTATTCCTTTAGAAATAGAGACGGGAAATACTACTTTTCTTATTAAAACTCCAAGCAGCAGCACTAAATATCCACGTATCTACTACTTATTCTATCTATAAATGAACTAAACCATTTATAAATTTTTCCCAAACTGAGTTAATTACGTAGCAAGTCGATTTTATAATGTTTGAGTAGCTTCTTCATTTTTTTAAATCTAATCAAATATCATGCTTTGTTTTACAAATTAACCGTAATAATTCATATGACTATATCTTTAAGCAAATATATTATTTGAATTTAAAAATACATAGCAAATTGCAAGGGATTGACAATGAGGACTAAATTTAACTCTTTTTGGTTTCCTGATTTAGTGTTACATGATTTTGTAGTAATTAATTCTCCTTAGTTTGTCTTTAATGAAGCAAAATATGCTAAAACTCCAACAAGAGGTGCAGTGTTTGCAATTGCAGCCTCTGCCTGCTGATAATTGTCCCTTGAGTCTGTATATTCATCAGTTTGACCTGGTCCTCCAACTATTGCACCATCAAGAACATTAGGGTTTGGTGCATTCCTATGAAACCAAGCGTTGAACCCGTTTTGGCATGTTACCGGGTTTGAATCTTTCTTGATCGACACGATTGATGCTCCTCGATGATGAACCTCTTTCGGATACTTTGTTCCAAACCCGACCATGTAACTCATTCTGTAAGGGTTTAACCCGAGTATGTAGTTCACCTTATCAAAGAAAACCAATCAAAGAAACTGTCAGTCAAGGAAAATGCATGGTGTAATTGAAACTAATTAAGTCCTAGGTAGTTAAATCATGACTGAGATCCTCTCTACTTCAGAAAAGCCATGTGTACAGCAATACAAGGTAAGCTTACAAATTTTTGAGATTTGAAGCCTCTCTGCCACAACTTAAGGCCTGTTTGATATAAATTTTTTTAAAAATAAATTTTGTGAAAGTATTTTTTGAAAAATGTATAGTTAAAATGTAAATAAAAGTTATGGGCCCACAAATTTATGGACGAAAAGGAGATTGAGAAAAAATGAGTTTTAAAGAATCTTACCAAACATAGGCTCAATGAAAACGGTCCCTTGTAAGGTTTTAAAGTGATTAAATGACTTCAAGTTACATGTGAGGGCGCGTATTAGAAGACGAAATTTAAAGGATATACATGTGACTTTATGTAATAACTTAAACTGTCGTTCAACAATAACCTATAAATACTTAGTGAAACAATGACGAGCATTGAGAATCCTTCTTGGGTATTGTTGGATATGATACATGTACTTTACTAGGTAGTTCTAAGTACTGAAAGGGAACTAAAATGATTTTATTAGATAGTACTAATTACGAGAAATGATTTTCTCCAATCATCAAGTCTAATTTAGTATAGTCGAGTCTAGTCTGGTCTAGCCTAGCTTACCAAAGCATACACAGATATATGAAAAATCAGTTCTATGGCACTATCTGGTCTACCAATGCACATCGAATCTTATATATGAATATTATACCTGTAAATGGACTTCGCTGATCAAATATTCCGGTAGGAAGTCGAACTTTCCAGTAGGGCACCGAAGGGTATTCTTCGTGGCAGCAAGTACGCTAGAATAGGTAGTCATGATAAATGATGCACTTGTGACGTACTGAAGGTTATTCGAAGGTTGCCACCAAAGAAGTCCCATATAAGATGCTTTTATATTGCTACTGCCTTTTTGAATGCAGTTGCAGATAAATTGCTCGACATAGTTTTTGTATTGTCCCAAATTTCCATTTCCTGGATATCTGCCCTCGAGAATACCCTAACAAATTGGAAACAGAACACGTAATTACGGCAACAAATTCGAAAATTTCTATTGTGTTTTTTCTGTCGGAATCATGTCAACTTATCAGATGTATCTTTAAAAGATGGATTCGAAAGGTTGCACGTAAACTTCACAATGGTAAGTGTTGCTGCATTAAGAATTACAAACGGTCATGGGCTGGATTCAACTAGAAATGAACTTCAACTTGTGGACTTGAACTCACTATCATGCCCAACAAACTAGCAAGTGTAATGGAGTCGGGTCTCGGTTGGATTCTTCCAACAAAAAGTTCATTTTTCGATCATTTCGTGTCATATTTTCAAATGATGTATCTACGAATGCTGTCCTGTGATGACTATAAACAACACGTTCATTAGATTCATATACCTTTGCAACGAGAAGTTGAACACCGACGTACTTGTCGTCCCATGAAAACTCTGTCCTGGTGCCTCCTGAATTCGTGGAAGTATTGATGAAATCAAGGTATCTTTTTTCTCCCGTGGCACGCTCTAACCATAAAGCAGCCCACAATAATTCATCCTGTGAAATACCGAAGGTTATTCGTGGAATTATTGATGAAATCTAGGATATTAAATTGTTTTGTCCCATAAAATAATATATAACTCATTAATCAAATTAGGGCTTGTTTAGCGCAACCTTTATACTAGATCAAACAAGGATTATAATAATCATAACTAATCCTTATTCGGCATTTGGTGTAATTAATATCCGATTGAATTATTATGGGGTGATTATCCTTGTTGATGACTAAAAATGAAGAAGAAAAATTAGATCAACTTAAAATAAAATATAAATTGATAAGTACTGGAATTAATACAAGATATTGAACAATTGCTCTTAGAAATGCCGAAACAATCTTGCTACATATACACTTTTTTTGACATTAAGTTTTACATTGTGCCACTTGTCGCACATGAATTGCCAGTTTTAAAATGAAAAATATTTTCCCGCTCATTCATTTGTTGAATTTGCAAGCAATGTCAAACTCCATGTACAACATGAAGTGTGCAAGGAGCATTATTCTAATGTTTTGAAGGGTGTCTTAACTCTTCCTTTGGAGGGGACCATTGGTTCCTATTTTTGGAAGGGAAGACCACAATGCTTCGCCGTCCCATGTCACTTAAACTAAAGTGTTGTTCTTAAAAGGCATGCCACTGTCCAAAGATCCAATATTTTGATTGGACGTTGATGTTAGTCATACAAGTCATCATGGTATCTATGCCTCAACTATGGCATCGGGTAATGATAACTTGACACTGGATAATTATTGCTAGCTTGTTATTGGTTGCAAAATAGGTGATGACATCACAGTTACCATGTGTCTTATAGGGAGTGATTGCTTATGAGGTGGGGGCATTTCAGCAAGAATTTGGTAATCATGATCTCCCCTTAAATTGTGCCGTTCGATCTTAAGTTTTTTCGGGCACAGTTCGACCTTATATTGTGTTGACCTAGGTAATCGAAGTCAGCCACCAACAATCCTCATTTATTCAATCATATAAAATTAATGCGTTTTGAAGGGGTACGTTAGACCGTATTAGTTATTAATCAATTTATAAATTAAGAAAGGATTAGTTAAATTAGATATCATAAATTAACTTATCCCTCTAATGGTTTCCTCTCTAAGTTTACGCCTTATAATAAGGTATTCCAAACTTGTACCCTTCATGTAATAAAATCGAATTGAATAGTTACCTCATAGCCACTGCTGGAATAGAATTTTCCCGCAGGGGGGATGCTGTTTTGATACTGGCCAGGATGTTTTACAGCAAAATTAAATAACTGCCACAAAAATCAGATGGATAATGGATTAGTATTACAACAATTTTTTTTTTAATAAAAAGCCGTTTGATGATCTAGTCTTAACCCCTTCTGGCATATTGGAAAATGATGTTGAAATTGTGGAAATTTAATTTTAACTCATTTTTTCACATACATATAAAACTTATTACCTATCCAAGATTTTTTACTATGCATATTTTTCCTAAATATGGCAAGGAGATGGTGCACAATTTTCCTAATTCAAAAGTAAAGCTGTCGGAATTAAAATAAATGTATATATTTTAAATATTGCCTTCGAACAATTATTAAGTGTGTGTCATATTCAAATATTATCGCACCTAGTCGATAGTTGATGTGCACAAAAAAGGAAAAAGAAATAAATAAAATAATTTCGGCACGAAGACAAGTTAACCTGTTTGGCATGGAGAATAAGTTGGGCTGAATATTTAGGGTTTGTTCTTCTAAACGCCAGTGCAGAAGCAGCAAATGCAGCCGCAGTTTCCCCAGCAAGATCAGCTCCGGGATTCTGCTCATCAATCCGATAAACGGTCCTTGGTGTAGTCATATCTTCGGGCCTCATCCAACACGCATGATCAGAATCACCATCTCCAGCTTGACCATAAAGAACATTAGGGTATGGGTGTGCTTTGATGAAATAATCAGTTCCCCATTTGATGGCAGCCAATGCATTTGCTAACTCTTTTTTGGCCTCAAGTTGTGACCCAAATTCCACTACACTCCATGCAAGCATTGTCACAGTATACGCCATTGGAAAACCAAATTTAACGTTGTCTCCAGCATCATAGTATCCTCCCCCAAGATCAACCTATGAAAATATAATAGCTCGAACAATCTTTAAACAAAAGGGTACATGTACCAAAATCGATAAAAAAGCAGTTACTTAGGTAGTGAATACTTAGATGCTAGAGATAAATCTATCTAAGGAATCCATTATATTTACGTTGAAAGTAAAATTTCTTGTAGTAATTTGCATATTTATATAAAAACAAAACCATCAAGTGTGCATACCCCGGCATCTTTGCCATCGTTAAGCGTAGAATCGCCTCGCCATTTTACTCGTTGGTTAGGGGGTAATTTCCCTGATCTTTGTGCTTCATAGTACAACAAAGATTTGGTTAGGGCAGCTCCATAGTCTACTGTGTTAGCATTAGAGTGAACAAAAGCAACAATGCAACAAGCAAAGGCCAAGAGAAAGAAAGAAGACATAATTGCAGTTAATTATGAATGAAATGAAAGAGCTTTAGGAAAATGTTATATAGATCGAATATATGACTAAATTATCTTTTCCTTTGATGAATATCTTAAGGTTTCAACATTAGTACAAACAGAATAGCATTCTATAATTTCTTTTCTTGTGGTATGATGATGGAAAGTTTTAATGTGGAGTGGAAGATTTAAAAAAAAAAGTCAAAATTATCCGTTGATTAAGTAATATTCTTTAATTGAAGTAATTGTAATTTCTCATTAATTTTAGCAGTTGAAATCATTAATTGATAATCATTATCATTATGTATTAAAATTCACATATAAGGAAATATTATTTTTGAAAATCTAGCTATCTTTCTAAATAATAGTCTATATTAGGAATAATGATATTTACAATCACTCGCTATCGCAGTCGTCTTACGTGAAATGCATGTGGCTGTCAATGTTTTGATATATGAGGTAAAAAAAAACTACTACATTAATACATCAAATTACAAATCATCAGGTAGGATGTTACGTAAAGTGACTACCGCAATGAGCGATTATGAATAGCATTACTCTTATATTAAATATCCAAGTTGATTTTTTTGCACTCAACCCGATATGTTTTTCGAGTAATAGTAGTTCATTGCTATCATTTTATTTATATAAAAACAAAGGGGGATGTTCCACTATTTAACAAATAACCATGGCCCTTTACCTGAATTAGTTTAATGGTCAAGACTCTATCATAAATAACCACCCCACCAAAAAAAAATGTTATTCTTCTATTTATTTTACGTTTTTGTTTTATTTACATTACATCTAGAACATTAGATTAATTCAAGTAAAAAATCGTGATTATTTGTCAAATAGAATTATTAAATGACTTGGAAGAAGAAACGCTCCCCAAAACAAAATCATAAATCACAGTAGTAAAATTTTAACCTAGTTTCATCATCTAGAAGGTTTTTGAAATAACAATTTAAATAACCCAATGTTAGGACTTGATTTATTGTAAATTTAAACACAACGAAAGATGGTTGAATTAGTAGTTTTACCGCATCGAACACTTCAGACACCACAAGAGCTGCATATACTAATTAGTGAAAAAGCCATTCTCAGGACAAGTGCAAGGACGCAACATATTTAACGTAAATACCACGTTATTGGCCAAAATGGCACAAACTCAAAAGATTGAAACCATACAATACAAGCCACGTGGGTCCAATTCCTACCATTCGATTTGGACCAAACGACACCCCAAACCAGAATAGCACATGTATTATTGTCGAGTATAAGTATGGACTATGAAGCAACTGGTAAAACTCTTACTACTTCGATTTTTCAATTTTTACCACGCTAATGTAATGAGTTGACGTCGAAAATGAATCAAATTTTGAGGTGCCAAATGAGAGCTCATGGGATTCAGCAAACCTAAAAATATAGATATTTAATAATACTTTTGATCAATTATAGTCTAATTTATTGTATATTTCATTTATTAGGTGAAACTCGATAAATGGAAGTGGAATCGAAAGAAAGAAGCGAAATTCGGCAAAAAGGGCTAAATTGTAAGAGATCCAAACTTTGATGACTAAACTGCAAATGCTTAAAAGTTGTGTCAGACCTCACAATAAAGATTCGAGAGTGCTGGGAGTCAAAGGGATGAAATATAATCAATGTATGATCACACATCAATTTTCAACCAAAAAATTATGCTTTGAATTTTTAGTCTCATAATGAAATCCATTTTTTATATAGCAAACGTTCAAATTGGAAATTAATATTTGAATCAAAATTGTAGCCCTTTAAGTTAGCTTTCCAACAAAACTTGAATCGCTTCAATTGGATATCGGACGAGAAAGTTATGATAAAAATACTAAAGAAAGTGCGGTCAAATTGTCCACCCAAAAAGTGGCGTCGCGGCACCATTCCTATGGCAACAAGGTGTCGTCTGGGCATCTCTAAAGCACGTTTTGACCCGTTTTGAAGTCCATAAAAATCCAACTTTCAACACAAATTAGGAGGCAACTATAAATACAAGTTTTTGACACTTTTGAAGGAAATTGCACACATTGGAAGCCAAGAAATACACTTTGAGATTAAAAGAAGCAATTTAAGGAAGGAAAACAGCAAGCAATTCACCATTTGAAGCATTGATTGGAAGTGGAAGAAGATTTTGGTACAAGACTAAATTTTTCTTTTACATTTATACTGAAAATCCGGTGATGTATTCAATGACAATGTCTTCTTTTTCCTCTTGCATTATGAGTAGCTAAAATTCTTGTTATAGCAAATAATATAACCTTCTTGGATCCTTTATGTCTTTTATTTAAGATTCTTGTTTTTTATTCTTTCATGTGCTGATTTTACTATAAATTTAATGTATTAAATTACTTGATCATTAATTTGATGATTTCGTAAATCTTTTATGAATCGAAAGGTGAGTTTAAGATATAGACCATATAGTAAAATTCGGTAAATTGGTATAATGTGTAGAGATATCTATTGATTGTTGCAATCATGAATGAATTCCTATAACCAAGATTTCGTTTAACTAAAATTGATTCGCATAAAGATATGAAATTGAATTAGTTAAATAGGCTCGATGAGAACTCGAGAGGGGTAAGTTGTATATAGTAGGAGAATTCAACTGAACACTACATTAGATTGTGAATCTTGATTTAAGATTTAAAAGTGACCAATAGCTGTTTTCAATTGAAATCGTGAAACTAGAACCCTATTCTCTCAAACACGAAGCTCGAATAATTGCAGCTCCAAAATTCTGTCCCTATTGTTGATTGTAATGAAGGTGGAGCATTGTTAGACACAAAAGTGGTGACTGAGCAAATTCAACTTGAAGAAATGGATGTTGACTTCACACCTACCACTGCAAATGAGCTTTCCAGATCAATAGAAGCAGGAGCAGATGCTATGGGACGTGCTGGGACATCATTACATTGAAGCATCAAGTTCAAATTTTTGAAGGCAGCAGGAACCTTAAAGTGTAGTGTGGATGGTTTTGAGGATTTAGTTAGATGGCGATTTCTTTTGGTTTTTGCTCATTTTATCGATGGTGACTTCAGCTGGTTTTTGTGGACATCAGCACTGGATTGTTGCTGGTTTCTGGGGATATATTTGGTGTACAGTTTATAATGCCAAAAAGAAAACTGGATTTGTAGTGTTTACTAAACTGACTAGATTATATATTTTCTACTGTTATGATGATATATGGTTTTATGTGATAATATCTGGTGCTTGGTTGAACTATAGATTTTTGACATGAAACTTACTGCAGTTTTTTATTGATAGCAGTGGTGACTGCTGGTTTTTCTCCTTCACCTGCATATTACATCTCTAATTTGTTTAATTTCATGTTTATGTAATGTTCAAATAGAATGAATTTTTCGAGTTCTATGAATCAATTCAAAGATGTGATTTTAGATTACAGTGTGATGCAATTGACTTTGGCAGTTGATTTTGCATTAATTAAATTATATTACATGTTTTCGTTGCATACCATGTTGTCTGTCCCTTTTCATTGATGTGTTTGAAATGTGTTCTTTAGGCCTCTTTGAATTGCCATAACATCCATTTCATATAAGCAAACTTCCATCAAGGATTGTAAGCTTACAACAAACAAATTTGTCATTTTCATGATAAATCAACTCTCAAACTTCATAATGTTCTTCTACATGTCAAACCAGACATATTTTTGGACTTCTTGGAATGTAAACATGGACAAGAAATTGGGTCAAATGACATATTTATACAACCAAAACAATAAACACTAGCACCAACAGATGATAAACCAGTCTACATCATATCTTAAAAAAAAAAAAAAAAAAAAAAACAATCATACATACATACATCCATCCACACACACACGCGCGCGCACACACACACATGTGTGTGTGTGTGTATTTATATATATATATAACTACACCAGATAGCCAACAAAACAAGCACTAAATCAGATACATTGTGTTGGAAACGTAATTTGCAATTATTATCTAGATTCATGAATTATAATTATACATGCATTTGTCCATTAATGTACTAGAGGAGGAGAAACGTATCTATTCAATGTTGGTTCATGAGTTAGGCTAGATACAGGTTAAATCTTATCTATAAATACCCATGTAACTTAAGCCATTAAAAGTATCGAAATCACAAAAATTTACAATATAATATCTTCTTTTCTGCAATCATAAAAAAGTGCAGCAACACTATATTACGTATAATTTCGAGCATTCGATATTCCTTCTTTTTCATTCGATTTTTAATCAATCCCCAACAAATTTTTGGTATCAAAGCTTAGTTCTCTATACGTATCTCAAATTTTATTTCCCCTCTCCAAAGCATGGCAACAAATCATGTTTCTACATCCATGTTTTCCTATACTCCTAACCAAGTTCCCATATTTGAAGGAGAGCATTTTGATTATTGGAGTAGTCAAATGGAGACACTCTTCATTTCGCAAGATTTGTGGGAAGTTGTTGAAGATGGATTTTTGGAACCTGATGATAATGAAGAAGAAGAAGAAGAAGAAGAAGAAGAAGAAGAAGAATGGACGGAGGCTCAACAAAAAGATTACAAGAAAAATTTACGGAGAGAGCAAGCAAGACCATATATCCTCGAATTCATGGGGTCAAAACAGCCAAGCAAGCTTGGAATATCTTAAATGACGGATTTCATGGCAATGACAAGGTGACATCTCTAAAGCTTCAATCTATTTGGAAGGAGTTCGAGAATTTATCAAAAAAAGATAATGAAGTTATGCAATTCTATCTAACTCGAGTATCCGAAATAGTAAATCAAATCAGAAGCCTTGGCGATACAATTGAAGAAAAAAAGTTGTTCAAAAGGTCCTTCGAAGCGTTCCCGCGAAATATGATTATATTGTCGCCACTATTGAAGAATCAAAAGATTTGTCTAGATATACTTTTAACGATTTGATGAGTTCCCTGCTAGTACATGAAGAAAGAATTGGCAGGTTCTCAAATCAGCCACTTGAGCAAGCATTTGAGTCCAAAATGAAATTTTATAATTCAAATTTTAAACAGCGGCAAGGAGGCAGAGAAGTATCTTCCCAAGGAAGAGGAGAATCATCACGAGGACGAGGAGGATCATTTTGAGGAAGAGGAAAAGGAAGAGCACAAGGCAACCAATCAAAAAACTATGACGGAAATCCAAATCGTCAAGCTGGAAATGCAAATATTTTTTACAAAATTTGCAGAAAAGCAAATCATGAAACAAATGATTGCTTCTACAAATGCAAGAGATGCAGAAATCCTAACCACTCTCAAAGAGATTGTTATTACCAGAACAAAGATGAGAAGGATGAAGCAAACTTTTCCAAAGATGAAGATGAACAGCTTTTCTCTTGTATGATGGCTCAACAACAATCAAAAAATGTGTGGTACCTAGACAGCGGCTGCAGCAGTCACATGACTGGAAATAAAAAAAAAAATTCATTGATTTTGATGAGAATTTCAATTCAGAAGTGAAGCTTGGTGATGGAAAGTTACATCACACTGAAGGAAAGGGAACTATCGCTGTTCAAACTAAAGGAGGTAACAAAAAGCTCATTGGTGATGTTCTTTATGTGCCTAATTTGACTAGTAATCTCCTTAGTGTTGGACAACTGCTACGCAAAGGATATTCTCTTTTTTTTTTATGATGAAAAATGTAGAATATTTGACAAGAAAAGCAATTCCACCATCGCCACAGTTCTTATGAGCTCCAATAAGGTGTTTCCCATGAATATGCCTCTTCAAGAAAAGGTGGCCTTCACAGGTGAAAATTTTGATCAATCTCAACTTTGGCATTTGAGATACGGACATCTTAATATCAAAGGGCTGCAACTTCTCAAGCAAAAGAATATGGTGATTGGACTCCCAGAAATTGAAGCAAAAACTCAAGTTTGTGAAGGATGCATATATGGCAAAATGCATCGACTTCCCTTTCCGAAAACATCTTGGAGAGCTAGAGAACCTTTGGAGGTTATTCATACGGATATTTGGGGTCCTTCGAGGACTCTCTCTCTTGGAAACAAAAGGTATTTCATTTTATTTGTTGATGACTATACAAGGATGATGTGGGTTTATTTTGCAAATGAAAAGTCTGAGGCTTTTTCCGCATTTCTCAAATTCAAAGCTCTAGCGGAAAAACAATCTAGTCATCAAATCAAAACCCTTCGGACAGATCGTGGAGGAGAGTTTATTTACACTCCGTTTATGGAGTATTGCAAAGATAATGATATTCAGAGGCAGCTCACTATTCGGAGGAGCCCCCAACAAACCAGGGTAGCCGAGCGAAAAAATCGCACCATTGTTGAAATGACTAGAAGCATGATGATCGGCAAAAGTCTACCCAAAATATTTTGGGCGGAAGCAATACACACAACTATTTATATTTTGAATCGTGCCCAATAAAGGTCGTTCGAAACCGAACACCGTTTGAAGCTTGGCACAAGAAAAAGCCCGTAGTTGATCACTTGAAGATTTTTGGCAACATTGCATATTCTCATATCTCTACTCCAAATAGAGATAAATTTGATGAAAAAAGTGAGAAGCTTATTTTCATTAGCTATAGTAATGAGTCAAAAGGTTATCGCCTTTACAATCCTATAACTTGCAAGCTTGTGGTTTCAAGAAATGTTATTTTTGATGAAACGGTATCATGGAGCTGGGAAGGAAATTCGTCCAAATTGATATCTCAAGAGGAGTTCTACGATGCATCAAATTTTGAGGATGAACTCGGTCATGTTAGTCCACCTCAAAGTCCAAATCCTCGCCCACCAAGATCGCCGGTTCGAGATGAAAGTTCAAGTTTCGATTCACCGATTAAAAAGACTCGATCCTTGAGAGAAATTCTTGAGACATCTAAATTTGCTCTCTTTACCTGTGAACCTCAAAGTTTTGACGTCGCGGTGAAGGAAGAAACATGGAGAAAAGCTATGTAAGAGGAGATTGCCATGATAGAAAAAAATAAAATTTGGGAATTGGTGGATATGCCGAAACACAAAGATGTTATAGGACTGAAATGGATTTTCAAAACAAAGTATAATGAAGATGGAAGCATACAAAAACACAAGGCTAGGCTTGTAGCGAAAAGATATTCTCAACAACCGGGAATTGATTTCAATGAGACGTTCTCACCGGTTGTTAGAATGGAAACTATCAGGGTTGTTCTTGCTCTTGCAGCGCAGTTGGAGCTTCAGGTATTCCAACTTGATGTCAAATCAGCTTTCCTTAATGGAGAGCTTGTAGAAGAAGTTTATGTACAACAACCTGAAGGATTTGGAGTGAAAGGGAAAGAAGATAAAGTGTATCGCCTCAAGAAAGCACTTTACGGACTGAAGTAAGCTCCAAGAACTTGGAATAGCAAGATTGATGGCTATTTTCTCAAGGATGGATTTCATCGAAGTCCTAATGAGCCCTCTCTCTATGTGAAGAAGCAAGATCATGATTTCTTGATTGTGTGCATCTACGTAGATGATCTTATCTACACTGACACCAATATAAGGTTAGTCGGGGATTTCAAGCTAAAAATGATGAATGAATTTGAGATGACTGATTTAGGAGTCATGAAGTATTTTCTTGGAATACAAGTGAAGCAGTCCAAAGGAGAAATCTTTATTTCTCAAGAGAAATACACAGAAGATCTTTTGAAGAAATTTCATATGGAGAATTGCAAATCAATTTCAACTCCTATGGCAGCGAACGATAAGTTGAGAAAAGATGACGGAGCAAAAAAAATAGATGCAAAACTATTTAGGAGTCTTGTTGGTTCACTGATTTATCTCACAAACACAAGGCCGGATATTGTTCAAGCCGTGAGCATGATCTCAAGGTTCATGAATGAACCAAGTCAACTTCATTTTGCAGCAGCTAAAAGAGTCGTGAGATACTTGCAAGGAACAAAGAAAATAGGCATCAAATATGTAAAAGAAAATGAGAGCAAGTTGATTGGATATAGCGACAGTGATTGGGAAGGTTCGTTGGATGATAGAAAAATCACTTCAGGTTATTTATTTTGTCTCGAAACTAATGTTGTTTCATGGAGTTCAAAGAAGCAAAAAACAGTAGCGTTATCATCCACGGAAGCTGAGTAAATTGCTGTTACAAATGCAACTTGCGAAGCTATTTGGTTGAGATGATTACTAGCATATTTGAAACAAGTTCAAAAACAACCCACAGTAATTTATTGTGACAATATGTCTACGATAGCCATTACAAAAAATCCGATGTTTCATTCGAGAACAAAACACATTGAGTTACAACATCATTTCATCCGAGATATGGTGAGTAATGGTGAAATCAGCTTGGAATTCATTGGAACGAATGAGCAACCCGCAGACTTTCTAACCAAGGTGATCTATGTCGAGAAATTTCAAAAGGCAAGAGACATTCTCAAAATTGCAAATTAAGAGGGAGTGTTGGAAACGTAATTTGCAATTATTATCTAGATTCATGAATTATAATTATACATGCATTTGTCCATTAATGTACTAGAGGAGGAGAAACGTATCTATTCAATGTTGGTTCATGAGTTAGGCTAGATACATGTTAAATCTTATCTATAAATACCTATGTAACTCAAGCTATTAAAAGTATCGAAGTCACAAAAATTTACAATATAATATCTTCTCTTCTGCAATCATAAAAAAGTGCAGCAGCACTATATTACGTATAATTTCGAGCATTCGATATTCCTTCTTTTTCATTCGGTTTTTAATCAATCCCCAACACATTGCATGTTTAATGAACAATTGTCGAACCAGAAACATAAACAATGTGACCACCAGCATTAAAAAGTGACACCACAAAACCAGTTTTAACTTAAAAAAAAAAAAAAAAAAAATTCCTTTGTTCCAGCGTCACCATTTACATTACACTTTAAGGTTCAGGTTGACTTCACAAAATTTCACATAAAGGGTCACTATGATGATGTCCCAGCAAGTCTCCTACCATCCGCTCAGGCTGTTCTTGATCTGGAAGGCTGATTGGCTGTCATAGGTGTGAATTCATCATCCATTTCTTGAAGATTGATTTACTTGGTCACCAATTGTGTGCTAAACGATGTTCCACCTTGATTACCAGCTTTTATTTATTCACATGCCACTTATACAAATTTTGGTGTTATGTTTAATAGGGCTTTCAATAACGACAAAGCCTAACAGTGCTTTCATCATTGATCCCCTGTTTGAACAAGCTGCTTAGTTAAAGCTTTGGTAATTGCTCTTAAATACTTCCTTAAAAGTATTTACTTAATATACTTTTACCTTAAATACTGCAACATTAAGTGTTAAATCTACAACTTCATTTGATTTTTCAACTAAAATAATCTCTATTTCTTATTGTACTTACTATTTTAATCCCAACTAATACAAAGGTGGATACAAATCTTCAAAATCTAATGAAATCGTAACCAAAAAATGCTACTATGTATTAACTTCCTCAAGAATATCCACTCCAAAGAAAGGCAAAATAACTTCAATCAGAAATATAGATGGACTTTTGCCTGTGGTAACACCTTTTTATCTTTTATCATCTTGAACTGTACAATATTTTCTTATCTAATTACTTTAAAAAATACATATTATTAACTCATCCTTATATCATTAACACAGCAAAACTATTTTTGGTTAATAGCAAATCCCAAATTTTGATCAATCTTTCTAGTACATGTCGTGCAACAACTGCAATAAATCTACATAAGCTGATTTCGATGAAATTCATTGCTACTCATTTTGCTGATACTCTCAAACTCGAGCTATTCCAAGGTAACAGTTGCATGTACATTAAATTTAATTTAATGCATTACATATATTCTCCAACTCTTATCTTATCTATGTGATATTCCTATAGAGCAAGAACTTCTATCAGACTGCATGATTCCTCAGGATACATTGATGCTACAACTATAGGAGAACCTACAGAGATGTTCTTACAATGCTCTGCACTCACATTGATGAAACAAACAACTCTGGTACCACCTTAAAAATATTGTTAAATTATTATGCTATCATACATTCATTTATATTGCTAAATCCACCATTTCTATTTTAGCATGACAAGACAAACCTCATAGAACCAACCCATGCCTCGACAGATGAAGGGTTATTTTTCTATGTGAAATCTGTAAAACAAAAAAATGGAAAAGAATACAAGCACAATGTAATCTTTATTATAGGTCCATCTTCAACGACACGAAAAACTCCACATGCAAGCATTGATGAAACTACATCTCTAACTCCATTTGTTGAATCCCTATACAAGATGCACAATGATTCGAATGCATCATTAGCCAAAAGGATATTGTTCTTAACTCTTAGTCTTCACATTCCAAAAACAAACAAGACGATGGAGATCAAGTGATTGAATCCATTGATGAGAATTCTGGCTGATGCAAAATATTTCGACATTGGAGAAATGATGCACATTAGAAATGGTTTTTGTTCTTTTTGTCTCGTTCTAGTTAATGCAAGATTTAGCAAGAAATAGATTCTGGAATTTATAAATAAACTTCAAAAATATCACTTTTATTTTAAGCTACTCATGAAATAGTTATTGAACCAAACATTATCTATAGTTTGGCTCTAAAACTGTTCTACATTCAACTTGGCTATTCTGGTCAGTTATATTAAATAGTATGACGATTTTTGGTTTCATCTTGTTAATGTTCATTTTACCTGTATCCATTGTGTAAGCAGTACAAGTTCTCATTAATCCATGACATATTACTTTCACCATCATTTCTCAGCAATTCTAATTTATAGAAAAAATATTTCTTTTTCTTTCAACACAGCTATTGTACATAATCAAATATTCAATTCTTTCTTCTGTAAATCTGAACAATGTTGAACCAAATGGAATGAAATAATACAAACAATAACTAAAAAACGTTTTCATTCTTAATCTACAATCATTCTTCTTAACTTTAATCAACTAATGTGCAATGCACATTCGCCATATTAATAACACTATAGTTTATACCATCAGTTTAAAGCAGTTTTTTCTAGAAAAACACAAACAAAGAAGAAAAGACAATTAATCAATCAGCTATCAAACCGGAAGTCTTGAGCCTAGTTCACATGAAAACTTATACAGTTATGCTAAGTGTACATTCCATGGGTTACATCTTGGTGTACATTATGTGGGAATTCAAAAAGTGTTGGGCGGAATAGTTTTTTCAAATTGTTTAATCATGCGTCATCACGTGGTCTAATGTCAACCATGATATCAGAAAAATGTACATATTGCATGATTGAACTTATAATAGTACTAAAAAATTATAAAATTGAAAACATGTGTTAATGAAGCCCTTCACTGATAACTTGTGGACGACTTATCACCACAAATAGTAAACATTCAAGTCGTTTAAAATAACAATGAAGAGAAAGTTGTAATTTTTCGGTCAAAGTTAAAAAATAGGTAATTATTTATTTTTTTTCAGACAAAAACCCGCATCAATGAAACTTGTAAACATTTACTGAAGATTCAGGCCACCTTGCAAGCGGTTGCAAATAAGTTCATCTTCCTCCTTCAATCAGATTACAGCAATTCTTGTCCCTACTCGTCAACAACATAATTTGAGAATCTAATTAGTTGAGAACACCTATAATAAACAATTTCTTCCCCTCCAAACCTCTGTATCCAACCGATCACCACCATTGCTATTGTTGGAGGCGAAAAAGCAATAAACCACCAGTTGATGGAGAACACCTTGAGATTTAGGGAGCATTATAAAATATACAAGATCACAATCATAGAAACAAGATTTAAAGTAAAGAACAAGAAAAGAAACTAACAGAGAAACGATGTTTTATTAATAAAAACAGAGATAGTACAAAAAATTGAGCAATAATGTTTTTTTAGCTTCACAAATCTAGAAAAAAAAAAAGCCTAATATTTATAGGGAACAATCCAATCCTTTCGATTAGAGTTGTACATGAAATAAAACGCCAAAAGTTTTCTTATTTTGATCTCTGCAAATCGAACACATAAATCAACTCCCAGTAAGGCTTCCAAATAGAAATTTAACTAGAATTTGACAATTAAATTTGAATAGGATTCCACAATAGTATTCCAATTAGAATTCTTCTTGATGTGCACTTCAACTAGAACTATACAATTATTTCAACAAGAAATTCGGACCACATCCAAATTCTAACAATCTCCACCTTGACGCGAATTCCATTGCAACGAATAAAGTTCCAAAATTTCTCTACCTGAAAAAATAAGTTTGACTACAACGAAATAAACTGAATTCTTCAAACAATAACTAGAACTCTCCACCTCATGAAAAACATCTTCCTTCACCCGATATCCACAAGCAATACCCGAATCCACACATCAGGTTTCTAAATTTCCATCAAGGAATTAAAATTGATCAAATAGGGTCGAAGCACACCCTGTAGCAGAATATCCACTAAATGCTTGAACCAAAGGCCTTTTGCTAGAATTAACACTTTCAAATAACTTGAAAGCATTACCAACATCTGTAACTCTATACTTACTCTTAATGAGTCCTACCCTAGCATTTGAACACGTTATAATCGCTGAAATTGGTGGCAAAGCAAAATCACCAAAACTTTCCCGAGTAGTGTTCTGAACTGACCTAAAGCCAATCACAAGAGGTACTGGACCAAACTGAATGTCCATCATTGTACAAAATATGTAAAGATATCTCTTAACTAGTTCTGCGCGCCCCTAAAAGATGTACAATTGAGACTTTTTCTATCCCTCGAGTACAGTCCGGACACCCCCTCAAACGTTCAATAATCCACCTCCACCAGAAAACTTATACCAATTCAAATCTAGAGTACTCAATGAGATGAGATTCTTCTTTAAGTCTAGACCATGTCAAACTTGGCCAAGAATTCTAACTATCCCATCTCGTAATCTCAATCTGACCCAACCGATTTTAGCTACCCTGTAAGACTAGTTGTTTCTTATGACAACTCCACCTTGCTTCACCGCCTCATATGATTCAAACCAAGCCCTATTGGAACACATATAAAATTCCTCGTTAGGCTTAGATTTCATGTCAGATAAGGTCAAAACCACATCTCCACCATCCAAAAAGTCCTCAAAAATTGGTCTCATCTAAATTATCTAATTGACTTTCACGATTTGTAGCTAAATTACCTTTAACCTGTAACGTATCGCAGTCCTTCTTGATATGTCCTTTCCTCTTGCAGTAGAAAGAATATAGATTGCTGAAGTTCACCCTAGACCTACCACTCTGTTGATTGCCATGAAATACCAAAGTTTTTTCATCCCTAGTTCCAGCTCCAACCAGATGCTTTATCTTCTTCTTTGAGAATAAGTATTGTAAACATTATCGAAGGTGAATGTGTTACGATTGTGCAAAATCATGTCCTGAAACGAGGAATACGAAGTAAGTAGCGAGCACAACAGGGTCAAAGCCAGATCTTCTTCATCATATTTAACCTCCAACGTTTCCAGATCAACAATAATTTCCATAAACATAGCAAGGTGGTCTTCCAAAGAACCTCCTTACACCATACGATGGGAATACAATCTCTACTTTAGATACAGTTTACTCGTAAGATTTTTACTCATGCATAAGTACTCCAGTTTCAACCACAAAGCAGCAGCTATTTTCTCCTTCAATACATCCTAAAGAATATTATCGGAGAGATGAAGATGTATCTACGACAGAGCCTTCCTATCCTTCCATTGTTTCTTCTCCGTTATCCACGTTGTTGGCATCTCATCAAAATCTAGCAAAGCATCGTCCAAATCCATCTGCACCAAAACAGCTCTCATCTTTACTTGCCAAAAAGAAAACCTTGTATCACAATCCAGTAGCAAAATATCATACTTGAAAGTAACTATCTCTAGAAAACCTCAACTACACCACACAGCTTGTGCTTTAATACCACTTGTTGGTGGGGGAACAATAATAAACCACCAGTTGATGGAGAACCGCTTTGAGATTTATAGAGCAATATGAAGTATATAAGATCACAATCACAGAAATAAGATTTAAAGTAAAGAACAAGAAGAGAAACTAATAGAGGAACAATGTTTTATTAATAACAACCAGAGAAAGAGTACAAAGAATTGAGCAATAATGTTTTTTGTCACAAATCTAGAAAAAAGAGTCTAGTATTTATAGGAAACAATCCAATCCCTACAAGTAAAGTTGTACATGAAATAAAATGTCAAAAGTTTCCTTATTTTTGATATCTTCAAGTCCAGCACAAATTCCAACTCTCAATATGTCACAACCCAAATATATAGATAACAATACATTACCCTGTGTAGAAACAATATTGATGACTTAACCGAGACACAAGATTTCACACATTTTATTTTATTTTATTTTTTTATAAAATGAAATAAACATCTTCACTATAAGGTTCTTGTATATTCTCACCTGGTCACCTATGATGCACATATTATATGTTATGACTAAAAGTCGTCATCCATGTTCATCGAACTCTGGACTCCCGTAAGAACTCCACAGCTAGCATTGACCTCTATGAAGTCCCATGCTCACCTACAATGTAAGAACTTTATAAACTAATGCCCGGTAAGCAAAATCATGCATGTCATGAGTATGAGCAACATTATGCGAAAGATACATCATATTTCAATATTCATCAAAGTCAACTCGAAATCATTTCATTTGAAATCTTTCATTTTATTGGGCCCTTGACCCACCAACTATGCACCAGATAGAGTTCTGCATAATATCAATAATCGAATAGCCAATATGAAATCGACACCGACGAATAGACCATCCTCTCGTGACCTCTAGAGGCGCATCCCCTAACTACCTCTATGATCACCCAAGAAGTATCCCACCCGACAGCGCCAATAATTATAATATCATAGGGGCACAGTCGAGTGGTTCACCCTCCTATGATCACTAAAGGCCCATCCCCTGTCTACCTTTGCAATCACACAGGAAGTATCACCCACTATACCAAAAATGTCACATAAGCATGTCTTACATGTCTCGTGCCCTAGTAGTGGTCAATAAAACATTTATAAGGAAAACTCAATTTTAAATCTGTTTCGCATGCACAATTTTCAACCACGATCATATGTCGTGCATGCCGATGAAAATGCTCCTAAATGACGTGCTTAATGAAGTCGATGTCAATAGGTTTCGCAACCGCATACTCAATGATCATAACCATCATATGATGTTCAAAGAGCCACTTATCAAAGTTATGTAAATATTCCAACATTACTATACTACAAATGCTAGGTTCTTGCATTATAGTTGCAAACTGATATTTACTTACCTTTCGCCCTTGTGTGTGCAAGCTCATACGGAGTGTATATCAATTTCCTTTTTCACTCAAAGTCGAGAAATCACCTGTATTACCATCTAACATTAAAGACAATCCTCAATTTAATAATCTTAACACACACAATCCCAAAATTCATCCATTCACGCCAAAATAATTTAGACGAAATTATTATTTCAAGTTACCGATGTCGTTACAAACTAACCCCATAAATCTCGCTATTTCTCTAGTCCAATTATGAACGTCAACATCATCCAATTGTTATCAACAACCTAGTACTACTTAGAATCTATTTTCTAGGCCCAAGAAGTAATTAATGGACATGTAAAGGTTGAAATTACATCAAACATGTAAATGAACAAAATCTGTTCTCTTTTTTTTCTTTTTTTTTTTTAGGTTTCCCTCACCATCCAACTATTTTTCCAATTCTTTTTCACCCTTTAACCATTTCCAATGACTTCTAAATTTTTACCACGCTTTTATAACATGTATGTGAAGGTAATCATGTCATAAAATTGTGATAAGTGAAGGGTTTTCGGCCTAAAAACAGTCAATTTTCCACGACACCAAATCAGGCAGTTTTCATTGTGACAGTTTTTCGATTTTCCGTTGTACTAGTATGCCACCAACAGAATTCTCGACCATTAAAATCATTTCTATACTTCTTGTTTGCATATAAAAACATTCATATTGATAGATATAAGTTATACTCTTACTATCATCAAAAATCAAGGGTCAAATAGGCAGAATCCAACAGGGGAAATACATGAAAATGACCCAAATAGAAAGGCCATTTTTTCAAAATAGCCTTTGGCTAATTTTGATACCCAAAATACCCCTTTATAATATTGCATAATAAGTTGATGATATATAGAAATCTTTCAATTTAGTCCTTAAAAAATCAAATACTGTATAAATTTTAATAGATTACCAATTTATTTGATTTATTAGATTTATTTGTTTTATTAGATTATGTTCGCTCTAAGTAACACCCCCATTTATTGGTATCAGAGTCATAGAGATTATGGAAATTATAATAAAGAAAATAAATAATTATTGGTGTTTAGAAGAAGAAAGAGGTAGTTATATATATTTAAAACCTATTCATAATAAATTAAAAATAATGACTTTAACAATAATTAAAGAACTTCCGAAAGAAATAAAAGAACAAATATTAGAAAAATTAATAATAGAAACAATAAATGATATATATACATATGAGAAAATTATTAATATATATGAAGATGAAGAAAATAATTTATATTACCAAGAAAAATATGAGTACAATTGATTAATAAATTAAAAATAATGACTTTAACAATAATTAAAGAACTTCCGAAAGAAATAAAAGAACAAATATTAGAAAAATTAATAATAGAAACAATAAATGATATATATACATATGAGAAAATTATTAATATATATGAAGATGAAGAAAATAATTTATATTACCAAGAAAAATATGAGTACAATTGATAATACACATCAAAAATTGAATAAATTACTTTTAAAAATGGATAAAATACAAGAAGAAATAGGAAATATAATGTTAATACCAGAAGGAATGAGAATACCAAATAATAGACAATTAACAAAATTAAAATGTGAAAGACTAATACTTGAGAGCAAATATTTCACTATAGTAAAAGAAGAATTTGTAGATCCAGAAACAGCTGAGAAAAGATTTAGAAAGATAATAGATAAAAAAGAAGATAAAAGATGCAAATTAACTTATGAATTAGAAATAAGAAAAAATTAATATGTCAATAAGTGCATATATGGAAGAATTAAAATCATTAATAAAAATCTTAATAAATGATGTACAAGATTTGAGAAATAAAGTAAAAGAAACAAGAAACGATATAAATATATTAAAAATTGATATTAGAGAATTAAAAGAAAATAATAAGAATAAAGATTAAAAAAATAGATTAAAAAAAACTTATAGAAAAAGAAATGACTCGAATAGGAAAGAAATATATAGAAAAAGAAAATATAGTAGTGGAAACAGCAAGTATGGATGATGAATTCAAAAAAAATATATTACCAAGGATATTAGAAGAAGAAGAAGAAGAATTTAGAGAAAAATCATTAGGAAAATTAAAAATAGAAAAAAAAAGATAAAAATGAATGAAGAGTTAGATTTATTAATAAAAAATTTTGATCAATTAAGTTTAACTGATATAAGTGAATACCAAGTTTTAACGAATACTGGAGGAGGACCTAATCCAGGAGGAACCTCTAAACGAGAATTACATGATATAAATGAAAGTTATGCACTCATATATAATAAATCATATAGACAATTTCATGATAAAGCAAGAGTTAGACAACCACCTAAAGGAAATAAATATAAAGATAGGTTTGAATTAAATGATAATTATGATAAACCAATTAATCATGGAGGAATAAAACTAGATTTAAATTGTAAAATAGATACTAAAAAAGCTTTATTAACTTGAGCAGACTCGATGATATTATTCTTTTTATATAATAAAGATGACATATGAGAAAGTATTGAAAGAAGAATAGATTTTTTAGTAGCATCCTTTGAAGGAGATGTTAGAAATTGGTGGGAAATGATAAGTAATGATACAAAAACATTAATAAAAAGAAATGTACAAACAGAAATAATCAAATCAAATAGACAATATATAGAAAAATTAGTGGAATGTATTTCTGATGAATTTTTAGGAGAAAATTGGATAAAAAATGCTGAAAGAGAAGAAATAAGAGAAAAAGATAGTGCTAGAATTAAATTAATAAATTTAACAATATGTGATATGTGTAAAATTAAATAATATACTTGTGAATTTAGAAACTATTACTATGTTCAATTTTATAGTAATGAAAATCAAGAAGTATACCAAAATATTTACTATAATAAATTACCAGGTTTTTGGGGAATATATTTTAAAATAGAATTTGAAAAATATGTTAAAGATAATATTAGAATACCTGAAACTTTAGGTTCAAGAATAAAATTTTTATTTAAAAGACTTGCATATATATATCAACAAAGACAATTAGTGAAAAAATCAAGAAAATTAACTAGAAGATATTGTGAAGATATGGAAACCCCTGTGTAATGGGGATGTAATTCTGAAAGAAGAGTTAATAAAAGAAAATATAAAAATAAAAAGTTTAAAAATTTTAGAAATTTTAATAAAAAATATATAAAATCTAGAAGAATGTATTATAAAAGAAAAAATAACCAATATAATCAACAGAAAAATAAGAATTATAAGAAAAATAAAAGTTAATGTAAATGTTGGAATTGTGGAGAGATAGGTCATATAAGCCCTGATTGTGATAAAAAGAAATTAAGAATATTTAGAAATAAAAGATGAATTAAGTGAAATATCATATATTGAAAAATATTATGATCAAAAAGTATATATAAGTGAAACAGAAGAAGATGGATCAGGATCTGAATAAAGAAATTGAAGAAATACAAAGTAATAATATAAATATACAAGAATATGAAGGAATAGAAAGATATGGATTAAAAGTCACTTTTGACAATAACAAGTTTAGAAAATTGCAAAAATTATCATTAGACTTAAAAATAAGAAAATGGGAAGTCTTTGATAGAATTTGGAAAAGAAAAAGAATAGCAATAAATGAATATTACAAAATAGAAAAAAAAACTATAGATGTAAGAACAACTTATGAGTAACATATATTAAATCTTTTAACAAGAAATACAACTGATGAACTATTAACAAAGATTAGTAAAAAACAAAGTGAAAAAATTCAATATGTTTATTTAGCAGGAATACAGATAATGTTTAATCATTATTTAGAGAAGAGATAGATTCACCTTTAACTATAACCTTACATGATAGAAGAATAATAAATTTAAAAGATAGTCATTTAGGAACAATAGAAGGGAATTTAGCATATCAAAAAATCATATTTACATGTTATCCAAAATATTGTGTATCATTAAAAAATAGAAACTTTAATGAAGTTTTAGGACTACATTTCAAACTTCATAGAGATGATATTATGCAACTAGGTGATCAAATTATGACTATAGAATATAGAAATTTATACACATTTACTAATTATAATTATGGGAATATTTATTCTAATAAACCATATATTGAAGTTTATAAAGAATGTAAAGATATTCGTAAAATAATAGAACCAAATAAACAAATAAGTTTAATTTCAGAAGAATATGAATTTAGTATAGCAAAAAATAAACTTGAAATAATAGAATTAAATGAAAGAGAATGTTCTAATAACATAACATTTAAAGATGGAAAGTTAATTAAAAGATCAAAAAAAATTTAAAATACCTAATAAAAACCAATTAGAAGAAATCGACAAAATAAACTAAAATTGTATAGGAATGTTGGAAACATGAAAATAGAAGAAGAATATTATAATGGAAGTGAAAATATAAATAGACCAAATATATAGGAGTTAGTGAATATCATATAGCTTCAATTAGAAATAAAGGCCTAATAACTCATAAAACTGAGCCATAAAAATATGTAAATTTTCATGGACAAGTACATATAACAAATTTGGAAGTTAAAGTACCAATAAAAATAAGAGAAATAGATCTCTTAGTACCATATTATATAGATGAAAGTATGGATATAAATCCCCATATACTTTTAGGAATGATTTTTCTAAACGGATTAGAAGATTATAGTATAAAAAGAGAAGTATTATATATTGTTCAAAATGGACAAACTACATTATGTAAAAAGAATTAGATGAATAATTAGATAAATTTTTCATTAGCAATGTATATACAAATTACTATTGTAGAAACAAATATAACAACTTGTACTTTAATAGATACAAGAAGTGATATAACAATATTTAAAAAATTTTAATAAAATCATGGAATAATAATAGTACTATAAAAATAACTGATGTTATAGGAGAAAGTACTCAAATAATTAATAGTGCTTGTAAAGTTAATATAATTCTTGGAAGTAAACAAGTAACAATAAATAAAATTTATAAATATGATAAATTAAAATGTGATATATTATTAGGAAATGATTTCATACAACAATTTCAATATTATAAACAAAATAATTATATGATAATGTTACAAATATCTTGTGGACACTTATTAAAAATTTCTAGAGAATTTAAACCTTATAGAGTTCAGCATGCCCAGCGTGATGATAAATGGGAGAAAAAGCCAATTCTTAATAATGAATTAAAAAATAAAAGAATATTATATAAAAATGTTCTAAAAACAGGAATAGAAATGAATATAGAAAAAATTATTAAACAATTAGAAAAGGTTTATGGAGAAAATCCATTATTATTTTTTGGAAATCACATCACCCAAAAGCTAAAATAGAATTAACAGAAAATGTTATAATAAGAGTAAGACCAATGATATATACAATCGCAGATACGCAAGAATTTAAAAATCAGATAAAAGAATTGTTAGAATAAAAACTTATTAGACCTAGTAATGGACCTCATAGTGTCCAGCCTTTATGGTTATGAAACACTCTAAACAAGTTAGAGGAAAAGCTAGAATGATTATAAATTATAAATAATTAAATAAATATACTAAATTTGATGGTTATTTTCTACCAAATAAAGAAGTACTAATTAATCTTGTAAGAGGAAAATAATATTATTCTAAATTTGATTATAAATCAGGATTCTGGTAAGTAAAAATGGAAGAAGATAGTATACAATATACTGTATTTAGCACACATTAAGAAAAATATGAATGGTTAGTTATGTTATTTGGTTTGAAAAATGCACCACAAATATATCAAAAAAAAGATGGATAATATATTTAAAAAGTTTGATGAATTTCTAATAGTTTATATTAATGATATATTAATATGTTATAATAGTAAAGAAGAGCATAGAAATCATTTAATCCAAGTTATTAATGAATGTAAAAAAGAAGAAATTGTACTATCTAAAAAGAAATTTATAATAGAAAAATAAGAGATAGACTTTCTTGGATTATCAATAGATAAAAGGGTGATAAAATTACAGACTCATATATCCAACAAGACTCGTGGACCGAGCCGAGCCCATGAGCTGCTCAAGAGCTCGTGTTTTTTTTTTTTTTTTTGGCACATTTTTTGCACCTTTTTTAAAAAATTTTCATACTTTGGCCTCGTCAAAATGGCTTGTGAGCTCGACGAGCCGAGTGGGATTGAGCCCCCTGCTCAGCCCGTTTGACATTCCTATTTTTGCCATAATAACGTCCCAAACACCAACCCTAACATAATGTCAAGTAATTTCATAGACTCAAGAGATTATAAGACCCTCAAAGATAATGAAAACAACCTTCAAAATTGTGAGCTAAACTTACCAATCCAAAAATTCAATTTCAGCTCCTTGTTTTTGCTTCTCTCTGTTGCTTTTTGCTTTCTCTTTCAGTTGGTAGTCAATTAGGGATAACTTGGAAAGCTAAACATGTTGGTAGAAGGTGTATATAGAGTCTTAAAGGGGTTGGAGGCGTTACTCTTTCTTAAGGATTAAGAGAATGTGATTAATAGACTAGTAGATTCAAGCATGAGGTGTCTAAGCAGTATGTGGCTTTATGCAGACAAATTTGACCTTTTATCTACCTTATATGGAGTCATATGTGACTAAGATGCATATCTATCCCATATAAAGTGCTAAGGGTTTAGAAGACATGCTGGAGGCCTTAAGGTTGAAGGAATTAGATGTTAGAGCGACAAGTCGACACATGTTAAGTAGGAGGTGTCTCCTTTTAGTTACATTCTGATTTCACACCTATCTTTCGATGATTTGCATGAAACTTAGGGACAATACACCACATATAGGAAGTTTTAAACGAGTGGTAGACGTGGATAATGCTCAAGGGTGAAGACATTGACCATTACAAGAACAAATCAATAGGCATGAGGGGTACTAAGCATGAGATGGTCTCTTGTGGTTAAAATCTAATTTTGTACCAATCTTTGCAAGTACAAATCACGTATCCTCGATTTATTTTGATGCCTTTAAAGTCCATTTTTACTTGCCCTAATATCCCAAAATATATTATAGAACTAATTCCTTAACCGTTCATTTAATTACTTACCCAATTGAAACCCGATTCTCAATCGACTTCGACAATTTTCATCTCAACATTTATAACATCACGTAGACCTTATAGTATTGTATTTTGACCATGTCACTTCATGCCTCATGTCCCAAATATGTTAAAGACTAAGGTTTAGGATAACCATGATTAACCAAATTAAAAGCAAGAAACTTTACCGATAATGATTCCGAAACTTTCAAGATCACCATTTTTAATACATCAATATCCAATATCTAGACTAACATAATTTTCTATATAGCTCAATGTAAAATTCTTCACCTAGGTCATGGAGTCGAATACTAACATTATATAAAGATCTTTAAAACATCAATAATTCTAGCGTACCATTTTCAGAGATAGCAATTAGGATAATTGATGCAAATGATATTGTAAATAGCATGAAATGCATAAATCATATTGGTCAAATGTGTAACGTAAAGTTCCAGGTGTTACACAATAGGGCTTCGAAATATAAATTTTAACTAGATTTGACGATTAAACTTGAATATGATTTCACAATAGCATTCCAATTAGAATTTTTCTTGATATGCACTTCAATTAGAACTCTATAATTATTTCAACAAGGAATTCGGGTCACACACAAATTCTAACAGCTATTACTTCAAAACCAAGAAAAAAATTTCATGTTGTCCCTTGCTCTTTGCTAAAAGATTTGGAGCCACTGAAGCTAATCTTAATTCTTAATCCTTAAGCAAGAAGTGTACTATATAAGAAGGTTAATCCTATTATCAAGAAAAGCCACGAGGTCTGAAAAGTTTGAGCTTCTTCCATGGTTTATGCCATGAGAGAACTCGAAACTAATGATAAATTGATAATGCTCAATTGTTTGAGACCTTCGACGAAATTAGGTTGATCCGTCAAGAGCATTAACTTAAAGTCCTCCTTTAAATGATACAATGCAGCAGCATCAACAATGGTAATACTGAAGAAAACGTGGCACAAAGCGAGGAGCTTATAGACCATGTCTTGGCTCACTATCGTCAATACTTTGAAGCCAAAGCAAGAATTTCGCGTAAGGATGCATTTCTTGTTCTCATACCGACTTGGTTCAAATCCTTTAAACGCGTCTTTCTCTAGATAGGCAGGTTTAAACCAGGGCTAGCTTTCCGTCTTGTGATTAGCAATGTGTTGGACTTCACTGAAGATCAATCTCAGAGGATAAATGCATTGATGGAGAAGATTAAAGAGGAAGAAAATGAACTTACAGATGAGCACACTAATGTTCCACAGCGAATGGTAGTGACTATAATTTTCTCAAATTTCTTATACTATTAGTTTTTGCATGAGGTGGTGTCGATGGCGGAGCACCTCGATAAGGTGGAGAACGGGGTGTTAAAAAACATGGAGTCAACTGTCAAGAGGCTAAAGCTGTCCGTGGAGGTTCTTATTGAGGTTGCTGATTTTCTAAGAAAGAGAATTGTAGTAAAGCTATTGGAGACTCCGGACCCAACTCAAGGAATAAGTTTTCTGGCAGCTGCTGTTCAACTGCAACTCAAACTCCGTAGTTGGGGGATACAGAGAGAAGTGTTCACTCAAATACCGTTCAAGTAAGTTGCTTATTTTAATATTAAAATTAATCAAGGACCATTTTATATATATATATATATATGATAGCAAAGGAGAATATTCATACAATATATTACAAATATGGCAAAATAATCGAGAAAATGCAAGATTTAAAGATAAAACCCTTTTTTTACGCTTGAACTTGATTTTCTCACATATTTCGCCACTCCTTAATTGAATCTCATTTGTGCTCTAGATTTTGCTTCAAATACACTAAGAAATTACAAAGAAAAAAGGTCCGTGCACTCAAAGTTAATAAAAAGGTCCCCACTTTCTTTTTAATTAAAACTGGCGCTACAGCGTCGAAACTGTGGCACTGCAGAGCCAAAGTCTCTGTCCAGCCAACTAAAAAAAAAAAACAAAAATGCTATTTGTACATCACTTATTTTACATCAATTTTCATACTCCCTCACAAAGGTGGGGTCCGCGATTATTTTAATCGTGGACCCACTCTCTTACATGTGTGTGCTGTGAAAAAAGTGTACATGTAGAATGGTTGACAAAAAAAAAAAAAAAAGGATTTTGATCAATTTGCAGCTAAGTCCCTAGGATAATTGTACTCCATGTCCCTCAACTTTGATCTTGTACAATTTGGTCCTTAGATTTTGACTTTTATAACAATTTTGCCCTCCATAAATTGCATCCAAAGGTCCTTCAACTTTTGAATTGTTTGCCTTGGTCCCCATTTCACAATTTTGCACACTTTGGTCCCTTTTCACTCCATTTTTTCTCATTTGGCTTGGTTCTATTTCCTTTGTATGATTTTTTACTTACAAAAGCAAATATTATATAATTGTGAGTGGAATTTCATTCATTTACTTACAAAATGTATTTTTTTCAAGTAATGTGGCTCAAACAAGCCACATTATTTGAAAAAAAAATACATTTTCCAACAGTGATTTGACATCATTTTAATCACACATTTTTTAATAAAATAACATTACATGTAAATCCAAAACTTTTCTTTATTTTTTAACCATACATTATCCATCAATATACTATTCAAACATTTATTTTTATTCCAATAATATTGTTAAAACAAGGGCTTAATAACATATTCAGATATTAAATAAGTGTGTAAAAACACACTTATCAAGAAGTTTAGGGAGAATGACGCCAGCCTTTGACAATTAGAAACCAGCGCCTGCTTCTTGTAATTTTAGTATAGAATAATAGTCTTTGTTTCTTTTCTTTTCTTTTCTTTCTTTCTTTCTTTTTATTTTTTCGTTCCGTGTCTAATAAATCTAGGAGCCACTATATGTGTTATGATTTCATTTCTATTTCAGTTCCTAATGTCTGTCTATATCCTTAAAATTTTCAATGCCGACTCTGAAACGCATGTAAGTTGGTTTTCAGTGCTGTCGATAATATATTTTATTAAAGACAAAACTGTCGTATAATTCCGATCATCTTTCCTTCACATAAGCATCGCCAGTGCACTGACACATCCTATTAGAGTGCAAAAGCTTTTGGTCGAGAAAAGGGTTCGATGACCATTGCACTTCGACAATCAAAACAACGGTTGCACGAGATATAGTGAGTGCAAGAGATGGTGAGAATGTTTGGTTAGGGTTAGAATCATTTAATTACCTTGAATGTGAAGTGGAGTCACATATATATAAAGCAATGGAAATGGGTCAATTGGAACTAATGGACTGGGTCCAATCTTAAGACAAGATTGCTTGATTTAATAGGTCCAATTCAATTGAATAATCAATGTCGAATCGATATATGTGGGATCCTCTCCACCACACACATGCCACATAACTTATAGATATAACGAAACCATGTAATCCGATGGTTTAGCGAGTCAGCATTTTTTACTAAACCACTCAATTTAACATGTTAATGACTGGATTACTTGTTGCATGGTCCACTGTACTCACTCAGATCGATTTGCACACTGAATCAACAAGTATCGAATCAATCCATCGAGTCCAAAAAAAGGGGAATCATTTGACTCATGGACTGAAAAATGCTAACTATGAATAACATGGTCTAGTTTTTAAAATTTCACAAATACAACGAATTTTATTTATCATCGGTATATATTTAAATACTCATAAAAGTTGTCAACTATAGAGACAAAAACAAAAGCAAAAACAAAAAACTTTTATTTTCTTTTCATTAAGCAACAAATCATATTACTTTAATGATCTTAAAATATCAGTATTGATAAAAGAATTCACATAAATCCTTTTTAGTTAGTTTATATGTTCATTTTATTCCATATGGGATTTAAACTTCACATAGATCGTTGAGATGATAGCTCTTTTGAGCATATCAATTTTGAAATCATTCAGCTCGGTTGAATTTTAATCAAATCGAATTATGCGTGCTTGTATGTGTATTCATTTGTATTTGATATGAAATTTATCTCTTAAATCATTGCCGTATGTGTTCAAATGAAACAAGCGGCTCGTCATTTAAGATTTTTAATATGTTTTTTATAATTTAAAACGAGTCTTTCTTAGTAAAGTGGTTATTTAAATTTACAAGACTAAATCAATTCATTTCCCATGTTTGATAGTTATGTAATCAAGTTATATTTTATCTAGTATTGGTAAAATAGGTTTGAGGCTCTAATCTTATTCCCAGCAGGTGAACTTTTATTTGAATTTTAAGCCTTTTGATTATGGTTTCTTCTCGTCTCTTAAGTGGAATTCTTTGGGTTTTAACTTTGATATTTGCGTGTGCGCTTGATTTTACCTCCTACTTCTCCACGTCCCGTGTTAGTGTGGGGGTGGTTGGAACTTGCGAGAAGGATTCCTCAAATTTTGCTGATCAAATTTATAGAGTATTATTATTTAACATCACTGGTGTGACAATACCAATCTAGATAGCACTAAGAATGTATTTAATTACAAATACGAAATTTACAAGTAAAGAAAAAAAAAATCTAGACAATTAAATTGCCTACAACTTATTTGCATGAAAATTATCAATTAAATGTGTCTAACTATTTTAATTTTCAACATAGAAAATATAATACTTGTTCATTTTGTATTGGTTGGTTAATGAGAGAGAGATGAGAGAAAAAGAGATAATTACCTTGAAAAATAAAAACATATTCTCCCTAAAAAAAAATTCCGTGTTTTCAAAGAAAATATGATCATGTGACCAAAAGTATGAAAATGTCTTCTATGGAAAAAAAATATCAATCAAACAATATAAAAGTAAAAATTTGAGTGAAAAAATAACATTTTTCATTAAAAATATTGACAATCAAACGCACTCTAAATGTCATTCAATAAAAGACACAATTAAATTAATCACATAATTTTACTCTTAATTGAACATATCACATAATGCTACATAAACTAATGCTCTAGTACCACTAGTGCTATATAGCATTATTCAATTGATATGTACATTATTATCATAGGAACAATTGCGAAGGCATATAACAGTTATGCTCAATTTGTAATTTTCAATTACTATAATTATATTGTACATATACTCGATCTAGATGACAGTCTATCAAATAGCAATAACAGCAAACACTATGTTCGATTTTGCAGCTACATCTACTACAAAATCTAAAGCATAGCATCTATGAAATAAGTAGTCAACTAAACGAAGATCAAAATTTCAAAACATAAATTCTTCTAGTTCTAAACTTCAATCCTACTAAATTTAACAAAATAATTGAGTCACCATAGCAATTCATCGATAAATAAAGGTTGACCCATAAACAACACAATAGAATGTTTTTCCTTCATTTCAAATATGCAATAGTTCTAACTGCAGTAATTGAAATTGATCTCCCACCAACTCAGAGAGCCATAAGTAAGGTTCTCTTGCCACGTCAGCAATGGAAAGTGTTTATCAAACTTACTGTGGGCAAAGGCCTGCTACAGTAATAGGCCAGAAATCTGAAATACAAAGTATACATTAAAACAAAATTGTACTGTCCAAATTCGACACAAGTAATCTGCAAAACTTTGCAGTAGACAGATCAGTATGAACTCCATACTAGAAGTAAATTAAACAAATAGCAGCTATGGAATGCCAACAACAAATCCTAGAAATTGAAATTAAGTATATAGAATATGTATAGGTATATAGAGAGCATAATGAACCATATATGCAATTCTAAATCCCAGAGGAGTTGCATGAACCATACTGTTAAAGAATAATTAACTGTACTCCTGGAGGCTTTTTTGGTTCAAGCTGCTGTTTGGCACGTTTCCGAGCAGATTCCTCCTTTTTCATTTGAGCAATCCTTACAGGAGTTCGGTCCAAAATTTGGTTGCGTGGATCTATAACGATTTTCTGGAGGGAAACAGCATTCTCGATAAAGTACATGGCAAGTTCAGCATCACTAGTACGACCATAATAGCCAGCAATCTCTACCATTTTCAGGTACTCAAGTGGAAATTTTGCAGCCTGCCTTATTTTTCTTCTCCTCTTCGAGGGCGACATCCATATCAACTGCAAGAAGGATAGGTCAGAACATATGATTCCAACTCCAAATTGTGCAAGACAAGAAGATCTTGTTATTGTTCAATTATAAATAAAGAAACTAGAGCCCAGAAGCTCTCAAATTGGTCGCATATAATATCGAGTTAGCCAAAGCATTTGAATCTAACTCAAAGAATAAAACAAGACGAAGGAGAATAGCAGTTACAATCATTGACAAATTTCTGGATCTTTCTGCTCTCATTAACCTCTCTGAACTATAATTTCAAAACATAGACAGCTGAATAGGCTATACACAAGGACAATTTCTAGATTAATTAATTCAATAACCAATTTAATACAATGCTTATTCTACAAAATATCTGCATTTTAATAATTAAATGCAATTTCCTTTATTTCTTGTTGCAAGGGTGCTGAATAGAAAATTTTACTGAACTTGATGGCTTGCTGATGGAAAACATTAACTTGTTTTATGAAACATTTAGGGTGCGTTTGTTGTATTTCTGTTTTCTGCATTCAGTTTTGAATTCATTTTCTATTTTCTGTTTTGAGGGATTATTTTAAGGTTACAGAAAAAGTGTTTGGTTTGTCATTCTGAAAAATTGTTTCTCAAAACAAAAAAATTAGAAAACGCATTTGGTTTAAAAACTTTAGAAATAATTTTAGTACATTTTGAATGAGCATAGGACGAGAGAGAGAGAGAGAGAAAGAGGGAGAAGGGTATTTGTATTTGGGTAAGTTTTGTATGATTTTATTGATTATTTTAATATGGAAAATTTTTAGGCTCATTTTCCTTCTTTTGAATTTTTTGAGTGTTTTAATGAAAACACTCAAAACATCAAAAAAGGCTTTCAGTTTTGTATTATAAAATTTTCCTTGTTTTCAAAATCATATTTTTGAAAATAACATAACAAACGTGTTTTGAGCTTTTTCAAAAACTGAAAACTGAAAATGGTCTCAAAATGACAAACAAAACGCACTCTCAGAAATTTTCTTCATTCTCTCTAAGTTGAGATGAAAAACCAACAACAATTCTCTCAGAGAAAACCCCCAGTAAATATCAAGCTGAACTAAAAGACACAAAGAGAACCAAATGTAATTTACTCAATTTAATCATTAAAAGTATTTCTAGACTGCTAAGTGTGAGTACTATTACCATATCCGAAGTCAAACATGAAAGAGTTATTATTATTATTATTATTATTATTATTATAAACAGCCCTTCAGGGCCACTGAGGTGAGTGGGCTGTAAATTTTAAGGCCTCGTGGGATTAGTCGAGGTGCACGTAAGCTGGTCCGGACACCCATGGTTATAAAAAAAAATTATTATTATAGACATTTCAGACCCAATAAAGATACCTAATATGTTACAAATATACATCCCCAAGACCAATAAAGTTGGAAAATATTTTCTTTTATCTTCCGCATTCGAGTTGTGTTAGAGTTTCTCATACTGAACAATGCCTGTCAGAAAGCATGACATTCCCAACACAAGTAGACTCTCATCTCAATGTAGGTGTCTCCCACACTCTGTTTATTAGCCTGCAAATAATCTGAATAATTAATTTTATTTCTTCAGTAAGCAAATACTGATCATGGAAAACATCATGAGGGTTCTTTGCCAACATTATCAAGCAATCTTTCTTCACTAAACTCCAGTTCCAAATAACAAGAACTCTAAATAAACTTTAGTACATAACCCAAGAATATAGACCACAGAACACAAATATATCCCATGTCGAGAAAGTAACAGAACTGACAAAATAGGTATTGATAGTCCAATCAAAAATGATACAGCACAAGCATTTTCCTTCAGACTGTGTATCTCATTAGTAACTTGGGATTTATCGATGAGGATGGCACCTGGTTGGAAACGGTAGTAGTATTTAATTGACATAGATCTAGAGTAGCCATGTTCAGTTTCTTAAAATTGAAACTGTTTGGTACTCACAATCTCACTCTAGCGAAGTTGGACACTTTAGCCGTTTCAGTACAGTAGCATTTCGCATAATTTAGGTATGAGATATGCATATGAAGAACAAGAAGTCATTGAGAAGTTATTTCTTATTTTTCTTCAAATCATTAAAAATTTAATACTATAGAAGGAAGTATTGATCAACTTGCTAAATCAGAGATTCGTATTAATGGAACTGTCATTTTTTGGCACTCAATTAACAACTAACGTAAAACCAGATTTCTTTTTGAATAATAGTGCTTGATGATAGACATATAGGGACTATTAAACCAGGAGGCATTCCAAATGCAAGGTTAGAACACACCTGCAACACAAATCTTTGCAAATAAGGGCAGGCCTGTATTAGGGAACTGAACTCAAGAAGACTATCGTCGTCCCATGCTCCAACTTTTAATATTAATTGCTTCAAGTTGGGTAACTTAGGGAAAGCAAAAACCTTTATGTTTTCCTGAAAAATGAGAACCAAGGTAAGCAAGATTATGTATCCAGTATAAACTAATGACAAGAAAAGAACATGGCTAATTTACTTACCTCGGGACGATATATGTCCAACGTAAGAACCTCTAACTGATACAGACAGCAAGAAAGCTGGCCAAAAACATTATTTTCCAACCCAGAATACCCCTCACCAATGGAGATCTCGTTGAGCATTGCAACTTTTTCAATAACCAAATTGATCCCAGGCCCCAAATAACTGAACGAGACAAGGTTCACATTAGAGATCTCAATAGATTCTAAGCCCAAACAAAACACAATCTCTAGGTACTTCAACTTAAGCTTTGAGCCGCTAACTTTCACATTCACCAAATCCCCCGAGCCGTGTATTGATAGAGATTGAAGAACTAGACAATTGGACAGAAAATACTCGAATGCTTCTTCACTCACATTCACGCATTTCAAAGACAATGTTTTAAGATACTTCAACCCACTTAATGCACCAGGCTGCATTACAGGAAAACTTGTACAGACGTGCTTCAGTGAAGACCCTTTACATTGGCTCAAAAGCTTGTGCGGGAAAACATAGTTGCGAGAAGGCTGGCGAAGGGTTTCCCCATTTTCCAACAAATCCAACTCAAGCTTCTGAACCCTCATCGAAATTGAAAACTTAACCCAATTATCGATTGCAGACTTAGAACTCTTGTCCAAATCAAAACAAATCCGGAATGCATTCATTGTGGACCCGCTATGCTGCCTCACGACTCGGTTCACCCAATTAATGTATTTTGGCCTCTCAGAGCTACGCAGTTTGGGATTTGCAGCTATTCTATCCAATGTGTCATTGGCATTAAAATCTAATGTAGCTAAATGTGTCCACAAGTACCTCCACCGCTTAGATACATTGCTAGTAATTGCAGCTTCCTTAAGCGGTAAACGTGATATTATTGAAACAAGAATATCATCCGGCAAAGAACTAATATAACCTTCGGAATTACATTCCTCCTTCATCACCAAAAAAAATAATAACAATAAAATTACAACCATGAACATAAGGACCAACAGTTTTATCTACTAATAAAAGTGGGTATCAATTTTATATAATATACTACGGTCTCTTCAGTTAATATATCACGATATGTAATACTGAATTATACAGACAAATTTATCCATATAACAACAGAAAAATTAACAGAGAACCACAAAAATGATGATTGAAAAATCAATTTTATCGATGTAAATTAGAGTAAAATGACTAACCCTGGGTGCTGTGTGTCGGGCCCTTTTCCTCATTGCAACAGATTATAAAAGATTTCTAATTTTTGGGATGATTAATTGTGATTGATCTACTCTGCAAAAATTAAGCAAAAACGACTTGATACTTTAGCATATTACTTCTATGTATACAAGTGTTTATATACATGTATCTATAGGTGTTCATACATGCCCGTGGGTTGGGGTGGGGTGGAGTGGGGTGTGGGTCCTGGGCGTGAAGGGAAGAAGCACCTGAGACGGAAGGAAAACGTGACCAGTACAAAACCTTGGATGGATTATCATTAAACAGTTTTTTTTTTCCCCAATAATAACAATTTATTTATATTTGATTATTGCTTAATAGCCATAAATTATAGAGGAGATTGCACTGAAAATGGCGAGTCTAAATTGCATTGACCCTCTATGTATTGTTCAAAATATTTTAAGGATAAATACTTTCAAAACTTTTAGGATTACCCAAAAAAAAATTGTACCTAATAAAATCATATATTCTTCGAAACTGTTATTCAATAACTCATTATTCACAAATAAATTCTATCAAGCAGCCATGTAATAGAGCAGATCTCAAACTTTCCAAACTTTTATGATGGAGGGACTTTTGGACGGTTTTCATCAAAAAATTTGCTAGCTAATCAAAAGTTAACGTTTGATTATAATTTGACCAATTTTGAAAATGGGAAAATAGTTTTTTTAGCCTTTTATTAATTAAAAAATATATAATATGCATTAGGTGCCAAATTATTAAAACATTTGCAACAAAAGTCCTAAATCTTTAAAAGTATGCGTTGAAAGAACACATTACGGTTTTCATCCAAATATCTGTCGGTTCACAAAAATATTTATCTTTTTCGATCCACACAACCCCCAACATCAAGGTCTAACCTCTAACACAACTCAATCCAATCCATTGGTGTGTAGGGGAACTTCTACCACTACCACCGTCGCTACTTTTGGTTTCGAAAAGAAAAAAAAATTATTTATCTTTATTTGTTTATTTTCAATCCTTGTTGGGAGGAAAAAAACGTTGATGGCGATGGGAATGGAGAATATGGAGTCAGTGGAGGTGGAGGTGGAGGAAATGAGGCGACGCTAGTTGCAATGTTATTATGAGATTGAGGTTAACAAAAAAATATGTCTTCTACAATCCAATCAACCTCAATTTCGAACCCATAACCCTCTCATGAAAAAAACTTCGTATGCCTAGACTTATGAGCCTCAAAATAGTCACCATCGTTGAGCTACAATTACAACAGCATCGACTATCATCATTACTTGCTATCATCATTATCTCATTTTTTCCACCTCCACTGACCATATTTTTCCATCCCTACTAACTCCATTTCCTCGTAACAAGAACCTTAAAAGAACTAAAAATAAATAAGTAAAAAAAAAAA
>NC_036248.1:19851310-19865085 GCF_002742605.1 Olea europaea var. sylvestris | reverse complement strand
AACTGAAAAGTGAGACAGATGAACTAACTGCATATAAGCATCTGATCTATCAATCTCCACACAATATCATTCAATAGCTTCACCGGCATCCAGTTTCCTGAGATGAAAGTAAATGTATCCTGATAAATGATAATTTGTTATACATGCTAATTGGACAATTATAACCCTCAACTCTTCTATAATTGAAGGGTACATTATCGTATAAAATACCAACTTGTTGCCTTCACCATAGAGAAGAGTCAAAACCTTAGAAATGATATGAAGAGAACAAATAGCACTCATTATGCTATGTCTCTATTGATATACATACATCTCACTTGATGAAAATTCCTATACTATCTTTAACCATGATTGTAAGGCTTCTCTCTAATGATATTTTTCATTGTGCTATTTGTAGAATCTAAAATTTCCTATTCATGATATACAACAACAATTTTCTATTTAACTGGAGTAAGAATTTAAAATGGCATAAAATATTTACACTTGTGCATATAGTAGAAGAGGGGAGAGGCAATGAGAAGGGATACGAGAATTTTATCTATCCCTCTACAAGCATTCTGCATGATCGAACAAGATTTTATAATGTTTGATGCGCCAAGGATTTAACCGAATAAAAGCATACGAGCAAAAGAAAGAAAGAAAGAAAATACCTTGCACTTTTCATATTCGACAGCTATCTTTTCACTATCTCTGATAAAGTACGGAGAAGTATAACCACAGTCAAATTGCATGCCTTCGACATCATAAAAATTGTTCTTGGAACTTCTCCCTTCTGTAAGAATTGCTGCACATTTCCTGCCTACTTTACTCATAGCTTCTGTAATCATATTTTCCACTTTATAATTATTTCTCACACTAAATGCAACTACGTCGGCTAGCTCATTGTCCTTGACCTATAAAATTAAGGAAAGTCCCACGAAATTGAACTTAAATATACCATCGACGGGAAAAATAAATGCCCATTAGAGTTGCTGTAAGAACCTATGGGCTCATAGGCTTGTTTGTCTTCCAGAAAAGCATCGTAGATACTATTCTAAACATTTGTTTATGTTCTCAGTTTGACCATCAGATTAAGGATGGTAAGCCGAGCTAAAACAGAGTTTAGTCCCCTGTAATTTGAATAGTTTTTTTTCCAGAACATAAATGTGAATGTTTTGTCTCTGTCTGTGTGACTATGGAACTCGGCATGCCATGAAGTTTAAAGATATGGGATAAGAATATATGGGCAATTTTGGCTGCAATATACGGGTGGGCTATGGAAATAAAGTGGCCATATTTTGATAGGCAATCAACCACTACCAAGATAATTGTATGGCCATTAGAATTAAGAAGTCCATCGATAAAATCCATGGATATATCAGTCCATACCTGCGTAGAAATTGGTAGCTGCTGTAGAAGTTCAACTGGTAAAACAGACGCAATTTTATTTCTTTGGCACGTGTCACACTCTTTCACATACTGCTTCAATTTTATTTTTTTATTTTTTTGCAGGCCTGGCTGAATGAACTCTGCCCTTACCCTTTTTAGTGCCTTCAGGTAGCCCGAATGTCCTCCTATAGGGCTGTTATGAAGATAGTACTTTATCTTATCCTTAACTTTAGGATTAGAACCCATATAGATTCTGCCTTTATATATCAGTAGCCCATTCATTAGAGAATACACGTTAGAATCCAGTTTTCCTTCCTTGACTTGTTGCAACTTTAACTGTAATGTAAGATCATCTTCCTAGCTCTTTTTCAAATATTCCACCCATGTTAACTGGGGAGAGGTTACAACTAGCAATCGGCCCTTATTTCCCTTCTAGATAAGGCATCAACAACCTTGCTTTCTCTTCCAAGCCTATATTCTACCTTCATATCATAACCCAACAGCTTAGTAAGCCATTTTTGTTGCTGTGGTGTGCCTATCCTGTGCTCCAAAAGGTATTTCAAGCTCTACTAGTCAGTCTATACCATGAATGAGCAACCAAACAGGTAGGGTCTCCACTTTTTTACTACCAATACCACTGCCATGAGCTCCTTTTCATAGGTAAAAAGCTGTAGTGCCTTTCCTTTGATTGCATGGCTCATGAATGCTAATGACCTCCCCTGTTGCATCAAAACAACCCCTATACCATGTCTATTAGCATCACATTGAATCATAAAGGGTAAATCGAAGTTAGGAAGAGCTAACACGGGGAGACTAATTATTTCTCGCTTTAAATTTAAAAATGCCTCTTTAGTACTATTAGTCCAATGGAAGGAATTTTTCTTGAAAAGGGTTGTGAGAAAGGCGGTTATCTGTCCATAACCTTTAATGAATTTCCTATAGTAGCCAGTAAAGCCTAAAAAGCTCTTAACGATTTCATGGTTGTTGGGAATGGCCAATTGAGCATGGCTTCTAACTTGCTAAAGTCTGTCCTTACTCTACAAAGATAATATGACCTAGGTAATCAATTTTTGGACAACAGAATTTGCATATGGACATTTTAGCGAATAACTAGTGCTATTAAAGAGTTTCTAGGATAGATCTAAGGTGAAATTGATGTTCTATCATGTTCTTGCTATAAATGAGTTTATCATCAAAAAATACAAGCAAAAACTTTCTAAGGAATGGTTTAAGTATGTCATTCATGAGACATTGAAAGGTGGAAGGGACATTAGTTAGTCCAAAAGGCATAACCAAGAATTCATAATGGCCTTCATGAGTCCTAAAGGTAGTTTTTGAAATGTCATTTTAGGTCTAACTTAGAAAAGATTGTGGCACCATATAACTCAACTAAGAGTTAATCAACTATGGGAATAGGAAATTTAGCTTTAATTGTCTCGGCATTGAGTAACCTATATTCAATACAATGCCTCCAACTTCCACCAGATTTCCTAACTAGGAGGACAAGGGAAGAAAAAGGGCTTTGGTTGCACAGATAATGCCATTTGTGAGCAATTCATTGACCAATTTTTCTATTTTAGCTTTTTGGAAGTAAGGGTATCTGTAGGGTTGGACACAAATTGGTTTAGCTCTATCTTTTAACTTTGATATGGTGATCTTAGGTTGTAGATGTTGGACTCGGAAGGATTATAGTGAATGAGATTAATGAAGCGACATGAAGTAATGAAAATTGCAACGAGAAACAAGATATAAAGTTAATAAATTAATAAAGAGAGTTAATCACAGAAGCACGACATTTTATTAATCAACAATATGGAGAGACATACAAGAACACTAGCAATTCTTGCTTGAACAAAACTGAAAGAAAAGTTCAATACCTACATGACATAGTATAAAGATGGAAATAATATGGAATAAGGAAATAATATATCTCTATAAAAATCATGTGAAATATAAAGAAACAAATTTTCCCACATGAAAATAAGAAAATAATTTATTTCCAAAAAAATCCATCCTAATTTGGGTCACAAACCCAACAATCTCCATCTTGACCCAAATTCTGATACAACGAACAAAACTCCAAGATTTCAAATCCGTCTACATCGAAATAGCCAATCTTCTCAACACAGTAATCAAAACTCTCCAAACCAAACAAGCGACACCGAAACCCAAATCCCGAGTTCCCAAAATTCCACCGATAAATTACTATTGACCAAACAGGGTCGAAGCACGCCCTGTAGCAGAAACCATACCACATGCTGGATCAGAAGGCCCCTTACTAGAACTGTCGCCTTCAACGTCCCCAAAAGCATCCCAGGTATTATTGATACCACGGTACCTATTCTCCATGAGCCCAACCCTAGCAAATGAACACGGTGTATTCGCTGAAATTGGTGGCAAAGTAGAATCACCAATGTTCCCCTGAGCAATGTTTTGAACCAACCCAGAACTCATCACAAGAGGTGCTGTACCAAACTGAATATCCACCACAGTACTGAACTTGTCCTGATGTCTCTTAACTTGTTCCGCGCTTTCCTGTAAGATGTATAACTAAGAATTCTTATGTCCCTCCAATACAACCCAGACACCTATTCTAACCTTCAAAACTCTACCTCCATCAAAGAATTTATACACTTTTGCATCCAGAGTACTAATTGAGAAGAGATTTATTTTCAAGTCTGAAACACCTGATCAATTGTTCTGACTGTCTCATCCCGTAACCTAAATCTGACTCGACCGATCCCAGCAATAAGGCAAGACTGGTTGTTTCCCATTACAACTCCACCTTGCTGAATAGCCTCATATGTCTTAAAGAAATTTCGATTAGAACACATATGATGCAAACATGACGAATCGAGAATCCACTCCTCGTAAAACCTAGATTCCACGTTAGATGCCATGGTCAACATCACATCTCCGCCGTCTGAAAAATCCTCAACTACGTTTGTTTCGTCTGAAGTCAAAGGTTCTGCTCCACGATTTGCAGTTAAATTACCTTTAACCTGCAACTTATCACAATCATTCCAAATATATCTCTTACGTTTGCAGTAGAAGCAAAATAAATTGCTGTTATTCTTCGGTCTACTCCTTCGTCGACCACCGTGAGATACAAGAGCTTCCTGATCCCTTGATGTAGTTCCAACCAAATGCTTCAACTTCTCCTTTGAGTGTAAAGGATCATAGATATCGTCTACAGTTAGAGTATCCCATCTATACAAAATGGTGTCCCGAAACGACGCAAAAGACCCAAGTAGGGAACATAACAAGATCAAGGCAAGAACCTCTTCAACGTTTCCAAATCTATGACAATTTCCTTGAACACGGTAGTGTGGTCTTCCAACAACCCTCCTTCCGCCATGCGATGGGAATACAGCTTCTACTTTAGAACCAGTTTACTGGCAAGACTCTTGATCATACATGACCACTCCAATTTCAACCACAAAGCAGCTGTTGTTTTCTCCTTCGAGACATTCTGAAAAATATTGTTGGATAGATGAAGATAAATCAACGACAAAGCCTTCCAATCCCTCCATTGTTTATCCTCCATTGTCCAATTAGCTGGCATCTTCTCAAAACCCAACAGTATCACCAAAGTCCAACTGCGCCAAAACAGCTCTCATCTTTACATGCCACAAAGAAAATCTTGTATTACGATTCAATTGTGGAATATCATACTTCAAAGTAGGTATCTCTGAAAAATCTCAATCAACCCACAACAAGAACCAAGCTCTAGTACCACTTGTTGGACCTGAAAGGATTATAGTGAATAAGATTAATGACGCGATATGAAGTAATTAAAATCGCAACAAGAAACAAGATTTAAAAGTAAAGAAATTAACAAAGAAAATTAATCACAGAAGCACGATATTTTATTAATCGATAATATTGAGAGAAATACAAAAACCAGCAATTCTTATTTGAACAAAACTGAAAGAAAAGACCACTATTTATAGATACATGACATAGCATAAAGATAGAAATAATGTGAAATAAAGAAATAATATATTTTCATAAAAATCACGTGAAATATAAGGAAACAAATTTTCACACATGAAAGTAAGGAAACAATTTATTTTCAAAAAAAAAATCACTCTAATTTGGATCACAAACCCAATACTAGAAGGATGTAACCCTTTCGATTCCTCAAACACTTTAGAAAACTGTTGGAGAATGGCTTGGATTTCTAGACATGGAATAGACTCAATAGAATAATAAGGCATTTTCCAAATTATTCATCAGTTGTATTACTGTCCCCTTAGATTTAACCATGTTAGCTCTACCAAACTTAGTACCCTTAGTTTTATCAGAGGGAGGAATACCTTGCAAGCAATGTTGTTGGTCTCCTAACTTGAACTCCATTAAACTTGTCAAAATCCAAAAATATTGACCCCACAGTGCCCATTCATTGAACTCCCAGAACTACATAGAAATCTACTGTGTAGGTTTTGCCCTGTACCTTCAAGGGCAGATCAGAGCACCTCCCAGAACTATAATCAGTATCTCCATTGGCTACCTTAACTAACAACTCTTTAGAAGTTTCTATCTGCACATGGGCCCTCTTTGGAATGGCAGGATCCACAAAGTTGTGGGTGCTGCTGGTATCAATTAGCACCACACTTTACGCCCCAAAATCTGGCCTTTCACCCGTATAGTCTCAAGATTTGGAGATCCCAAGAAAGCATGAATTGAATTTCTGGTTCCACCAATTGTTCCTCCAAGTGGGCTTCTGAACTTTCACTAGTACAGCCCATTAATGTGAGCCTTTCCACCATCTCTTGAGAAGAGTTGGTTAGTAATAGAAGCCTATTTAAGCAATACGCTAGGTCTCCTCAGGTCATCTCCAGCGCTACACCAAAATTTGCACCATTTTGCACTAAATTGTGCACCGAATCTTGCACCAAACCAATATTCATCTCCAACCAATACACCAAATGAACAGTGTTTTATTATTTTATTCATTCTTTCGATTTTTAACAACGTATTTATTTAAAAAAATATTTATTATTTATTTATTATATAACTATATAAATTACTAAATCATAACTTCGTTAAATTAACAAATGTATTGAATTATTATTGATTACTAAATTATTCACATGTTTTATATATATGTTAAATTGAGGAAAATAATTGATTATATTATTAATTTATTATAAACATTTACTTTAAATTTGCAAAAATAATTACTAAATTAAAAAAATCCTTAATAATAATAATAATAATAATAATAATAATAATAATAATATTATTATTATTATTATATTATTATTATTATATTATTATTATTATTATTATTATTATTATTATTATTATTATTATATAACGAACATGACATAAATACACTTAACCATTATTTTTGAAAAATGAAAAAGAAGAGCAAAACGGACATTGTCCATTTGGTGCAAAAAATGATGCAATGAACAGTGTTGCACTAAACACTACTCATGTTGTACCATTTTACACCAAAATGGTGAAAATACTAAAGGGAAGTTTGCATCAAATTTTGATGCACCCATTGGAGATGGGCCAGATGGCCTCATTTTTCATCATAATTAAAACAAAAATTACAAGTAGCGTGATTGGGACTTGGAAGGATTGTAGAAGCCCATTTGAGTGCAGCAACATTTTATTCTTACATTCTAGCCCATCCATAGACAAAATTTAGTGTTGTAGGCTTTAGCTTTCTTACCTAGTAGTCTAGTACCTTATCTCTTCTCATAGGCCACTTATAAAGCAACTTACTTTATAAGGCTCAGCCAACCCAAGCAGCTGGTTAGAAATCACTTCAAATTCTGACTTGTAGGCTTCTACTGTAGATGGCTACTTCAACCCTGTTAAGTCAACCATAGGTCTACAAACGCAGATGGGCCGAATCTAGTTTGAAGGGCAATTAAGAATCCCTCCCAACTAGTTATCCCACCCGTAGCTTCTAAATCCTGATACCAAGAAAGAGCCTTCCCATCTATGTAGAATGAAGCCAAAACCAACCTATGTAGAGGGTTGGTTTGAGTGTAGGCAAAAAACTTGTTTGACCTATAGATCCTACCTTTAGGATCCTCTCCATTAAAATGAGGTAAATCTACTATGGCAGAGCGGATTTGAATACCTCCCAAATCTTCTACTGGTTAAATGTGGGCTGTGGGTTTCGAATTTGCTTGTTGACTTACACTATTAATAGGTTCTGGTTCATCAACTTTTTTGCCTTGCTGCTTCACTAATGTTAGAAATATTTTACAGCAAATTTAGAATATTTCAGCTCATGTCTAGGATGTTAATTAGTTAGTGATTAGCTTGTTAATTAGCAAATTAATCAGTTAATTACTCATTTTTTCTCTATAAATGGAGTCATTGTATTCATTAATAAATCATTGGATTGTGAAATTCCAATCCCTCCTTTTATGGAGGTTTCTTCTCCTCCAATCATGGAGTGCCCCTTTCTTCTGCTTTATGGAGTTTAATTTCATTCAATAAATTCTAACATGGTGTCAGAGCAGAGTTCTTCCTGCTGCTGTGTTTTTCTGAGATTTTCATCCCCTCTTTCTGTGTTTTGCACAAATGAAAGTAGATCTCTAATTTCTTCTATTTTAGCATAATTTTGGAAAGTGTTATTCCAGCAAAAGTTCAGTTCCCGTCTTCAAAAAATGGCGCCAGCAACATCAAAATTCGTCCTTGATTCTTTGCAATAAAATTTCTCCTCTTTCAAATTTTGGTTCTCTGAACTTTCAAAGATCTTTATGGATGGTCAAAGCATACACTAAGTCTTGTTTCTCCATCAGATCTGATGAAATCTGAAGACCCACTAGTTTGCTACCATTGAGAACATCATCCCTTTCTGCAATATGAACCTTACCAAGTTTGTCGTACAAAACAAGTCTCCTCAACTATGAAAGCATTGTGCACTGGCACGAAATGGAATGGGAATGGAATGTCTGGTGATGTTTCGTGCTGATCTAATGGATGCTCATATGTATGGATTCAAGAGATTTGTTTTGCAAGGCTATTCATCATGATTTTTCCCTCCAATACTCTTTAATCTTCAAGATGAACTATTGTTGATATCTATAGTCCATCTTGAGGGGGTGTGTTAGAAATATTTTACAGCAAATTTAGAATATTTCAACTCATGTCTAGGATGTTAATTAGTTAGTGATTAGCCTGTTAATTAGCAAATTAGTCAGTTAATTACTCATCTTTTTTCTCTATAAATGCAGTCATTGTATTCATTAATAAATCATTGGATTGTGGAATTCCAATCCTTCCTTTCATGGAGGTTTCTTCTCCTCCAATCATGGAGTGCCTCTTTCTTCTGCTTTATGGAGTTTAATTTCATTCAATAAATTCTAACAACTAGAGTGGCCATATGAGTGGAAAGTGTCTGCATCTGTTGGGTTAAGACCTCCATGGTCTGTTGGTGCTCTGCTTGAAATTGCAAGAACCTCTATTCGGTAGCTTCTTGTTGTGCTACCTGAGACTCCTTCAGGTTAGCCATCGCCTTCTCCACTTGTGTGTACCGGGTCTCCATTAAAGGACAACCTGACTCTGATACCAAATTGTTAGAAACCAACTCGATATATGAGTGAAATATAACAATGAACACTCAGGGCCTCGAGAATTTCGAGACCTTAGGTGACTCATTATTATGAGGGCCTTAAACGTAGGAAAAAATTTACATGCATAAAAATATTTAAATATTTAAATAAATCATATATTTACATTTTAAACAAATACTTGATACAATTCAAAAGATAAACTCGCAAATTCAAGTTATTTTCGAAAAATCATATTATGGACTCATGAAAAATTTATTTTAAATCAAATTCAAATTATAACTTATTAAAGCAAATTACTGAATGTGTAATATTGTTTATCAAATTAAATTATATTACCATAATAATATTAGACTCGTTTGATAGTTTGTAATTGATCGTGTATGCAAAACTCAAGAAAAATTTATTTTGAATAAAATTGAACTAAGTTAAAAACAACCTAAATTATTGTTAAATAAATTTTTAATTAATCGATCTTTTAAATTTATACTAATTTAATTAGACTTTTATCATGGTTTTTATGTTGAGGCGCCCATTTGATGTGAGACCCTAAGCCATTGCTTAGTTGGCCTTGGCTTAGGGCCGGCCTTGCGAACACTGAACCACTTCGAAGGGATTCACCTCCGAATGCATGAAATGGTGCAACTTGACGGATAGTTCCTTTTTTCATATATCTTCAAAGTTAAATAATAATTGAAGGACAAAAACTTCCTACGTCTTCCTCTAACTGACTCTACTTAAGAAATATAAAGAACTATTCCAAACCACCACCAAACTTGAATAAAAATAAAGAGAAGTGTCTTGAAAATGGGGGCTACTCTTCAAACGAAAGGAGTGAGATAGGGTTTTCTTCGATGGTCGAGAGAGGAGGGAGTGATGAGAGGGAGTAAAAACCAATTTTATAGGGGAGATATTTAATTCAACAGCTGGTGAAACCAGTTTGTCAACATTAGTCAAAATAAAGTTAGATAAACTAGAGATAAATGAAGGAATATAAAAAAAAATCAATTTAAGAATAACATGTGAAAATGAGTATGACAAAAATAAACAGTGATTCCCAAAACTCCCTTTTAAGAGAAGGTAGATAGAAAATGCATATGTAGTCCCAAGTTTGACTATAGCAACAATTGTGTCTCTATCAAATTTAGTTTGTTGTTGTTATCCCCTACTTTTAAGAGATTGAAAGTAAGTCTTTATTAATATATAATTATAAAAGACAATTTTATCCTTATTTTTAAAATTTAAAATTTAAAAAAAAAATTCTTCTCCTTGTTCAACCAGCCAATCTAGAACCACCAACACCTCCACACCCAATCATCGCCACCACAGTGGTGATCCCAAATAAGTGATTCCAAATTTACCTCTCTCAAGCTTGCGCTCAAGATCATACCTCTCATAAATGTTGTGACTAGTCAGATATACCAACATAAAAGCTTGTTCGAATCCCTATATTCATCCACATCTATTCAATTCGTTACTTCATTATGATTGCTTTCCGTTGAATTTTCATTCAGTCCTTGTTCATTATTGGCACCATAATCTATTGAAAATGGGTTCAATTTATTCGTTTCTTCCTATTCTTCTAAGAAGAACTAGAAGGTGTCAAATGACAATTTCCCATGATTTACGAATAATAAATTTTGATATTTCCTTTACAAATATAGCCACAAAATATTTTCAAGCTATAATAACAAAAATTAAGGCAATCTCCTTTTTCTTGAATAAACCTATATTTTTTCGCTGCACAAAATTCTCTGAGAATTCATAAAATTAAATTGAAAAAAAAAAAAGAACATTAAAGATTTGATTTCTAAGATAATTGGTTTATATTTCAATTTTCAGTTTTTTGTTTTGAGTTTCTATTTCAAAATTGTTAAAAATGCATTTGGTTTTGGTATTTTTAAAAATTATTTTCAACACAAAAAATTAGAAAATATGTTTATTTTTCAATTTTGAAAATTTATTTTATTACATTTTATCTAAAAATTTGGATTATTCACTAAAAATAGAATAATTTTATGTTAATATATAATCAAGTATATATATATATATATATATAATAATAATAATAATAATAATAATAATAATAAATCGAGCTCAAAATATATGAAATAAAAATAAAAATTAATGACGTTAAAGGAGAATATTATTATACGTGTTCATTTAAACGTTTCTTTAAAATTTTTATGTAAGTAATCATTAAAAGTTAAAAAAAAAATTATTTTTCTAGAAATTTTTATAATTTTTTTAGAATTTTGGAATTTATTTTCTCAAAATGTTTATCGTTTATTTTTTATAATTTATCAAATTTATTTTTTATTAATTTTTTAAAATTAAAAATTTTAATGTCTTAGTATTTTGTATTTATATTTTTAAATTTTTATTTAAATGAAATTTTATTAAAATCCTTATTTTTCATGTTCTCAATATTTTCACTAAAAACAGAATAGGTTTTGAGTTTTATGTTATAAATTTAATGTTGTTTTCAAATAACCATTTTCACAAATTCCAGATCAAGCACATTTTCGGTGTTCTACAAAAATGAAAACTCAAAATAGTTTGAAAATCGCAAATCAAACGCATCCTAAAATGTTGATAATATAAAAAACAAAAGAACAAGAAAATACACACATAAATTTACTTAACGTGGTTAAAAATAGGCTTCTTAAATCAAGAATAATATGACTAGCAGATGTGAAAAGAATGCTTCAAAGTTGTGAAACAGTCATGGGTAGGGAGAGAGCCAAAATAACTCTTTTTGCGAAGTTCCAAGCTCAACTCTTGTGTCTATTCCTTTTCTCTGTACTTTACTTTTTCTTGTTTATCTTCTTCTTATTTAGGTTTCATTTGGGATGACAACTTTGATGTCAACGACAGCGATTGAGGGGTGGTGGTTTCCGGTGGGTGAGTTGAAGAAGATGTTGAATCTTTTTAATTTTTGGATTTTGTATAATTTTTTCTATTTAAAGTTAAGGATATTAATAAGAGGGACTTGATTTAATCTCTTAAAGGTTGGGAGACAAATATAAAACAAAATATTGTTAGGGACATGATTGATACTTACTTTTAAAATTAGGACTACATGTACAATTTTTATTTTTCTCTTGAAAGAAAGTATAGTCTAAGGGTTTTGTTGGATAGAGAAGGTCACATGGCCCTGTCAATCCCGAGCCCTGTCCAGTGCCCCCTCCAATAGGAGGGTGCCAATTCAATTCCCTGTTTGGACAGGGCCACGTAGGCCTTGTCCAAGATGATTAACCCATAGTCTAATTGCTAAACTAATGATCATTTTGGATAGTTTTGGGTGGAGTCTATCCAAAATGATCATTTGCACCAAAAAATGAAAATACTTGATACCATTTCCGTTAGTCTTAAAAGTTTCAGACCATTTGTGCAATATTGGCAAAGGTTTGAAACCATTTGCCTCTTATTCTAGTTCAAAAGGCATGTTAAAATATAGTAATATGTTAATTATATCTTTCAATGTTTTTCAGTATTACATTGTACAGTATTAAACCTATGTTTGATTCTCTTTATATCAAAACTCTATTTTTCATATTCATTTTCGACCACAAATTCTCACAATAAAATATTTTGTACGTTAATCCAATTTTTCTACTTTTTAACTACAAGTTCTTTGAAAAATCAGTATTCAAAGTATCATTTTTCTTTAATTTCTTATTATAATGGCCATAAGATAGGATGAAATAGTATTATTTTCTAAAAGACTAATGTTCTTTGCAATCGTCACTGCTATAGTGGCCTTACGTGACAAAAGTTTTTTATTTCCTTATACAGAAAATCATTAACCGCTACATATATACTGCCACGTAGAGCGATTACAGTAGTAAACAACTGCAAATAACATTATTCTTACTAAAATGGCCATCAAACAGGGTTAAATCAGTCGTGCAAGCCTCGTTATGGCGCAATCGCCAATAGATTGGCCGCATGAGAACACACACTAAGAATACTGGGTCTACTAAGTCCAAAATTCAGAGCCCATAAATCATTTAATATTGGACCTACCATGGCATTTAGTTCGGTCAAAAAGAGAATGACGTAAATAACACTAAATCGAGCAATTTATTGCCTTTGTGGTTCTATTTCAGTTCTAGAACTTTCAACTGTTGAAAAGACGAAAAGTTACCATTTGAACCGAATGCGAACTGATTTTACAAGTTTACAGCATAAAATTAGTTAATTAACGAACATAATTATTTGTCCAACTATGTATTTGGGACTAAGTACTTTAAAGTCTGGGAATCCAATTTTCAATGGTAAAAGGCTTTTTCTTTGTTAAATCTAGATCCATGTTTGGCCCCCATTTCTTAAATCTCAACGAGAAAGTAAAGAACATGCTCCCTAATGGAATGTTTAGGCGATCCATCCTAATTGACCGAATTGGTACGAAGGTTGTAACATGGAAAAACCACGAAAAACATGACTTATTCATGCTAGGGATTACAATGGCCATTGTGTGTGTGTGTGTGTGTGTGTGTGTGTGTACACATTAATTTGTCGTGCATTTCATTAACTTCTATCGAAATTTACTAAAAATCTAAATTTTAATCATACATTACAAGGGTTAAAAATAAGCTAGAGTAGTATGGAGGAGTGCCCACCCCACCCAACCCAACCCAACCCACCCTTTTTTTGCGCTGCTTTTTCAAACTTAGCTAAAAATTAAGTCACTTATATATATTTTTTTTTATCTTTCACATTTGGGTGTTTGGGGGAGCTTATAAGCATCTTTGACCAACTTATTTTGTAGAATACATATACCATACAATTTCTATCATCCCGTTACTAGACATTGATTATTCGAATTTTACATAAAAAATGTAAACAATCCCCCCC
>NC_036248.1:19845318-19851296 GCF_002742605.1 Olea europaea var. sylvestris | reverse complement strand
TTTACAAAAAAAAAATAAAAAACCCCCCCCCACCCCCCCCCCCCACCAAAAAAAAAAAGAACGGATAATTGAATAAAACGAACAAGAAGTAAGCTACTTATATACCTATTGTTTACACCTTCGTTGATAGATAATAAGGTGACATACAATTTGAACATTGATTTGAACCTCTTTATTTGTAAACCTTCTGTCAACAAAAGTACACATGTAGTAGGGTTGAATTAACAAAGTGTGATAGTGTAATGTATGGAGCTACAAATAAGTTGCAAGTACAAAAGGTTGATCTCGTAATTTTACTTTTAGGGTCTATTTGATTGTAAAGGTAGAATTTGGATGGAAAGAAAACGAATTCCAGGGAATTGAATTGATGAGAAATTGTTTTCCTGAGAGTTGTAAATTATTGTGTTTGATTGATATAATTTTCCACGTGGAAAATATTTAAATTAAAAGTGTTTTTTTATATCCGTTTGACTTTGTTTTACTTGAAAATTGTCAGTTAATGGGATAAAATTTATTGGTATTGGGAATTAAATTTGTTTCAATTGTCAAAAAAAAAATATTCAAGAAAGTCATCTATCTTTGGATGTTCGTTTATCTTTGGATGTTCGTTTGACTTTGTTTTATATGAAAATTCTCAATTAAAAGAAAATATATTTTTACAATAAATTTTAGAATTTGTTTCCATTACCAAAACAAAATAATAATAATAATAATAATAATAATAATAATAATAATAATAATTAATAAACAAAATGCTACAGTAACATGGAATTCCAATTCTCACAATTGGTTTTCCTTAAAAACCAAGAAAAGATCAATTCCGGAGAAAAGCAAGAAAAGGCAATTTCATGGAAATAAAACCCTATCAAACACCATAAAATTGGAAAATGAAATTTTATTTTCCATGAAAAATTTTGGTGTATCAAACACACCCTTAGTTTCAATTTGTCGAACCAATACATCACAATTGACCTCTAGCAAGAGTAGAGGTCAATTGCTATGTATTTTTATTTTTTTTATCAATGTGTCCGCCTTCGACAACTATTCCTTAAGTCTGTGATCCGGCCCCTCTTCACACAGACCAGTTAAACCACGAGATGTGCCTCTAACTGACCAGGGTCCAAACACCTCTTCAACTGGACTGCCAAAATGCCTAGTGAGCCAACCCATGTTGCGCCTTGCCTTTCAAGACACTCCTGCCTTCCGAGATAAATCCTGCCTTCCAGTATATGTCTTGCCTTCTAAGAGCCCCAAGAATCGAACCCATGACCTCTGATCTGCCAGTTTTGAAAGAACCCGTCATTTGCCAGTGGAGAAGTGCCCCGTGGAGCGCTATGTATTAGTAACACCTAGATGTTGCCAAGGGTTAAGTCCAAAACACCAAATTGCGTCCCAACACCTAAAGTCCTATCTTTTTGTCATCGTTTCTAATAGTTTGAGAAAAAATTTGTCAGTCCCTTTCACTTTAGAAGTTAGCCAAAAAAAAAAAAAAAAAAAAATTATCGCAGCAAATTAGTTAAATTAATCATAATTCTGTTCATATTCATAGTACTACGACAAATAAATTATAATTCTTTCAAAGATCTCTCGTCCCTTATTCAAGAATGTTAATTCATACTTGATTATATTTTTTCTTTATATTTAAGTTAGTATATAATTTGACACCTTAAAGCCTTGAAGATGTAAAAATAATCAAAAGGATAAAAATCCAGTTTCAAGGTTCAAAGCTTACTTCTTGGAAATCTTGAACTTGTTACAATATTTTTAAATGGGGCTAAATTAAAAAATTCAAATCTATGAAGCTTTTGCCCTACCCAAGCTGACCCCTATGAAAACGTCTCGATTCGATCAAATTAAAAATTCTACCAAAATAAATAGACCTAACTCGAACACTACTTCTAAATATTGACAAGGAAAAAGAAAAAGCTAAGTCGGAATATATAAAGGAATGTCGAGATAAAAGTGATAATAGTATTCCATATTGATATGAAAGTATTGAACGATATTGTACAAAATAGACAACTTGATGGAAGTGGTGCATAATTTCGAATTCCAAATAAAATATTTATGAAAAGTTAGAATTTTTTAGCATGTTTTTTTGTCGTGGTGATACGAGAATAAAGATCTCAAGGGTGGCCATAGTTTCAAGAATGGGACCCACACTTTGGAATTTCCATGCTAATGTTGATGCCAGCACTTCTTTCTGCCTAACCCATAATTCAAAAGCACACAGTATTATGTGTATAATACTCCAAGAAAAATATCCAATCCAACTCAACTTCTTCACCATTATTGATTAAGTTTTCCTTTTTTTAATATATTAGGGTGCGGTTGGTTTCCATTTTCATTTTTCATTTTCATTTTTAAAACGATTTTTAGTTTTTTTCGAAAACGACCTGTTTTCCTCGTTTTGAGCATTTTTCACATTTATAACTGAAAACGCTGAAAATGATAAAAAGTTGTTTTGCGTTTTCAATTATAAATTTTAACTCGTTTTTGAAAATGCGTTTTCGAAAACGACGGACCAAATGCATTTTTTGCGTTTTCAAAAACGGGAAACGAAAAATAGGCCAAAAACGGCAAACCAACCACGGATTTAGTTTCTCTACAAAACAACACATCAATGAGAAGTTGGTATGTACCATTAAATATTGAATTAGAAATATTGTATTTAATAATTAAAGAAGTTGATATAATGATAAAGCAAGACACGTCAATGCTAGAGAAGAGACATATCCAATCAAAATTTAGTCTGAACATCGAGCTTGAGTCCAAAAAATCTTTGTTGTCAAACTAAAAATATAGCCTAAACAGCAAACTCGTCATAGGATGACAAGAACTTAAAAATGGTTAGAAATAGGGATGAATAGGAAAGAAATGAAAGGAATGAAATTTTTCTTTGATGCATTCCACACGCTTTTTATCAATTACCATTAGTTCAAAGTGCTTATAACGAATAAAGGCTTATTTAGTGGATGATTACATTTTTGTAGATTACCTTTAGCATGGAGAGTTGTTGACGGAAGAAAAATGATCAACAAATTCCTCTCACCTAGTTAGGATTTTCTTCTCCTAAATTCACTGGTTTGATGCTAAAACTAGAGTAAGAAGGGAAATGACTATTTGGAAGGGAGATATTTGATTTTGCATACCCTCCTTATCTTATGTGGGAGTATTTATAGATTTTCATAAGGTTTGGTTCATTCTAGAGAATTACTTGTGGCGAGATTTTAGAGATGGATTAGTAATTGATTCTGTTATGTATTTATGTGTTATTAATTTGATTCGGAAGTCAAGCTTTTCAAATTCACCCACGTGTGGTTCACCTTATCTCTTTTGCAAGCTTTTTTCGTATTAGTTTCCTTTCGCGCTTTTAGAATTCGCCCTGGAGGAGGGGGTTGAAATCGTAGGATAGATTTATCGACTTAACAATACTCACAACCAAACGTGACACATTTGCACATTTTCTGTAAAGCATGACTTAAAAAACCAATAAAGGCTTAGATAAAACCAATAAAGGCTTAGATTCTTTCAACTTTTTACCAAGTCTAATTCACAAGAACAAAGTTAACGAGGGTTACACGTACAAACTCCCATTCTACACTGTGCTCCGCAATTCTGTCTCTTGCAGCCTAATCATCAGGTGCTTAAAATGTACGAATCCATCGCATAGTTCTGAGAAAGCTGAGAATAGTTTCTGTTCTCAGGTCGAGTGAATAGCATTAGGCGTGTGCGTCTGTGAGTTCACATCTTCTCTTCGCATCTACCAGCGTGTGATCTCTTGAATGTTAAAAAGTCGCCGTCTATACGTACATCTGTAGATTGAATCTGAACCTGCTACCAAGAAGAAGAACAGAACTTTGGAAATCCATGTCTGAGGAATCCAACAGCAGATTATAAGTGACAGAATCAGTACACTTACAAGTCCCAATAATAACCGAGATTGTTTAGAAGGAAAGAACAATGCATAAGTTCACTTGGAATTCATTCTTTATCTGTTGTTTATTGAGGAATACATAAAAGTTACAACTATCCCAGGTTGGGAGAAACAAATATAGGAAAAAAGTAAAAATAAAAATTTGTTCCTCTGTCTAACCTTTTCGACTCCTTAAGCAACCTGATCAAAAGAACAGCAATTGATATATATATTCCATTAAACTGACCATCTAAACATACAACGTATTAGTAAGAATTTTCAAAAATATTGACCTAGTTAACGATAATCTTGAAGCAATTTTCTTGACTTAAGCCACAATCTGCTCATGATCTATGTACAATTGGTCGACCCAATGGGGGCCAATATCACGTGCCCGTCCATGATGCTGCTCTGAACTGTACTGTCCAGCTCCAGCACCGTTAGAGGGGACATCTTTAACTAATGAATGAACCCAATATACATCTGGCTCGTCCACATTTGGTGGAGCCATTGCGGTTGATACCGCAGCATTACCACTTCGAATTCCAAAAGAGGCTGACTTCCTAAACTTGTTCGACTCCTCACTGTTAAAGCCCCAGTCAAGTTTTCCATCAGGGGAGCTCCAATCTGAAAGTTTAGAAGGCATCAAACTCGGGGAATTAGCAGCACCAGAATGGCAGGACCGATGGCCAACTCCACCACTACGGTTAATAAAGCTCTGGCTGCGTTTTGCAAAAGAAGATCTTGAGTTCATGACTGCTGCTGCAGATGAGTCATATCCAAAAGTAGACGGCATCCTTGCTGTCGAGGATGACAGGTTGGAAGGGTAGCTTGCACGGAGTTGGTTTGAGTTCTGATGAATCTGAAGGCCATTTGGACTCTGAAATTGAGATAATGACGAAGCATCAAGCGATCCGAAAACATCATCAAGATTGGTAGGCTTCAAATCTGTAACTTTGCAGTACGGGGATGAGATATTAGCCATCTCGTCAGCCAACTGCTGCCTTTGTTGGTATTGGGTTCGGATTTTTTCCAATCCAAGCAATTCCATATCTAACTCCATATCTCTTGCACTCAGAAACGTCTTGAGTCGGCTTCCTGGCAGCTGCAGAGCAGGAGGCATGAGGTTTGCCTTGTTCTGCCGAATGCTTCCACCCATTGGAGACGAACATGTAACCGATGGTGACATTGGTGGAGTTGAAGTATTAGGGTATGTCGAAGAAGACAAGCCAAGAGACAACGGGCTCAATGTTGAAAAGTCTGTTGAATTAACTGAGATAGACTTTGGTGAAGGCAAAGCTGAACCTGTAGAGACATAAAGTGGACGCAACTCTTCAGGCTTGTGTGCGAAAAAACACACTCTCCTTGGGCATCCAGTCTCGTCCTTGCAAAGGCGGGTTCTGTACTGGGCAGGATGTAGCCAGGACTCAAAAACCCCATGAGCATATTCACAGGAATCACCCTTTGCACACGCTCCCTTCTTGAACTCGGGGCAGGGAACACAAGTGTAGTGATTCTTCCTTGGATCACGCCTCCTCGCATTCTCACCAGGATGGACAAAAGGGCATTCTGTCCAATCATGAGAATAAGCTCTCGAGCATGGCTTCACCTTGAAACTATACATCCTAAATTCATCAGTTCCATATATCCCATTGTTTATATCTGGCAATGGTACATCAACTGGATATTCTTTCTTCTCATTTCCTCCTTTTGTTGCCAGAGGTCTACTAATTTTTTCTTCTTCTTCTGGATCACCAGCCTCAAAGCTAATCCCTTTCAATAGCATCTCCAAGGTTCTCCTCTTCGAATTGTTTAAGAACTTCATGGACGATAAAATCAGGTCACCAGGTTTCTTGCCATTGGCATCAACAACATTGACATCAACTGAGGCATCAATCAAGAGCTTCACAACCTCAACCAATGAATCCGAACCCCCTGCCACTGCACAATGAAGAGCCGTAACCCCATCTGAGCCACATGCTCTATTGACATCAACCTTTTGACAACTAATAAGGTACTTCAAAACCTCAATGCTTCCATACAAGGAAGCAATCATAAGAGA
>NC_036248.1:19837488-19844198 GCF_002742605.1 Olea europaea var. sylvestris | reverse complement strand
ACATATTTGACTTCAAATTTATAAATACCATCCAAGTACTTGTTAATATCACATGATAACTTACTAGAGATGTAATGTTCCCCATCTTCAAGGATTGATTGCGTTACTCAAAATTATTAGACCTAATCCGATTGTTGACCCAAAAAAATTTATTGGGTCATCGGGTCAACAATTCAACGGGTGAATCAATGGTTCAACCAATGGATCTTTGTTACATCGTAATTTTAATTTAAAATATATTTTAGAACAAGAAGACCATATATTTGATATTTTATGTTATTCTGCGCCTAAAACTTAATATATAAATTTTGCTGACAATATGTAGTAAGATTTTATAGGTACCATAGTAGTCAATCTTCTAATGTTTCAAGCAAGGACCCAGGAGAGCGAGTTCGAGCCTCTCCCCATGCAAATATGATAGACTTCTATTATGGACCAACTTGACAAAAAATTGGTTCATAGTAAATCGATTTCAAACAGCTATGAATTATTTTGGTCAGTCCTTGATCGATTTCATTGTAAGTGGACCAAATAATGCCAAACGGATCGGACCACTATTCGGTTCGTCGGCTCACGGGCTGGATAAGCCGGTTTTAAATGAAAATTTGAGATTCAATTTGTTCTTTTAGGTTAGAGACTAACTCGCTCATGAGATAATAAATTAGTACTAAAAATGAAAATTTTCCTATTTTCCTCGAAGGCTTCAACTTTTTTGTTACTTCAGTCAAAGTCAAATCTTCAAAGCGGACCCACCCACTCATACTTGTTCCAATTTATCCCATAGAAAATGCAGATGAAATGTAAATTTAAATGGAATGTCAAATGAAGCACAAACGTAGGGGGAACACAGTGGGTTCCAGATAACTTTTCAAATTCAAAATATCTAAACCGGACAACCGGTTTCCTGTCACTCGAAGGGTTCACCACTCTGTTGGAACCCGTCCGCGCGTGTATATCCAAATTTATTTTTGTCAAAACATAGGGAGAACATATTATTCATCAATTAAGTAAACGACTTGGGTTATTTTAATTAAATAAGACCTAAATAAATACTTTAACATGCACCGTTATTAAATAGAGAACAAAAAGAAATTCAAAAATAAAATATTAGAGTTATATATATATATATATATATATATATATATATATATATATATATATATATATATATATATATATATATATATATATATATATATATATATATATATATATATATATATATATATATATATATATAACCTAAATAAATACTTTAACATGCACCGTTATTAAATAGAGAACAAAAAGAAATTCAAAAATAAAATATTAGAGTAATATATATATATATATATATATATATATATATGTTGAAATGATGGTCGAATAATGCCTCCTGATATGTCTGCGACCTTTGGCGTTTCTGCTCTCTGACGGACGTGTATAACCTGAAAAGTGAGTGAGTCGGGCTTTCTCCCCCATTTTACCTCCGGTGTGAGAATTAGTAGGCGTGTTAGGAGAAAATAAATTCGGAATTCAGATAGTTAAAAAATTTGCAATAATCCATACCCGTATCGCCCTTGGGAGGTATTTATAGACGTCGGAAGCCGAGTGAGAGTCGGGTGACTGCGATGCCACGTGTCCCACGTTGGCCTTCCCATTATCCCCACATTCTGAGTTGGGGGGTCTTAACTACTCTCGGAGGTTGTGCCCGTGGTGATCGCCATGTAACCTTGTTAATTCATCAGAGATTTTGAAGCTAAATGTTGAGATGGCCTTATAGGTAATTCCATGCCTGTCGCTAGTCTTGCATAGAGGTAGAGTGCCCCCGGGGGGTCGACGATCTCTCGTAAAGGTAGAGCGCTTCCAGGGGATCGACGATCTCTCGTAGAGGTAGAGCCCTCGAGAGAGTCGATGGTCTTGCGTAGAGGTAGAGCACCCCGGGGGTTGATAATCTCTTGTAGAGGTAGAGGCACCCCGAGGGGTTGATGGTCTCTTGTAGAGGTAGACGCCACCGGGGGTCGACGACTTCGCATTGGCATGTCATGATTTACATTGCCTATCTTTGAAAGCGATTTCTTATGTTAACTGATATCAATTATTATTATTATTATTAGTTTTTTTTTTTTAATTAGCTTATAAAGATGTATGCTCAAAACTCAGTATAGATCAACTTGTGCCATGAGTTGGCTCTTCTTTATGTTAGGGGGATTCGATAGCCTGCGTTTCACCCTGGTTGTTCTACGAAGTCCTCTAGCAATTTTATTTTTTATTTTTGGGGGAAAAATTGCAACTGATCAAAATTCCAAAAGTTGACATTGATGCAGAGTCCAAATGCAATGGAAAAATATATGCTGGAAGGTGTCAAGAACAATTAATTGTAGAATAATGTTATATATCTAGATCGTTGATTATGGTATTAATACATTCTCTTAAACTAAGGATTTAAGAATCAAGATCATAGTTATTAGACTTGAATTAGATTGGCTGATTTGATCAATAAATCAGTGAAACTGGACACGAATCCGATTCCAATCACATTAATAGGGCTGGTGACAATCGAATTGGTCAAAACCTATTATAATCTATCAAAATCTACCTAACTCAATTCAATGCCCCGATTGTTACTATTCATCTTTACCTACAAAAATTTTATTAATAGATGTGATGGAGTCATCTCTCCTTTGAAAAGTTTGACCTATACAACTGTTATCGAGTACTTTAACAATGATAGTGATAAAACAATGTTCTTGTGTAGAAGTGAATTTTGGAAATCACTTTCCAACCATATATTTATTTCGAAAAAAAAAATTATTTTTCATTTTTTTTATAATTTTACTCTATTTTTTTAATCACACATCCTTGCCGGGGGGGGGACACTTGTCAAAATTTCCACACAAGTACTATATTCATGTCCAGCAAGTCAAAGCAATTTTTTTCCATTAATTATAAGATATTTAAACAATTTATTTAAAAATATAATTTGTATTGTTTATAGAGTTCAAATGTTAATTTAAATTAAAAAATTATATTTTTATTATTTAAATTGTTAACTTGGCATATCAACCTGGTTTGAATCCATACGTAAAATGACACGCTAACTTGATACTTTTCAGTGATCGGTCTGAATCTGATAACTATTATCAAAACTAGTAATCAATTTCCTTTTGCGACACAACAAAATGCGAATTTCTAGAAAAAATTTCTTCCTTTTTTGCACGCAAAATAATTGAGTTGGTGTGCGCGTGGGATAATTGTAGGGTTTTTGCAAAATGTAACACCTTACGCGCTATGAGGAACACGACATATTGCACACTGCAGCGTCACCTTCCACCATTGCGACGTTTTGGATGCTTTCCAAGAACACGTTTTTAAGGATTATACCATTTGCCTAGAAAAAGACATTCAGAAAATGAGTTAAAAAATTATGTGTAATGAAATTATTGGATGAAAATGATGAATGTGCCTTAAACTACTCGTGATAGAGTGTCGTGCTAATATGGAACTCGTTGTGTAAAGCTTGATGTACATGTAATAAGATCCTTTTTTTAATAAGGAAAATAGAGATTATGATAGTAGTTAGCATGTTATAGATAGACGGCATGTCACCTCCAAATGTGGGATTTGGCCGCTACATTGACGATCAAGCGAGGGAAAAAGATAGATTAGCCAATCTGAAAATGGAGGACCTACGTTAACATGTCAAGAATTAGTTGATTGTTCAAGCTATACTAGTTGGATTCCCATTCAAGAGATAGGTAAATGCAGTTGAAGATTGATCCCTCTTAACTGTATCGATCATCATAGATAACATTTATTAATCTCAAAAGTAACTTTTCAACTTTTCAAAAGTAGTGCCAAACAGACACTCGACGTTGTCCTTCCAAATTATCTTTTAAGGTCATTATGCAGTTAGTTAAGATTCTCCATGCAGTTAAGACTGTACAAACATAGACAGGAACTGTTAAGATTCTACATTAGGATTTTTAGAAGACCATAACTCAAATTATTATAATTTAGACCATAACAACAATTTCTTGTTCATGCTCAATCAATCATGTCAGGTTCAACATACCAAATATGTCATTTAAATTTATAGAATGAACTCTTCTCAGCCATGCGCTTAAGGTGTAGTGCTAATCAACTATTCTGAATTCTCTTCGTTTCCCTAGTCCACAAACAGAATTGCTTCTCTCAAGCACAATCTAGTATGAATGGTCCCATGTAAAGGTGATTTATGATCAAATAGTTCAGATCAAGTGTTATCCAGTGACTGCGCGCATAATAATCGGGATGAACGCACGAGTCAATTCAAGAGTAGGAATTGTTTCCATGGATCGAAATTATCTAGTGTGCTTAGCAGTCATGATAAAAACACTTACATCAACAAAATGAAATCCGATCACTCCACATATTAAAAATCCCAACAGAAGTCCTAGAAAGATACCACCAAAGGAGAATGGCCCGATGTATTATGAAAGGAGAGAAAAAACCTAACCCAGTATTAAATCTCTAGTGATAAATGATCTCTTTTGACCTTCAATGATGCTGCTGAATTCGAACTCAATCACAAGAAAACAAGTGCATGATTGCCTGTAATCTACAGGAATGGGGGCAGTATTACCCATCGTCGGGGATATCTTGGTCTTCCCTCCTTTCCATCGAACAGCTGTAAAAGAATGAGACATGGGTATGAATAAAGAATTAATCTAAGTTGGCAGAAAATACATGACAGAAACATTGACCTACACTCAATGCGTGAGAGACCCGCATGCATTTAAAACTCCAAAAAAAGGTGGGCCCCTCCTATTGTGAGCGTTCAGTCAGATTGCATGTCAACCATTTTCGATCAGTGTAGTTTGGTTGATGAATAAAAACCATGAAATAACATATTAACAGCAAACTATGGTCTCTATAATTGACATATTTACTATGGAAATGGCTCCTGATCATCATCAAAAACATGCAAAACTGAGTTATTGGTCTGGTCTAGGCCAATTGGATATTAGTTTGCACACATGGGCAAATGATTTACTAACATGACTCTTAACTGATACAGTTCTATTTGCATTTCAAGGAATTAGAAAACTGAATTATTAAATCAAGTATCAAAACATGAGATGCATGTTTTGACGAAATCTTGAATGAGGAGATCTAATACTGTTTGCAAAGTCTCACGTGAGCCCCCAGGGAAGCAGCTCGATCACCATGATCATGACATCTATCTATCAGAGAAGTTAACAATTAAGAAGTAGCAAAGGGAAGCTGACTTGCAGAAAACCTAGGCTCATACTGACAAGGCAGAATGTCAACCCAAGTGGGTCCACAAAGTCTAAGCAAAGATGGGACAAATCATTTGTAGAATCCTTTATTTTAAAAGCAACAAGAAAATAATAATTTACCTTCTTTAGTCGACGGTGCTTTGCAAGGGCCCAGTTCGTCATTATGGAGGCAGCAACAACCATGAAGACATAGCCTGCTACGGTCTGTGTAGCAATATTGAAGCCTAGCCACTGATAAATCTCAGTTGTGTAGTTCGCACATGTAACGATGTTGAATAAAAAGCCGCGTGGGATTTGGTACCCTCCACCACTATCAGCACCCCGGAGATTTCTCAACAACATATGGCAATAGAAATTGGCAATTTGACAAAGCAACCCAAACCCAAACCCAATCTTCATTTGGAGATCATTTACTGGTGTGTAAAGTGGGTGGTTGACATAATAAGCAACAAAAGCACCAAAGCTCCAATAATATGCACAGTTGCGAAAGACATTGGAAAGAGGTGAGGTTGCATGGCTGAAACGGTGCACGAAAAAGGTTTCCATTATACGTTTGAAGTAGTGGAAACACCAGTAATACAAGGCATAAGTCTGGACGGGGTGGATGACACGCTCCCCTTTGTAGCCGAAAAACCAGTACACAGGGTAGTAATAGAAGACAGGATAGAGGATTAAAGGACCCAAGTATTCCCAAAAGAAAAGGGTGCTGTACTTGACTTGTGGACCTAGGTCCTTGAAAACCACAGTCAAAGTGTCTCCATTCCCATCAGTGTATTCTTTGAGACTCTTCTTGTAGTGAAGGACAGTAGGCTTCTCTTTTGATCCAGGTGGAATAGGCAGGGTCAGTCGCTGTCTAGAGGGGTAGTACTTTTTGGCTGTAGCCATATTACAATAAATTAAATTATAAACATCATATACAAAAATGCATAACCCAAAAAGAAAAAAAATCTAAAGAAGCGACAATGTCGAAGGGTTTTCAATAAGCTTCATCCAGTTGACCTAACAAACGGTGAAGTCATTGGTAGTTTTTGTACATCCACGTTAATTATCATGCTATAACTAAAACAAGCACATAAGTCTAATATTCTGAAAGTCTTCATATGCATACTCATTAACTACATGTATATGTATTGGTGTGTGTGTGTTTCCATTTCAACTAACAGAAAATACAAATCCAGATTAGCAAATGGTTTGAGAGATACTTGCACAGAACTACAGATTAGCGAATCAAAGTCAAAGTTGAAAGGCTTATAAAATACAGCTGAGCTTAACAGAACTGTTTACTGTAGTTTATTAGAATTCTAAAGATGTTTCCATATTAATGTGGCAATCCAAATGAAACAGAACAAACTTCTGCATTCATAAAACATGTACCAGAAGATTATGCTCTTAAATATATCTTCAGATGCAAACTATTAATTAATCAGAAAGAGAAAAGAGATAATCCTC
>NC_036248.1:19773535-19837453 GCF_002742605.1 Olea europaea var. sylvestris | reverse complement strand
AGAAGAAAATCCCCCCCCCCCCCCCCCCCAAAATTCTACCACACCCCGTCTTGGTACAAAGTCAATTAAAATTTGCAAATCAGCCCAACAATTTCAAATATGAAATATAAAATCTACCCTCCACTTTTCCTCACAGAGTCAGATAGTTTAAAATGGCTTTATATATGCATATGTGACTTACTCTCAATTTTCTATTGCTAACTTCAAACGCACAAATTTCATTTGCTGATACTGACAAGCCTATGCATGCAAAATGTGTTAAACAATGTGAAATGAAGGTCGGTATTTAAGAAAGACCAGAGGAAATAAAATATTTACTAAGAAAGAGCAGTTTATAGAAGAGAATTTTCTAATCATTTCTACACGACTGCATCAATCTTGATGATAACAGATATTCGAAGGGGAAATAAGAGATATTTTGTTTCCACAGAAAATTATTTGATTCTTGTCTTTCAAAGAATTGCCTCACCCACAACTCAAAGAGAGCACTTGCTTTTGAGTGTCTGAAGGCTTATTGGATAAACTTCAAAGAACATATTTGCTTTGAAGACAAATTTTTATCAAAAGCATTACTTTATATTTATGGATCAAAAAGAAGCACTGAAAAGATCATGGGCATCTGACTGGTTCTTAGAATTTGAACTTTTCATCTCCAATCTTTTGAACTAATTACACAAGTACTTCCAATCCATTTATATCTCTTTAGCCATTAGTTTACAAATGTAGGCACTATTTGAGAGTTCTTATTGACATCCAGAGGTTTTATTTCATTTATTCTTCTGATTTCTCAGGTTTTTAATCTATTTAAAGTGCATGAAATTTTACAGTGAGAATCCTGTTCCTCTCTGTGTATTATACTAGCAAGTGAAGGGATAACTAAATTTGAGGATGCTACCATTAACAAAGAATTACATAGAGCTTTAATCACAGGTGTGAACAATCTTCCTCTAGTGATACCATTCCTCCACAAAACAACACAGAGTATGCACTTCAATCAACAAAGAACATACATCAGAGCCAAATATTAAAGACCAGAAGTAAAAAGAAAGTGAGTCTAGTTCACTTACAATTGTCTCGCAGTTTAAAATTATTATTCATGCCTTAAATTGAATAAAATATACCACACCACAAAAATGATCAGTGAATCACATTTCCAAATAAACATTCCTAGCAAATACCTTGTTTAAACCTAACCGACATCAGGTTAAAACTCATATATTATTTTATTGGATAGAAATTGTCAAAGAATTTAAATCCTTTGAGCTCTATGGATAAAAGGAACATTAGCTAATATATTGAAGACTAATGACTTAAAGATTGACTGGAATGATCTTTTAGAAGTTACATGATAAATGAGCAAAAAGAACGCTCTTTTTTTTTTTTTAAAAGAAATAAAGGGATTCGAAAAAGAAATAGTGCTGTGTTCAAATAAAATGTATAAACACAGTGGTATATACTGATGTGGGTACACTTTGATTTACAGTTTTATAATTCATGGAGTGATCAGTCACCAAGTCAATTTGTAACAAAAATTTGCACATTTAGAATTTTCCATTCATGAAATTCCATAAATCATAAGAGCATTCTCTCATCATTGCTACTGTGCATTGCTACTGTGAAGTCACACACATTTTCCCAACAACTACCTTGAGTAAATTTTACAAACAAGAAAGAAAATTCAGCATATGAGACGCAGCCTTCAAGAAAAATCTTAAAATAGAAGGTGGTAATAACCTACTTCGTTTGTGAATTGCTTCCTGCAGATCAGCCACAGTAGCCTAGAAAATAAAACCAAAGCACAATCAGAACCATGCCCATGTTCTTCTTTAAGACATTAATACAAACATCAAACACATATCCAAAATCAAGTTTTGAACTCCAATGAATAAACAAATAGGACTAATCCGCGAGGGGGGGGGAGGGGGGGGGGGGGGGGGGGGGGGGGGGGGGGGGGGGGGGGGGGGGGAGAAAGAAACTCACAGAATCACTGAGCTCAATGCCATCCTTTATCAGTTCTCTGCCGCTACGAGTCGTGACTACGACCTTCATCTTTCTTTCAAGATAGAAGAGAAACCCAATCTTTTTCTGTTCAAGATCTGCTCAGTATTAAATAAATGGAGTTGGATTTGGCTAGGAGATGCGATTTATATGCAGGTGAGGAAGTAAACTGACGCATGAATAAGCAATTAATGGCGTCTGGTTGGGGTAGATGAGCGAACCAATTGCACCGATAAACTACCCGACACCCTACCACCTTGACATAAATTAAATTACATTCATATTCATACTATAATTAATTAATTTGATGTAACATTACTAAGTCCTTTTCTTGAAAATTTATGCTTGATAAAATAATATCATTAAATAATTATATATTTTGACAAAAATATAAAATGACAAAAATACTTGTGTTTATATGAAAACTAAAATATTTTGAAATAAAATTTCATATAACATCATTTTTCAACAAATATTTTAATTAACTCGTAAACTAAAATAAGTCGAAATTTCAGAATTTATGAATAATTTTTTCAGTATTTAAAAAATTAAGATTTAATATTAACGTGTGAAGTTAATTCAAGTCTGTTTGGATAGGCGTAGGCCCCGTCCAAACATCTTTTCCCTAACCAAACAAGCAATAAAGTGATAAGCATAATATTATTTTACAGGGTAATTAACACAACACTTCCCTGCTTCTTTTGACATTTTCACCTTTCAATGCAAAATTATCATTTTCACACAATTTTTCAATAAAAATGTAAAATAACAAATATACAATCCTATCTAAATAAAACCAAAAAAAAAAATTTAAAGAATAAATTGCAATCATATTTCCAAACATTTTAAAAAGTGCAAATAATTCCAAATAAATTATTAAAAGAATAATTAATACAAAACGTCCATATTTTTAATATTATTGTACAAAATGACTCCCTGCTATTTAAATGAAACAATAATAAAGAACAAATCACTGGTTCACTGCTCCCAATTTTTTTTTAAAAAAATTACAAATAAATTTCAAATAAATAATTAAAAATAAAAAAAAAGGTAAAAATAAAAATGAAATGTATATACATTTTATGCTAATTACCCTTTTAATATATTTATTTAGACTCATTTGTATTTTTTCAAAAAGTTGAAAACTGTGGTTGCAATTTGTTCTTTAGTTTTCTTTCCTTTTTTTTTTCTTTTTTTTTTTTTAATGAGGGTCTATTTGTTATTTTACATTTTTTTTATTGAAAAATTAGATGAAGGTGATAATATTTACAATGAAAGGTGAATGTAGGAGGAAAAATAAAATATATGAACGTTTTGTACAATAACATTGAAAGGTTAAGATTTTTTTTACTAATTACTCTATTTTACGAGAGTCATCTAACTTGCTAAAGTATCAAATGTAACAAAACCCAGATTTACTCGGAAATATCAACTGACAGGTAATTAGCACAAAATGTCTCTACCTTGATGTTTTTTGTGGAAAACGTTCCTACCTTTCGTTTTTTGGCGGATTACACCCACATCTTTACCTTTTGTTTTTAGCAAAACGTTCTTTTGTCAACTCTCCGTTAAAATGCTCCGTTAAATCAAAGGGTAATTAACATAAAAGGTCCATACCATTCAATATTATTGTGCAAAACGTCCATATTTTTTTATTTTTTGGCATAATTAACATAAAAGATCCCTACTTGTCAATGCTATTATGCAAAACGTCCATACGCTATTATGCAAAACGTCCATACTTTTTATTTTTTAGCATGTTCACCCCCACCTTCCACTTTTCATTGCACAAAATGTCATTTTCATCCATTTTTTCAATAAAATGAAGATTTCACCCTCCTATTCAAATAAAACAAAAAGAAAAGAAAAATAAATAAATAATTGTAATCATAGTCCTAAATCTTTCAAAATATTACAGATTAATCCTAAATTCTCCACTACTGCCACTTTTACAACCCCACCAAGCTACCATCTACAGATCCATATAGTACCACCTTTCAGCCACAACACCTATCGGACTCCACCACCAACAGCCTCGCCTCTCTCTCCCTAATATCCTCCTCCATAGTATTTGTCACCAATTTGTTCGAAACAACCACATTTACGGTGGTGGAGTCCAGTGGACATGGTGGCCAAAAGGTGGTATTATGTGAATTTATAGTTGGCAGCTTGATAGGTTGTGAAAGTGGTGGTGGTGGTTGAGAATTTATTATTTCTTTGTAATTTTTTAAAAATTTAAGGATTGTGGTTGCAGTGCTAATTCATCTTTTCTTTTTGTTTTATTTGAATATGAAGGTAAAATCATCATTTATCAAAAAAAAAAATGAAAATGACCTTTTGCGCAATGAAAAGTGAAAGATAGGGATGAAAATGCTAAAAAATAAAAGGTGTGAACGTTTTGCACAATAATATTAAAAGATAGAAACATTTTGTGCTAATTTTGCCAAAAAAATAAAATGTATGGACGTTTTACATAATAATATTGAAAGGTATGAATCTTTTGTGCTAATTACCATTTGATTTAATGAAGATTTTAACGTGGAGTTGACAGAAAGACGTTTTGCGCAAAAAAAGGTAAAGGTGAGAGTGTAATCTGCCAAAAAATGAAAGGTAAAAACGTTTTCCACAAAAAATCGAAAGATAGGGACGTTTTGTGTTAATTACCCACCAACTGACTATAACATTAAGCATCGTAATGAACACTTGACATGGAAGCATAAACCTTCAATAACACAATTAAAAAAGGGATTGAACTTCAGGCTACATCGTGCAAAAAATTCAGATCTTCAATAGTCTATAATTTCGTGGCGGGTAATCTACAGAAGCAGCATTACCGATGAGAGAACAGCACAAAACTTGAATAATCTACTCTTCTGTTTTCTTCGTGACGTGTTGTAGTAAAAATTACATAGCGAAGAAAAAGTTATAATGATACATTATTCGTTCCAGCCAAATTTGAGCCATTGATTCTCCCATCCATGATAGAATTCCGAAGGCAGAAAACATTGTTGATTCATAGCTTGCTGCCATCCATATTCAGAATTCATAAAAATAAAAAATAAAACCATATTCCTGAACAAGGCCAACAGTCTCAAAATATCTAACTAAACTGTTCCACACATCTCCCTCCAACTATTTAGATCATCATTTATTCACAAAATAAAATACATTACCTATATTTCACCCAACGCTTATCCTTTGTCCTAACGAAACTTTAGCATCTGTATGGAAGAAAAATAATACTGCATTACCAAAAGAACAGTAGCTAGAATTCACAATGGACTTGAGAAGATTATACAGGAGAGGGTAATTCAAGTAAAATTGGAATTATGTCAAAACAGCACGGCACAGCAAGGAGAGAGTGTCATTTTATTGAGGACTCTGTTCAAAAATACTATTTCTCTCTTATCTCTTTCCGCTGAGCTCCACTCTAGGTTGGTATCCAGCTGGTTCCCCTCACTTACGAAATAGGCCTAAGCCTATGTCAATGGACTCGTGACATCCATGCACTGAGTCTCTTTTTCATCCAATTTAGCAAACTTAGCAAATAGTATGTTTAAAAAAATAAATAAAAAATAAACTGATACACACAAGATATCTCGTAAAAAGTAAGGATTTAATCTAGAAATGGATGCTACATTCAGATCACAATTTGTAGTCCGACCAAATATAATTAGTAGACACTTTCACCATAGGCAGATTAATATGCTAAAAATGTAACATATTTTCCCAGCGCAGGTCATTTTAGAACCAAAAACAGGTATCAGGGCAAAGTCAAAGGCTTTCTTTGATCCTTTCTTATGAATAGTATTCAACAGGGAGAAAGAAGAAACTATATTCAAGGCAAATAAATGAAACAGACTTCTGTGTTTGCCAGGGTAAAAGGCCTTCTTTAGCAATAAAAAGTGAGTTTTACGCTTTTTCAAAAAATCCACCTTCTCCAACCCACTTCATTTGGTAGAAAACCCCCCAACACAACAAAGTAAATAGACAGATAAAATCAGCAACTTGCTATAATTCCTTGGGGGACTTGCCATCTCGCATTGACACCTTTTCACTTTTCCACTTTCTCAAGTGACAAAACCAGCTTTGAGGAGAAATGATCAGCATTTTGTTTAGAGATCCCATCTTCCCCGCTACATTCTCTTGCTTCCCATGTTTGATATTTGTAATTTCTTTTCTTACATTGTCTCCATAATATCCTTTCCCTCTGTCTGATTTGGTACAAACCCCCTTTGGCTGCAAAATAATGGACACCTAATTTCAGTCATCTTGAGCTTTCCCTTGAAGCTTACTTAATCTCAGCTCAACCTTGTGTTCAAATATCCCATCTTCCTTGATACATTATCCTCGTAACTCATTTCTCTTTCTTTCTATCTATAATCTCCTTTCCCTGTACTTTCCATCAGCAAAATAAAGGACACCAAGCTCCAGTCTGCTTTAGCTTTCCCCTCATGCTGATATTATATAACCTCTGTCGTAGTTGCTCGATTGAGCCTTTTGAAATTAAAAACAAAAGGAATCAGCAGGCACAATTGACATTTGAAATTAAAACAAAAAGGCCAGCAGGCAATGAGGATAAGGAAAGGCCACAGCACATGAAGGAGAAAGAAATGGCAGCAACCAAAGGAAAAATGAAGCAGCAAGAAGAATGCAAAAAAGCAGTTACAGAAGCTGGATACGGGGATGAGGCAACAATATGTAAATCCAAAAAAGGAAAAAGGCACAAAAAAAGTGGAAATTTCCATGGAAGAAGCAGGCTATCCAACATATCCAACATCCATAATATGGCCTAACAAGGTACCTAGGTCAACAAGCAGTCTGGACTCCAGAGAAACCAGGACAAGTTTCAATTAACAAGAAGAAAAAAGTACTCCAAACTTCCAATTTGTCTTCCTTTGGCTTCTGATTATGGGGAAGAAAGCAATGTTCCTAGGCATGGCAATGAACCGAGCCAAAACTCGAGGCTCATGCGCTGCCCTGGGAAAAAAAAACCTCCAGCAAGAATTTTTTTTAATTTTAAAAAGTTCATGAAATTCTAAATTACATTGTAATGTAAACCTTGTGCAATTTATACTAATTGCATATTAAAGCGAAGTTAAAATTATATACGAATAAAATATTTCATGTACAATTTTTTTAAAACAAATGAATTTAAAGATTATATAATTAAATCAACAAATAAATTTAAAAACTTACAATGTCCTATTTTTCGATATATAGTAACTCTTTGACCATTATACCATCAACTTTATCTTAAAAACGTAATTTTGCACATTCTCAGTCCTTCAAGCATACTAAAGCATCCAATATGTCTTCTTTTAGTTTTGATCATTCGTCTTACAAATCAAGAAGTATGTCTTCTTCTAATCTTCATTTGACTCGGAAAATAAGTGGATCTGTATTTCATATTCTGGAGTATCGTACTTCTTGATTTGTCAGATGAACAATTAACACTAAAAGAAGACATATTAGATGCTCTAGTATACTCGAAGGACTGAAAGTGTGCAAATTATGTTTTCAAGATAAAGTTGCCAATATAATGGTCGAAAGGTTACTATAAATTCAAAAATAGGATATTGTAAGTTTTTAAATTCATTTGTTAATTTAATTATGTAATCTTTAAATTCATTTGTGTTTTAGAAATTGTACACGAAATATTTTATTCATGTACAATTTTAACTCCGCCAGCACCTACATTGGTTGTATTCGATCCCAAGCCCTAAAAAGGAGATTTGTAACTTTTATTTAATCTACAATTAGTATAAATTGCACATAATTTACATTGTTAATAAAAATTTAGGATTTCACGAATTTTTTTAAAAAAATTAAAAAAACCAGTGAGCCGGCTCAGCTCGATGAAGCCCAAGCCACGTCTTAAAATTTTGGCCTCGGGCAAAAAAAGCTTGAGCTATTTCTTTTTTGAGGCTGAATCAGCGGCGGATCCAGCACCCGGCGAGCCCCCGCGGCCGCCCGTGCTAGATCGCCGGAGCTCAATTTTTTTTGCTGTCCAAGTATTTATTTGTTTAGATATATTTCTGTGATTTCCCTTAATTCACGCCAACTCCTTGTTGTTCAGCTGGTTAGAGCGCCACAGTGGTGAAAGGGCGTCCAGGGTTCGATTCTCAATTGTTGCAATTCCCTTTTGTAATGATTTTAGTATAATATTTTTCACCATTTTGGAGCAAATAGACATTAAAATTGGTGCAAGGGGAAGAATCGAACCTGTGATCTCCATTAGAATAATGGACAATTTGACCACCATGGTAGTTAATGGATGTTGACAATGCAAGCAACAAAAGTCTATATATTCTTTTATCCCAATGATATACACCCTCCTTTTTAGAAAAATAAAATTCAACCATACGGTGAGATTATTAAAATAATCACTTTTTTTCTATTAAACTGAAATTATTAGTGGATCGAACCAAGAAAGTAAATAATTAGACAAATTTTCAAATTTCAAATTGTTACTCAATAAACATTATTACAATGGTAGATAACGTACACTCACACTTATAATTCAAACTACGATATAAGTCCTAGTTTGACCCCCTTTAAAACTTATCAATTTAAATTAAAAAAATTTCTTTCCTATTTTCAATCACACAATTTTCAATAAAATAATATTACACGTAAATCGAAAACTTTTCATTCTTTTACAACTATCAATTTTTAATTTTTTTAAGAAAAACATTATTTCCCCATTATAAATCCAAATAATGGAGGCCAAACGGGGGCTAAGTAATTTCAACTCACGGCATTGGTTATTATTGCGACCGTCGACAATCAACGGCCGCCCGTGCTCAATTAAAATCCTGGATTCGCCACTGGGCTGAATACGTGCCGCGAGCTTCGGCTCAACTCGTTGCCATGCCTAGCTACAATTGCAAACTGCCTGCTTTTTAAGTCATTTATGGGCTGGACCGTGTGGCTCATCAAGCCTCATAGGCCGGCCCATGCTAGGGCAAATTCTCATATTTTGGCCTTGGCCAGGGCCTTAGTTTAGTTTTATCGAGCCTTGAGCCAGGCCAACTCAAGCTTTTCTCGAGTCGAGTCAAGCGGCAGCTCGTCTGAGCTGACATAGCTCGTTGCCTTCCTTATGACTGCTTTGCTCCAAAATAACCAAGATGAAGAAATTCTTCAGTTTCTAGATTTTTGAAATGAAGCGTACATACATTGAGTTAAATAAATCAAGTTTTGCACTGTAAACCAAAAACTTGAACCCTACTCCACAAAGCCATATTAGGTGAAAATCAAACTCAAAACAAAAGGCCTCTCAAATTAAAAAAGAAAGAAAAAAAAAAGTTAATCTAGTCATCCAGCACATCGGAGGATATATTACATTTTTCAAATTACAGGAGTTCCTAAATGAATACATGCAATCCATAAGACCTCCAACTTATCACAAAGATTCTTATAACCAACAAGATATTTCAATCACAAACCTTAGTTTTTGAAAAGTTGAATAAAGGACACATGAATCACACACAAAAGTGGACCATACGTGATTGCACAATCACTAGCAAGTGGCTATGCTTAGTCAGTAAAGAACGGCAAAGCACAATGTATAGATGAAGCTCAGAGTACTTTGTACCTCAGCATCAAGGAAATTATTACTGATGCTCTTCCAAAGCACGATATTGTTAATAATCCTACATTTTATTTTCCTTCTTTAGAGTGTGCCATAAAATTCTACATCTCTTTTTCTCTCAATCTGATTCCCTTTCGGTAGTTGAAGTGTGAGAATGGCATACTGGCCACTGAGAGTTTGTAGGCAGTTTGTTTATTTTAGAAATCAATGAATGCACAAAGACATTTGCACATCCCATTGTACAATGTTGAAACAAATCAACTATAATATGCTATTAAGAACAGCTGCTTCATCACATTTACTGAAACCGAACATTATGGAGAACAACTTTCAGTAAGGGAGGGAGAGATAAAGTAAATATCATTTAACTAAACAACTAATGTATTATAATATATGCTTATTACATGGAACCCACTCAAGTTACCTTACTGGCCGAAAAATATATATTGGACAAGAAATGATCTACAAATAGAGTTGTAAATAGCCTTTAAGTACAGCTGTTTAGACTAGTCCTTGTAATCTGTAATCTGTTACAATATGCTTTCGTTCCTTTCCAAAGAAAAAGGGAGATATTTCTTATCACATGCAATAGCCTTTTACATACAGCAGTTTAGTCTAATCCTACACTGTGTCTGTTTAGACTAGTCCTTGTAATCTGTAATCTGTTACAATATGCTTTTGTTCCTTTCCAAAGAAAATGGGAGATATTTCTTATCACATGCAATAGCCTTTTACATACAGCAGTTTAGTCTAATCCTACACTGTGGTCTCTTCTAGCCCTTGTTTGTCTCCCTTCAAAACTTTCTTTGGAGATATATTTCTTGCCACGTGCAATAGCCTTTTACATACAGCGGTTTAGTCTAATCCTCCTACACTGTTGGTCTCTTCTAGCCCCTGTTTGCCTCCTTTTAAAACAAAAACTCATTAACTCTCATACCTATTTTCAACCACACATTCACACGATAAAATATTTTGCACGAAAACCCAAATCTTTTGCCTACTTTTTAAACCCACATTCTCCAAAAAATACTATTCAAAACATCATTTTTTTCTCGATAATAGCCGTCAAACAGGGGCCTAATATGCTTGCACTAATTTCCAAAAGGAAAATGAGACACTGCTCGTTACATGCAATATACTGAGAGCTAGTTTTCCCATAGTTCCTTCTTCGCAGGCTTTTTTAATTGGTTGGTAAATCAACTTTTAATGAATTGGAAACAATACATTAAGAGAGGAGGCAAAAACCTTTCATAAAAATCACATGATTACATAAGGTTTTCATAGCATGTATATCAAACCACTAAGTGCAGGTGCCACGAGTGACTCCTAATGCCTATGAAAGGCTCTACAAAAGTTCTCGTAGGCATCTGGTGACACATTAAATTAAAATATTAATATAAAAAACCTAAGGTAACGATATAACTGCAAGATGGTAATACTATGGAGCCTGCCTAACTAAAAGGAATAATAAATTTTTAGTTGGAGCTTTCGTCTCCTCAACTTTTTGGAGCCTATTTACTGCTTGCAGAATATGTCTTGGCACTACATTCATTGGTCTCAGACCGAAAGCTGTTCCAGCCTCCTGACTTCTTAGAATCAATCATTCATAGAAGAATTATTGGTCCCAGCTGTATATTTATCCATCACATTCCTCAGACCAAAAGTTGTTCCTGCCTCCTGACTTCTTAGAATCAATCATTCATAGAAGAATTATCGGTCCTGGGTGTATATGTATCCAGCACTTCAGGAAGAAGAGAGAAAATTATTCAACCAAAGGCAAGCCCTTGTTTGATCCCAATTATTTCCAAAATACATTTTTCTCACTGTTCTTTTCAACCACACATTTTTTTAATAAAATAATATTATACGCAATCCCAAAACTTTTCCTTATTTTTTTTAACCATATATTTGTTAACCAAAATGCAATATTAGCCAAAAATGGGGCTCAAATAGGCGTTATATCTCATCAGTCAAGAATACAAGCTCTGGGCTAAATAGAAGGATCTATAAGCCAAAATTTAATAAGAGTGCATGTCAAGGCAGGGTCCATCAGATAACTCAAATAGATATTGGATAGTAATGATAATTTTTCAGAAAAGTTAACCATAATCTCTCAATTTTATAAGAAGATAATAGCCACTAATCATACTAATGCAGTACAACCAGAATCAGCAGAAGCCACTGATCAGGAATTAAATAAACATGAATAACTGAGCAAGTCAAATGTAATCTACCAGATAATATGATATAACATACATTAATCAACTGCGACTGTAGGTAAAAGTTCATCAAACCATTAATAGGAAAAAAATAAGAGAAGAAGAAAAAAAATTTACCCAAAAGATTTTAGTACAGTCATAATACAAACCAAAGCTGTCACTTGCAGTGTGAGCAACAGAGGAACACGTAATTTGTTTATTCTACTGGGGGCCTGATACTAACCAGATAGCAGAAGATAAAGCATTCCATGATTTCATCTTGTCACTGGGCTAGCTTACATATATCTTCATACTCAACAGCCTTGAGAACCCTCCCATCATATATTCCCTTCTCAATCTGCACCTTGGCGCAAAAATTGTCAGTATCGACTGCTAGCAACCTTGCATTTGACCCGCGATATGCCCCATTAACTATCTTCACAAGGCCTCCAATTTGCGGAATCACTGTCTCAAGCTCCTCCTGATCAACCCTCAGTACATGCTTACTCTCAAGCATCTCAATCTCGCCAACATACTTATCAATTACCTTCCGTATAACACCCTTTTGCTTGTAGTACCCCTTTTCCGCTAAGGCCTTACTCATAACTTTCACAATAATCCCCTCCCACAACCAATAATCCTTCCTGTTACTCCTCTCTTTCGCTTTCTCTTGTTCTCTCATCATTTCATCCAATACTGATGCTCCACCCCCATTCTTCCCAGATATTTGGTCTTCCCTCCTTCGTTTTCCATTCTTATTATCATTCTCCCCTTCATCAAACACCAATCTGAAACTCTCCCCCTTCTCCTTTACAACAACGTTTTTTGTAGACCCTAAGCTTAGCTTAATTTTCTTATCACCGTCTCCCTCAAATTTTTCCAACATTCTTGTCTTAGTTTCTACTTGGTCCAACCCATTCTCATTCGGATTTGTTGATGTCATCATCAGCTGCTCGGCACGCTCAATTTGCCTCTGAATCTCCCGCTCTTTCTTCTCCTCATCCGCCATGTCTGTCTTAATCCTCTTATTCTTCATCTTCTCCTTAAAAAGTGTTTCCGAATCCCGGTCTATATAAGTAATAAACCACCCTTTGGGTGTTTCATCGACTTTACACTTGCCAGTCCTACCCAAATACTTGACAAACTCGGTAAGCGTAGCCCACTGTGTAGAATTCATATGAACATGATGGCGGTCAGCAATATATTCATTATACACTACAGTGGCGGCTATGCGGCTGAATCGGTGGCTCCGCTTCATATGTTCAAGAAAGGAGGTTTCGAACTCCTCGGAATATCCATCGACGATTCGGGTGGGGTTTTGGCCGAAGACTTCCATCTGGCGCTGGTGGGATTCGCTCATACAGTGGCACTTGAACCCGTTCTCGTCCCGGCATTGCTTCTGGCACATCTGGCAATACCATCGCAGCTTCTGTAAACCCTTGGCTTTGATTCTGTTGGCAATTGCTTTTGGGGTCAGGAACTCATTTTTCCCCATCGTGGATTTGAGAAGCGAACCAGAAATCGAAAGCTGAATTCAACTGATTTATCGGGCGATTTAGGGCAACAAGGGGAATCGGACTAATTGGAGGAGTCAGATCTCACGTACAGGATGAATTTCTAATTCGAAATAAGGATGGGCCGGGCCCGGGCGGCTTTCTTAGAAATTCATATAAAAATATTTTGGAAGTTAAAAATACGGGGGTAATTACATAAATACCCACAAAAATGGGAGCCATTTAGAAAAATTATAATAAAAGTAATTTTGAAGTAAAAAATACGGTAATTTTTTTGTTTGGTGTTCAAGACCAATCAATATGGAGGGTATTTGGTAGATATTTTTATGTGAAAATGCATTTTTAAATAGTAAGTTGATGGGAAATGTGTGGTTGAAAAATAAGGAAAAGTTTTTTATTTACGTGTAATATTATTTTAATAAAGAATGTGTGGTTGAAATTAAGAGAGAGAAAAATACATTTTCAAAAATAATGGATACCAAACAGGCTCAAAATTCTGACAACTTTGGCCCAACAAACTATTCCAAAATTTTTAAATACAGGTTTAGATGCGTTGATATTTTGATTTTTACAAGTAAAATCATAATTATTTTGACAGTAAATTAAATAAATAGCTTATTTATAACTTTTGTTGTTGCAAGATTTCTTATTTACTACTATAACTTTACAGTTAAAAAGTTTCAAACAGTCAAATAACTGATAGAAATTAAAAAGAAAAAAAAAGAAGGTGACATTCAAAAAAAAAAAAATTGACAAAAACTGAAAAAAGTGGTTAAAATAAAATAAAATAAAAAGTGACGAGAATTCCAAGAAGTTACGTACTCTAAAATAGCGATACAAATTCAAAACAAGTGACAAATACTAAAAAAAAGTAACAAAAAATGAAAAAATAAAATAAAATTGACAAATGCTAAAGTAACATACATTCAAAAAATTGACCAAATTCAATAAAAAAATGACCGAAAAAATGGTAAACAATTAAAAAATGACATATATATAAAAAAAATAAAAAGACACGCTCAAAAAGGTTACAAAAAATAAAAGGTGACAATCACTAAAAAGGTGATAGAAAGTTTTAAAAAAAAATGTGATTGAGAAATTAAAAAAGTAACAAACTTTCAAAAAACTTACAGAAATTCAAAAAAGTGACACAATTCACAAAAAACAAAAAAAAAATATATGTGACAAACCCTTGAAAAAATGACATATCGTGTAGCTTAAAAAAAATACTTTTTGACTTATTTAAAGACTATGTTTCTTCACTCTTCAGGTGAGGTTTTTATTATCTTATCAAAGTATTTACGACAAACTTTGAAATGCATCTTCCGAATTTAAAATTAGCAAATGATTAGTTCATAATTACAAATCGAAAATGGCCACAAGAAATGAACTTAATAATTATGGTTTAAACTTCATAAATATCTACGCTGATATCGATTAGGAAAAAAATAAAAAGAAATAATTAATTAATATAGTTTTATGTTTAATAATTTATGGAAGATAATTTTTTATTTTAAATATCGTCTGTAACATATTTATCATGATCGCATTGTAAGCTTCTAAAATCTCTCAATATGAATAATTGTAATGTAAAATACAGCATCAAACAAAAATATTTCAATAATAAAAATTTTAAGAAGTGAATAAAATTAGATCGGAGGAAAGGGTTTGTTCGCCTGTGTTTCCAGATGAGTTAGAGGAAAGCATAATTAATACTATAGTTAGAGATATAATTAAGTTTAAGCGTATTATTCTAATTATTTCTTTTTTCAAAGTAATGGACCTAATTATCCCTAACAGTACTGTGTAAAATTAAGGCCCTATCTGAGCCACAATATTTGGGAAAAAAATATATATTATTTAATAGTGATTTGATATCATTTCAATCACATATTTTTCAATAAAATAATATTACAAGCAAATTCAAAATTTTTCTTTATTTTTTAACCACACATTTCCCATTAATACACTATTCAAAAATGTATTTTCATTCCAATAATATGACTCAAACAAGGGCTAAATATCACACACAATATCACTTCTTAAAGTTAAGTATGTTTGTCAGTTGTCACTCCAAAAAGCTATAAAAAATCTCAAGCAAGTGACAAAAAAAAAATGAAAATCAAGGGAAAAAATGACAAAAATTCAAAAAAGTGACAAATATTAAAAAACGTGACAATAATTGAACAAAGCGATGGAAATTTGATTGGAAAAAAAAAAGGATGTTCAAAAAGTGACATAAATTTAAAAAATGACAAAAAATAAAAAGTGTCAAATACTCAAAAAAAGTGATAAACTTTAAAAAAAATGACACAAATTCAAAGAAATGACAGAAAAAAGTGACAAAAATTCAAAAAAGTGACAGAAGTTGTATGATGGTGATTTTCTTGTTGAGTAATTAGTATCTATTTTACTCTGTTAATACTTTTGGTAGAAATTTTCTATTAAATGACAAATATTCAAAAAAAAATGACTTGAATTCAAAAAAGTAACAAATTACATTTGTGTCAATAATTCTAAACTACCATACTANAGATAAAATACTAATAAATTAGCCAAAATGAACTCAAACAAGCTACCATAAATGGAGTTGAGATGCAAATTTTCCTTTATTAATCCGAATTCATTGTACACTTTATATTACCTTTGTATGCTCAAACAAAAGGCACACCTCAAATTCATGGATTCTACAACTCAAACACAACTCTCTTTTTCTCTGACTTCCACCTATATTCATTCTTCAATTCCGATGGTAGCCCCACACGTTTCACTTTACAAAATTCCTTTGCCTCAATTTTCACCATTCATTCACAACTCTTCTTCTCCCCCAGTCCCCAATTGTCTCTCCAATTTCCTGCCAAAATTCAATCATAATTGCTAGAAAGCAAAAATAGGCGCTTGTCTCTCTTTGAAATTAACCGGCCAAAAATAAATAAATAAATAAATAAAATATATCGTGTGTGCAAGAGCTTACAGCATGAAAAGGAAGCAAATAATAGCTAAGCAAGAGATGAAGATTATTGCACAAGAGGAAACGAATCGGTCGAATCTCCGATTGGTCACATATATAAAAATTTTAGACGACGAGTAGATGTTCTCTCTCTTGGAACCCATATTATTTCTGTAAGTTGAGGAGGGTTTGTCTTCTAAAATTGAATTGTGTTATGTGTTGAGGCTTTTAGGACGTATTAATTACGTTGTTAGATGATAATTTGTTTCCAAATATAACACTTGGGCTAAGGGTCAAGTCGATAATTTTTCTTAAATCTCCCCCTCCCGTATCATATAAGCCTCCAAAACAAAGGTCCTTGGAAAGCGTTATCACTATACAAATTGAAACAGCGGCTAGCACGCTAAGCTAAGATCTGAGAACACAACACGGAGTCTTTCTTTCTCGGTCGGCTGGCAAACTAGAGACGAATGACCACGATCCCGACCTTACCAGCACTAGAGGAGTCAAGTTAATAGGGTAGTGAGCCTAATTTACCTTTTCTAATTACATCCGATAATTATACAAAATTTATTAATAAATTTTTTTTGATATTATTCTAGAAAACTAGGAATATTGTATTAGTTTTACAAGTTATCGTTTGATTCAAATTTAGGAAATGCTGAGAAGTGGACATTTGATTAGAATATAAGATATTCTTCTTTACATTGGTCATTAAGAAATTGATTTTTTTCAGCCACTACAAATGCAGGAAAAAAATAACCCCAACGAAGCAGATGAAGAACCTTCCTAGACTACTTGACATAGATCATAACATAGATGGAAAGTTCAGTTCGTTACACTACACACGACTCGACAAAATTGAGCAAACTTCACCCAGAACATGCGTACCAAACCTCCAAAGTAGTCTTCAGTAGGACTGTCGTCTTTTTATGTAACCAATAAAGAGTTTCAACACGAGAAATATCCAACACCAAAAGAAGAAGAAGAAGAAATAGCATAAATAGACAGAAGGCTTGCTTCGTGGACAGGCTAAAAGGAAGATGATGAATTAACAACCATCTCTTATGCAGTTCTCAGAAAAGGATGATGGCCCATCTTTATTCCATTTGAATGTCCTAACGCGACCAGAATCGGGTATGACATTCTGGAGATGATGACCTCAATGCTTGGCTTATTAAGCTATCTCATTACACCATCCTAGGAGGGAGAGAAATAGCACAACTTTTTATCAGCAGGAGGCCGATGTTACCACACTGTTGCTAATATCATTGAAACGGTACAGGAACAAGCAGGAGAATAGTGTGAAACAGAAATACTAAGCAAAATTGGCAACTTATGGTTGCTTCAGTCTGCGACCAAAACTTGGTGTCATGCTTTAACAGTCATGTAATTATACTGATGCAAGGGAATGCCCATTCTGATTTTTTAATAATAAAATCATTTCCTTTTGCTCGGAAACAAAGGATTCTAGCATCACAAGTAATGCAAAATGAAATATAAAACGCATTACACTTTTAGTTTCATCGTGCTCATATATCAAATATGAATTTTGAAATTCATATCTTCTCTACTTCTTCCGGCTCAGCCCCATGGGTGCTTCCAGGAGGCAGTGTCTGCAAAAAATCACATTACAAACATAAGCAGACAAGTGAAGGGCAGCTTTCATCAAGTCAGTCATAGATTTAGGAAAAGCTAGGGGTCCTTCAGTGCTTCCTACAAGAGGCAGTTACTAGAGCGCAATAACGCCCCTTGTTCAAAGGTTTAAACGAAAAACAGAAGACAGAGGAATACTAATATCTCAGAAAGAAAATATAACGAAAAGAAACATCTATTTACATGTATTTAGTGGGATTTGACACACTGATGGACAAGAATTTAGTTTCTTTTTCTTTCTTAATAGTTGATAATGTCTGGTCGAGTTGAACCCACCTGACCAAACAAGTCCTAGTTTTATCAAAGGTCATAGGCGATTGGGAAAGCCCCAGTACAAGGACAAACTAACTACACAGAAATTGAATCACTTACAGCAAAGCTAACTGTTTTCAAGTATAGAAATGTAGGGCACCTTTGAAAACCAGTAGAAATTATCGGAATTTTTTTTATGCAAATGTAAGTACATTAAACGGAGGCAGGAAAATTTACCAAATCAGGCTTGTATATATTATGCACAACAGAAGCGCCAGTGAGAAGCGACACAACAACAACGACACACGACCATGCCAACGATGGAGTTCCCGTGGGTTGCTTCCCTCCAAATTTCTTATTCATCTCTCTCTATCTTTCTGCGTCTCCCTAGCCAGCCCTTTGTATTCACCTTCTTTCCCCTTTAGCTTCAGGAAAGTAAATACTATTAATTATGACAATTTATAATATTTATACAAATACATGTTCACATGTAACTGTGTATATTATTAATTGTCTTTATACATGTCAGCAAATCCAGAGCAGAGAGAATTAAACTGCAATTGAAATGAGAAATCTGAGCAATGTGTTTACTAAGCCCATGTTTGATAGTTATTAAAATCAGATTTTTAATAGATTTTGATAAAAGTTTATGAAATGTATGAGTGAAAATTTGTGAGTCCCATAAAATGTGTGGTTAAAATTAATTGTTGACTTTAATTTAAAATCTAAATTAAAATTTGTATCAAAGAGGGGCTAAGTTGAGCGGTAATAGACTCACAACCTACAGGTTGTCAGTTAGGGTTAAGTCATGTATATGCATGTATTAATTTTTGGAGACAACAAGCCAAGAAACCCAAGTGATGAACAGTGAACAGTTAAAAAATAAGTTGCAAGGGATAAACAAAGCAATGAAAGAGCCCAAATAATTACTGTTACCTTACTTCATTAGCAAGTATTAGTAGTGAATAATTCATGTATTCTCAATCATCATATATCATATAGGAGTGTGTCTTGATCATACTATTTAGCTGGAAGACCACAATGTTGTCGATAATTACAAGCTAATATAAGTCGAAACATATCCTTATAAATCCGAATATCGCTTACTGTATTATTGTCAATTTCCCAAAACAAACCATCACGGATAAAGCTATTATATAAACATCACAAATGGGGAGAATCTAACAGGCACTCTGCAACTAACTAATTAATAAACTTTTTATTTGAACAAAGTTATTATCAGTCTTGGCTAGAAAAAGTTGAAGGAGAACCAATCCTATGTCGTCTATCACAAGTAACCGCTATTAAGTATTAACTGAACTCATGGGCTAGAGAAAATTGAAGTAGAAGATTGGTAACTGAACAAAGTAACTTGCTTGGAAGCTTGATAGAAATTCAGCAACCGCTATTTAGTATTAACTGAACTCATGGGCTAGAGAAAATTGAAGTAAAAGATTGGTAGCTGAACAAAGTGACTTACTTGGAAGCTTGATAGAAATTCAGCCGCAAGTGTAAGATAAGAACCAGATATTACAATTCTGTATTGATTGAATTCTCCAGTACAAATAAAATTAATAAGCAGCCTTTCACGAGGACTGTATCTCTCCTCAGTCTCACTACACCCGAGAGATTGGTTGCCTGTCTTTTCCCATTCGTGACTTCTTTATATTCTGTTCTGTAACTACTTTTCTCTTCCTATCCTACCCCTCCAACAGAATTTTGTTGCAGCCCCTTCCCTTCTCCAGTCTTCTTGAGTCTTCTAGAATAAGTATATAGAGGAGGCCTATCAATTACCCCCCCCCCCTCCCCCCCAAAATAAATAAATAAATAAAAATAAAAAACTCAGCAACCTTGTCCTCAAAGTGGAAGGAAGGAAATTGTTGATTAATGAGATGGAATGATTCCCAGGTAGCTTCCATAGGAGATAACCCTTTCCACTTAATTAGCACTTCCAAATTTTCTGTTATTCCCCGTGTCTCATTCCTCTTCCCCAACATAGCTTAGGGTTCCACTAGCAACTCCCAGTCAGCTCCCAAATTCAGAGGCAACCATGTGGTAAAGTGATGTTCCCTCACCGCCTTACGCAATTGGGATACATGGAACACCGAATGGATACGTGTCTCGGGGTAAGCAACCTTCCCAACTTTTGCTAATACCTTGTAGGGTCCATAGTATCGGGGGTAAGTTTCTCACTGGTACGACCAAAGACTTGTGGCGATATGGACGCATCTTCAACTAGATCATGTCCCCTGCTGAGAACTCTACTTCCCTTCTATGCTTGTCAACTGCATGCTTCATCTGTTGTTGGGCTCGGTACAAATGGATCTTGAGAACGCAGCAGGAGAGGAGGATCACGCCCATATAACATACAAAAAGGGGTAAGTTGTGCCAATACGTGGAAGGAATTGTTGTATGAGAGTTCAGCCCTCGATTAACCACATACAAAAAGGTAGGAATTGGGCCCATTCTTTTGGTCGAGCTGAAGCAAAGCAGCGCAGGTAGGTTTCAAGCCCTCGATTAACCACCTCCGTTTGGCCATCGGTTTGTGGATGATAAGCTGAACTATGCCTTAACTTCGTTCGCTGGAGTCGAGACGGGTCAATCCAAAATTTGCTTAGGAACACCTTATCCCTATCTGAGATTATTGATTGGGGCATCCCGTGCAATCGAACCGCCTCTCTTACAAAAATGGCTGCTATAAAAGGTGCCGTGAAAGGATGTTTGAGGCCTATAAAATGAGTATACTTGCTTAAGCAATCAACAACCACCAAAATCAAATCAAACCCTTCCGACTTAGGCAACCCTTCCATGAAATCCATGGAAATATCCTTCCCTACCCTCTCTGGTACGGGAAGAAGCTGCAGGTGCAAGAGTAAAGTATTTATGCTATTGACAAGTTGCGCAGGCTGCCACATATGCAAGAATATCTCTCTTCATGCCCACCCAATCGAATGTCTCCACTATTCTCCTGTAAGTCTTAAGGAACCCTCCATGACCAACCCCCCCCCCCTCCCCAATCCCCCCCCCCCCCCAAAAATTTTACTGTCATGCCCTTCCTCTAGCGCCATCAATACCCATGGGAAATCCTTGGGTAGAGTAATCCGATCCTTATATAATAAAGCCCCACGAACTATTATATAACCTGGATAAGCTGATGAGTCTGTCCTTAAGGTTGCCATAATTCTGCCCAGAACCCAATCTTCCTATTCTGCCTTTATCACTTCTTCTATCTGAACGGTATTTGGTATGCTAAGGGCCATTAAAGTTGCTGTCACTCCTTTTTGGGATAATGCATCTGCTGCCTTATTCTCCGATCCCGATTTGTACTCAATATCAAAGTCGAAGCCCAATAATTTTGTCAACCATTTATGATATTCAACATTCAGCAACCTTTGGTCGAGCAAGAACTTAGGGTGTGTTTGATTCACCCAATTTCATGGGAATGGGTGGAAAATTCGTGTTTGATTCACAAGATTTTCCATGGAATTGGTTTCTAGCTTTTATTGGAAGTTGTGCTATTCCTTAATTTGGTGGAATTCCAATTCTCACCATATATGGTGGGAATTGGAACCCGACTACTGTAGCGATTTTTTTTTTTTTTTTTTTTTTTTGCAATGGAAACCAATTCTAAGAATTATTGTAAAAAAATATCTCTTTCATTGATAATTTGAATGTAAAACAAAGCCAAACGAACACTAAAAAATAGATGACTTTCTTGAATTTTTTTTTTTTTTTGGCGATAGAAACCAATGTCATCCCCAATACCAGTAAATTCTATCATTTTAATTGATAATTTTCATGTAAAACAAAGTCAAACGAACATCAAAAAATACTTTTATTTCAACATTTTCCACGTGAAAAATTATACCAATCAAACACAATAATTCACAATTCCCAAGAAAACAATTCTAGGCAATTCAATTCTCTGAAATTCGTTTTCTACCAAATTCAATTCCATCTTTACAATCAAACGGACCCTTAAGGTTCTTTTGATCTACCCGCACCACGAAAAGCCTTCCAAGCAAATAATGTCTCCATTTTTGCACTGCCAACACAATAGCTATTAACTCTCTTTCATAAATTGATTTATTTTGGGTCGTTGGTGGGAGAACCTGACTAAAGTAACCTATAGGCCTCTGATTTTGCATTAAAACAGCCCCCAACCCATATCCCGAAGCATTGGTTTCAATCACAAAGGGTTGTAAAAAATCTGGAACAGCTAGCACTGACACCATCATCATCGCATCCTTCAATTTTGTGAATGCAACCTCGGCTGCGTCATTCCATCCAAAACTATCCTTTTTTAATAGTTGAGTCAATGGCCATGCAATTTTCCCATAGCCCTCCACAAAGCGACGATAATACCATGTCAATCCTAGGAAGCCCTTCCACTCCTTAAGTGATTTTGGTCATGGCCAATCTCTCATTGCAGAGAACTTTGATTCGTCCGCTGCCACTCCTTTTTTCTGAAATGATGTGCCCAAGGTACTCTTACCTCTATCTGTCCAAACAAGCATTTCTTTTTGTTTGCATAAAGCTGAATTTCCACCAAAATCTGCATTACAATTCTCAAGTGATCTCGGTGTTCAACCTCCTTACAGCTATAAATCAAGATGTCGTCAAAGAAGACTAACATAAATTTTCGAAGTTGTTCTCTGAAGATAGTATTCATCAGTGATTGGAAAGTGGCTGGTGCATTTGTTAAACAAAATGGCATGACGAAAAATTTTAGCCCCCTTTAAAACTCTTCAATTTAATTTAATTTTTTTCTCTCTCATACTTTAAACCACACAATTTTTAATAAAATAATATTACACTCAAATCGAAAACTTTTCAACCACGTAACCTTCAAAAAAATACTATTGTCCCATTATAAATTCAAATAATGGGGGCCAAACAAGGGCTTAGTGTCCTTCGTGGGTTCGAAAAGCAATTTTTGGAACATCCTCAGCCTTCACCCGAACATGATGGTACCCGGATCTGAGATCGATTTTCAAAAAAACATTAGCTCCATTCAATTTATACAATAATTCATCAATAACAAGAATCGAAAATTTGTCAGGAACGGTGACCTTGTTTAGGGCCTGATAATTCACGCAAAACCGCTAACTCCCATCTTTCTTCCTTACAAGTGGCACAAGACTTTAAAATGGACTAGTATTATGTTGGATAATTCCTGCAGCCAACATCTCCTGTACTAACCGTTCAATTTCATTCTTCTGGAAATGTGGGTATCGGCATGGCCTCACGCTAACGAGGTTAGTCCCTGGTTTTAGAATGATCGCATGATCATGACTTCTCCGTGTGGGCAACTGGTTGGGGTCCTAAAAGACTACTGAAAATTCCTCCAAAAGCTCTGCAAAAACTGTTGGTGGTCAAGGTAGAGAGCCATTGGGATCGACCATAATATTTCCCAATTCCAATAACAATCCTTCCCCTTGCTCCTTAAAGGATTTCCACATTGTTTTCAATGAGATAGGAGTTTTACTGAAACTCGAGTCCCTTTGCAATGTTACTATAGTCCTTGAGTTGTTCAAGGACATCGTCAAGGTGTTCCAATCAACCTACATTTTGCCCCGCCTTCGTAAACACTGCATTGTCAAAATAACATCAGAGCAGCCCAACTCGAGGGATAAGAAATCTTCCACTACCAGCAAGCCTGGTAACTTCAACGTTATGCCTTTGCATATGTCTTCCTCTTTTACAGTCAACCCAGTTCCCATGATTACTCCATAGCTCGTAGTGAAGGATAAGGGAAATCCCAGAACTAATTCTACAAAGATAAAATTATGTGAAGCTCCACTATCGATCAACACTACCACCTCTTTCTGGTCAAACATCCCCTTTAGTTCCATAGTACTTGGGGCAGTAAGTCCTACTACAGAGTTGATGGATAGTTTCACAGGCTAACCCATCCCTTTGACTTCATTCTCGCCAGTACATAACTCGTCGATAGCCTCGCCCTCATTGGATCCCAGCTTGCCACACTGTGTCGTCTCTCCCAGCGCATCGCCGGCCTCCATCTCGCGAATAACCCTAACCTGCAGCTCCTTATTCCTACATTTCTGACCAATAGTCAACTTGTCATCACATCTATAGCATAGCCTTTTCTCTTTTTTAGCTTGAATGTCAACGCCTATAAGCCTCTTGAATGTTAAAGGATTTTTGGGAAGTTAATTAGGGCGTGGAATGAGAGACAATGGCACGGTGTGTCTCTTTTGGGTAATAGTAGGTTGGGGCGGATTTGGGCTTTGATAAGGGATGCTCTTGGGTTTATTAGGGCTGTTGTTCATGGGCTTTGCTAGGATATTAAATTCCAGTCCTCCACCATTTAGGCTACTTCCATTATCTGTTCCAGGCCCAATGACCTAAGTAGATGGACTTCAACCCTAATATTTGGCCTTGGTCCGTTGAGAAAATTACATTCCATTATCTCTTATGATACCTCCGTCAACGATGAAGCCAGGGTCTCCAATCGCTGACGATACTCTCTAACGGCGATACTCTGCCGGAGAGATAGGAATTGTGCACAAACGGATCCCTCCTATGATAGTCCGAATCTTCGTAATAGCCTGATATTCACCTCTTCCCAATTCTTCACCGGTTGGCATTTTTCTCCCATTTCTTATCTTCCTCCGTCAGCTTATTAATGTGGAAATATCTCTCCACACGAAAAACCCACCCATCTGGATTGGATTCTTCAAGTACAGGCATTTCCAAGCTTCCTTATGCATGGCTCAATTCTCCAATCGCCGCCTGACCCTCCCCCATCATTGTGACTACTACCTGCCCTTGTTTGTGTTAAACCGTAGTCAATTGGTGTTACCGATGAACTCTCCATAACTGGCCCCTTTTCCTTACATTCTTTTTCTTGACTTTCCAATGTGCGCAACAACATATCAAACTTTTCCATCATCCCAGAGTGCATCATTTCAAATTCTGAAAGTAGCACGTGGAGCGCCGTTTGCAATTCATGGTGATTGCTATCCACCCTTTGTTCCAACTCTCCAACTCGATCAACAAGATTCATGGTTGTATCTTGCCGAATTTGGATGCTTTGATACCAGATTGATAGAAATTTAGCCGTAAGTGTAAGATGAGAACCAGAAATTATAATTCTGTATTGATTGAATTCTCCATTACAAATGAACTCCTCAGTCTTGCTTCACTCAACAGATTGGTTGCATGTCTTTGTTCCATTAGTGTCTTATTTATATTTTGTTCTGTAACTACTTTTCTCTTCCTATTCTACCCCTCCAACAGAATTTTGTTACAGCCCCTTTCCTTCTCCATTCTTCTTGAGTCTTCTAGAATAAGTATACAGAATCGGAGGCCCATCAAAGCTCTGTTTTGTTTCCATCTCCAATTTTGAAAAACATGCAAATTTTGGGGATGCAAAACGAATTGATACATTTATCCAATACAATCTCTTAACTTTCAAAATAATGCTCAGCAGCACTTCTCCCTCCCTTCAACAACCATGACACCATCGCCTCAACCTACCAGATCCGACACCCAACGGCAACAATTCCAATAAGAAGCATTGGCAACATCATATATGTAGAAAGCATATACAAATATAATCAAAAGCAAGAGCATTTTTTTCCTGGTTACCTTTTGGGTAAAATATTCGATTAATGAAGAGAAAACAACCTAGGTAACCACACCACAAATTACAACTTGCAAATAGCCCACTGCACCACTAGCTATAATGATCATCCATGCTAGGTTTTGAAGAAGATAGTTCTAATCAAATTTTGTAAAATTCCATTTTGACCCACAAACCTAACATGTTATAAATAAAATCCAATAAGAAAACAACACAACTTTAAAGCAAATTACAATTTGTCATGCAAACTATAGTACAATATGCATGTCATGTATTTAGCATTAATGGCATCAAAATTCACGTGTAATTCTCATCTCACACAAATCAATATCATAATCAGCCTAAGCATATCCTTTTCCTTTTCAGTCGTATATTTTCTCAAACACTAATCAGTTAGCAATGGCCAAGGACAATGCAGTCACAATTTATGGCTAAACTCTAGCAGAGACGAGAAGGAAAACATCCAATATTTCCCACGTTACAATAGCACAGTGCTTCATAAAATTGAGACAAGAATTCCAACTCCCGTTCAGAATATATTAATCCAAATATTCCATGAAAAATAAGGAAGAAAAGAAAATGCAACAAACATGCCATTCTAAGGCATCTCCAATCTTGCACCAAAATTTGAGGTAAGTTTTGCACCATTTTACACCAAATCTTGTGCCAAATTAAAAATATTTCCAACTCATTACACCATAAGTTGCACCAAATGAACAATGTCATTTTCTTTATTTTTTATTCTTACCAATTTATATATCTGGAAAATTATTTATTTATTTAATTTACTACTACATAAATAATTATGTTTCGTTAACGAAAATATTAAATTCATTAATAAATTTAAAAAATATAGTGCAATTAATAAAAATATTGCAACTAAGAAAATATTAAATCATAATACTATTGATTACATGATTAAAGTTTATTACAAATAATAATAATAATAATAATAATAATAATAATAATAATAATAATAATATTGGTATTAAAAAAATAATTAATTAATTAAAAATTAAAATTTGTGTATAATATAAAATGACACAAATACCCTTAAGAACATTTGGTGCTAAATAAAAAAAGGGCAAAAATGACTTTAATCAAATATGGTGCAAAATTTAGTGTTTGTGGGGCGTGGCATGGCATGGCCCCAAATATTTGATGCAAAATAGGGGAAAATAGTGTTTTGGTACAAGGTGGGAGTTGCCATAATCCAACGACAGAACAAAGCATAAAGTTTATCACGTCGTTCCTTCAAAATGAGATATTCTAATGAAAACAAACATTCAAATTTGGCTAATCTAATTATTTCAACATTCAGGAATTCAGGGCAAAATATTAGAACCCAATTCAGAAATGAACACAGGGAGATGGAGGCAGAAGTGAAAAAATAACTAACCGTAGAGTTTAATTTTCAAAGACAGTATAAAAATTAGAACCCAATTCAAAGATTGTAAGTAACTATCAAATTGAGGATCAAGTTTTGCTATTTTTCAAAGAAATACAAAGATTGCATAATAGGGTTGCATTTGCTTACCTACAGGCAAATTGTTCAGTAGGCCCCTTGTGTGGAATTGGTATTTCTGCTATCGCTTCGGTGGGCAGGTGGGTGGAAGCGGAAGTGCGTTGTTGTGGCGAAGGATAGGGGCGCGCCGATCGTTTATTTCCGTCTTTGCCTAGACATTATTCATAGAGGGTGTTTCGGCCCCATTTTTACGAAAAAATGTAGAATAGTAGAATGATGAGTAATGTGTTCTTAAAAATGAAAGAAATATTTTTTATTTACGTGTAATATTATTTTAATAAAAAAATATGGTTGAAAAGAAAAGAGAAAAAAATGTATTTTGAAAAATATGGGAGTCAAACAAAGCCTTAGCCCTTGTTTGAGCCTCATTTTTTTGAAAAAATGTATTTTTCAACATTATTTTGATATCATTTTAATCACACATTTTTCAATAAAATAATATTATACGTATATTAAAAATCTTTTTTATTTTTTAATTACACATTTCTCATCAATATACTATTCAAAAATTCATTTTTCCCCCAAAAAAGGGCTTAATATTATTTTGAAGGTGCTTACACGTACAACAAGCTTGATCGCGATTTTTTTTATTGGACACGAAACCCCCTCTCTTGTGAGACGGCTCAGTGTACAAACATCAAATTCCTTTTTTAAAAAATCAAAATTAGAGGTGCTAGTTGGGTTTAGGACTTGACAAGGTTAAATATTCAAATGAATATTAGAATCTAGAATCAGTGATTTGGTTCGTCTTTCGATTCTGGATAAAAAATTGAAACCCCCCTAAACTTTATTTTTTTCTATATTGAATAAGCCAAACTATTTTTATTATTTTTTGAATAATTTTTCGATTAACTGAGTAATAAACTATGAGTGCCCAAGGCTCCAAATTCCAAAGGCCAACTCCAACTTGAGCCGAAATATTTTTCCCTACGAATTGTTGTCCGTGCCCAATTTCAATTCACAATTCACAATTCACAATTCACAATTCACCTTCACTCATTATGTCATTTAGGTTTAGTTGTTGACCTCATTTTCAACCGTTCCTCTCTCACTAGTCACAATTTCATCTTTGGTACTCAAGATCCACATAGACCACACCATCAAATCCTATATTCGTAAGCATTTCTACATCATTCTTCATTTTGGTAATTTGTATACATAGGTATATAAATCTTATTAGACAATTTGTTATTTGTATATATGTAAATTAAACTGTGTCATTTTATAAGAGTTAATATTGTACATATCATTAATTGAATTAATGTAGTGTTTTATAAATGTTAAAAAAATTATTATAGCACGGAATCGAACTAAATCGGATCAGTACTAAATTAAATTTGGATCGATGGTTCCACTTATTAAATACTCAGAAAATATAATTCAGTTCGATTTCTTTAAAATCGAATCGAATCGGACTATATTCAAACCTAATTGGATCAGAACAATGGGGGAGGGAACGGGTTGGATAGATTCAAAATGCCACCACGAACGTGGGAAAAGTCCTTGAATGCCATTAGACCAATTTTGTTTGGGCAAAAAGTGCCATTTAGGTTAGAGCAAATCAAACTTTTAAATTAAAAAAAAATAGAATAATAAGATCAATTAAATATATGTAGAATTGTAGCTGTAGTACCAAATCATTCATCATTTTATATATTTTACCCAAAATTTTCATTTGTACCATCCACAATCTCAGATTTTCATTTTTTGTAGTACAAAGACAAATGAACGGATTTCATCAATTCCTCCATTATTTGACCAAAATTTTTTGGACTCTTTTGATCAATTTTGTCTAATTTTAAAAGGAAAAATCAGTAACTATAATTATAATTATCACATAGATATTTAAAATAAAAACAAAAATACTGAAAAAAACCCAAGAAAAAAAAGAGAGTGATGAGAGAGAGAGAGAGAGAAGAAATAAAAGAAAAAAATTATCTTCTTCCCCCACCCAAACCAACCAAAAAGAAACACCCACCACCCGTCGACCACTACCAAAGGCGTCTCCAACGGTCGGCTACGATTGTATCTCCTTGAAGGTAGTTTGGGTAAAAATTTCAAAGAAATTGAAATTGAAAGAATCGAACCTATGAATGAATACCTCGTTCTTCTACTCATGGACGGTGGAACATAGCTAGAAAAAATTTATGGGCTCACACATAGTAGTAATTCATAGAAAGTGGTCTTTTTTCACCGGAATTCTAACTTTTGAAGTGTTTAATTATCATTTTTCCATAAAAAAATATTTTTCAACATCTGAAAATATGCTTAATTTTCTTTATTTTGGAGTAAAACATTTTCTTTGAGGAGGTAGGATTTTGTTTTCCTCAAAATAAGGAAAATATTTTCATTTTTAGGAAATATTTTTCATGTCAATCAAACGCACTCTTATTTCTTTTCTCCTTTTTTGGGGTTTTCATTTTTTTTTAATTATTCTATGTGATAGTTATATAGTGTCAGACTTTTCCTTTTAAATTTAGTCAAAATTTGCCAAAATAGTCAAAAATAAAATAAAATAAAATGATCAACTAATGGAAAAATGGACCATTTGTCCTTGTGCTTCAACAAAATTAAAGATTTAAGAATGTCGATAGCACAAACAAATAAAATATTTATGTAAACTCTGCAAAAAGATGAAAGATTTGGACCTCCAGTTGCAATTCTCCCTTAAATAAATAGATGTTAGATCCACTTAATCGGTGTTATCATTTAAGAGACGTCACATGGTATGATTTGCAATTGATATCGCATTACTCTAAAAAAATTTAAAAATTTTCTTTTACCTACCTGACAAGCCATATGGCCGTCGCTAAGTGAAATGCCAAGCAAGCATCGATGCTTTGTCATCATCGCCTCCTCTATGAGTTTCATCAAACTTCAACGGTTTCAGAGCAAGTAGCCTCTTCTATTCTTTTGTTCGAGACGACATGGCCATCACCTCATTGTATTCAACCCACACCAGCTTAATCACATTGTCACTACGAGTTGTTTAGGAGTGACCCAACCATGTGGTCACACGAATTTGGTCTCTTAGTTTGAGGCCGATGAGGTTCAACTCTCAATACCTTGAACAGATTGTCATCTCATACAACTTGAGTAATGAATAAAATGATTAATGTGACAACTATGTAGACGCAGCATGCAATCATATTTTTATTGATATAATTAGAATAGGTGTGTAAGGTCACAGGTGATAGCTAGTGTGTGATATCATTAAACTTGATATGTGAGTTGTTGGAATAAAGCCACATGTCAAGCGTTCAAATGACCTAGTCCACAACCGTTTGGTTTATAAATACCCAGTCTTTGTGCCATTAAAATGAAATATGAAATCTAAACTTGGCGTGTATATTCTCGTCTTTAGCATTTCTTCCTAACCCAAATATTGTGTGTCATTTGATTTGAGCATCCAAGTGCACATAATCGTTGCATTCCCTATTCAGAGCCATGATCCGTGCCTTCTAACCCGACTGTCCATATGTAGAGATAATGTATACGTAGATAAGGGATGAGCTAACATTTGTTGATGTCTAGATTCCACAAAATTCAGAGGATAACAAGATTGAACAAAATTAGAAAAAGAAATACACACACACATATAAGTATGTTTTGCATGCAGTATTGGACCAAATGAAAATAAATTTAATCATATCTGATATCTTTTGCATGGAAATCAAAATAATTTAGTCAAAATCTACTATCATATGTTGATAAGATAAAGTCCCTATTTGACATTTATTAATTGGGAACAAAGTTTTGAATAATGTATTTTTAAGAATGTGTTTTAAGAAAAATAATGTGAAAATAATGATTATCAAACAGGGGCAAAAATAGTTCAAAGCATGGGCACGCTTAAGAGTGGGTTAGTTGCAAAATAAAAGCAAGAAACGAAAATACAAATAAAAATCTAATCAAAACCAAGAACGCAAAAATTTACTTTTCAAAATAAAAATATCTTATAACTCAACGTTAAAAATAAGTAGATGTTATGAAAAGAGAGAAAAATAGAAGAGGTACTATGAGTCAATAGACTCGTGTGTATTATTAAAAATCAATACCATATATTTATAAGATTCAAAATAAGAGTTATAATTGGAATGAAATAGATCTTCTAGACTGGATAAGACTTCTCTGTGTATCATGATAATACTAAATAATCATTAATAATTATCTCATTATTTTACAATACTCCCCTTTGATGATTATTATTACAATAATTATATTATTGAAACATTGTTTAGCAAAAAATTCAATGAGACAAAAACGCCAATGAATGAAAAAGAGTACAAATAATTTGGAGTAATGAAATACTGCCTAGTTAAAATCTTGTCAAGAAATTCCAAAGGAACAAAACTGGATCAAAGGAAAAAGAGCATACCTACTTCCCTGATTTCACAAGTAAAGATTCTTGTATTGCTATTCATGTATCATACATCAATGCCTTCAATATTACAATTTTTGGTGAAGTATGCCTCATGTTGTCTTGAATATTCTTCAAATAACACCGTCTTCATAAGAAGATGTTTTATCATCCTTTAATAACAGCAGTAATATGATGATTCGAAAAATAACTCTTATTGATCTCTTCGAGAATCTCATACATAATGAGTATTCCTTTTTAAGGTAAATGCCTTGTAAATTAAGGATATCATTAAACAAAGAATATGCTTCATTAAAATCCTAATAGGAAAAAATTCCGTGGGAAAAATCCTTATGAAGGAAAAAGAGTACATTATTCTTTTGAATACGCTACAAAAATTGTCTCATTAAAAACCTTGCCAAGAAAATCTAATAAGATAAAACCTTGGTGGAAAAAAAAAAGTACAAGCGTATAAAAAAAAGTACAAGCGTATTTACTCCATCTCACGATAATATTACTTAAATTATGCTTCAAACATATTAAATCCTTCAATGATAATATTAAATTTATGTTAAGTTGACTATAATCAAATTTATTATATGCATATCAAATTTCATACATTATCATTCTAACAAAGTAGAGACTTATGATTTTATCCACCACACACGATAACTTATCTATTTATACAAGTTTTTGTGACATTTATTACGTAAAAAATTGTACATTTCATATTATGACTTCACTTTTCTCATTTTCATTCACATAAGTACACTCCTTTAGATGTTCAAACTGTAGATCTAGAAACTTCACGTTTCTCTAGTAAATTCAATTCTACTAGGTTTACATTCGGAAATTTCAGATTTCTCTAATAAATTCTTTCACCAAGATCGCGTCATTTTATTTAGCTAATCATCACTTTAATCGATGACGAATTTATTTTAATATCCTTGATATTCAGAATATGATGCATTACATCACATGCAAAAGTATTGTCGACAACTTTTTCTTGTCAATCCTATCTCATTTCTATAATGATATAACTTATTGAGATATATCAGTTTTCAACATATCAGGTACTTGAACCTCTTTAGAGTTTTATAATTCGCTATGTCTAAATACTCATTAAAAGTATTTTCCTTCTTAATGAGATCATCTTTGGTAATTGTTCCATTTTCATTTGGAAATTTTTTGTATTAGAATCGAACACCATCACGCTTCAAGCGTGTCACAAATATATCAAAGACAATGCTATCAAATTGTTCCTACAAGACTTCAATTAGTTTTAGAGCATTTTAAACTGGTGCATGAGATATTGTTATCTCTTTGATCAGTAAATGCATCTAATAAATTATCTTTCGAACTTTTAGTTCAAATTCTTTTACAAGGATTTAGATGATGATACATTTACACATTATTTTCTACTTTTTAATTCCTTTCCTAATGCTGAAAGAATTGTCTAATCAAACTAACAATTAGTAAATTGCATTATCAAATATCACCAATTTGATATAGAGGTTCAAACTACATATTTCATCTCCACATTATTTATTTTCCATCTTAGTGCATTGTTATGAATCAATTTTACATATACTGCACTATCAAAATAATTAGATGAAAAAATTAGACTTTGACCATAAGCTAATTATAATAGGAAGAACTATGATATTGGCATGTTGCGTAATAAATTTTCCTAAACAAGAATGGGAAATACTTGTTCTGAATTAAATTTATTGAAGGCGTTTAACAAACAATAGTGTTAAACCATTTATCAACATCACAACTAACACTTGTTAAAATGTTGAGATTTATGCCCACTACCATTAACAAGACACGGTCTTGATTATATAATCTAAAAATTATGCTCATAATACGTAAATTTCAGGTTGTGAATACCAAGCAATTATCTAGTATATGTATCAAATCTATTAAATACAAAATAATATTTAGATGATCAACGTGAAGGATAAAGGAACCCCATTTATCATCCTGATTAACTTTCAGAAGTATAGGGAATTCAGTCCCTATTTTGGCTAGTGATGTTTAATGATCAATTTTCAATAAAGAGAAGAAAAATAACATATAAGAATTCTTGGATGGAAGAGTCTTCTGATTCTTCATTGGATGTTTATTTGAATTTTTGATTTCGCACCATCGTTGACCCAGTGGTGGTCCAACTGATCATACCAATCAAATTGAACTTATGTTTCAATACAAGATATAATTCAATTATTTAATTTCAAATAATATGATTAAAAGTTATATAATTATATAATGATCAATGTCCACATGACATATGCCGTATGTTTCCTTCAGGGATAAACACAAATTCATAAATTACGCTTTATCTATTACTTCAGGGATAAACAAATGACATATGATGTATGTTTTCTTTAAGAGCAATATTTTTTTCTAAAATATTGAAATCATAGTATCATGCTCTTTAGGAGCAATAACATATTAATATTTGAAATAATAAATTGTAGAAGAATTTACTTTTCAAGAATAAAAACATGAGCAAGTAAAATATTACTAAAACAAAAATAATAGTATAATGTTTCAGAAGCAACAACAAATTATTATTTAGAAACATTAATTCTTTAGGAGGATATTTTCTATGTAATATAATATTTATAAAGTTGTACTTTTTCAGGAGCAACATGTCAATATTCTTTTGAAATATTAAAAATTATAATTTATGCTTTTCTGAAGCAAATAATATTTTTTTAGAATATTAATTGTAATATTATGCTATTTTAGGAACAACAACATGATGAATTATGAATTTAAAGTTTATAAAAGAATATCTAAAAATATTAAATCAAATTAAAGACACAAAATATATTCAGTAATCATCATAAACGTATATTTTTGGCACACGTAAAGCAAAGAACACGTGCGTGAAACCAATATAAAATGGCACATTAAATACTTAAATTAGTCACTATAAAAAATTAATATAATTAATTGAGAGGTTTTAGTTAAAAGTATGCATATTTACTTTTAATTTTCAATATTGCAAAACTGATTTTATTTAGGCCCTATTTGAGCTGCATTGTTTGGGAAAAAAATATTCTTAAATAGTAATTTTGACATCATTTTAATCATATATTTTTCAATAAAATAATACTACACACAAATTCAAAACTTTTTTATTTTTCAACAACACATTCTCCATCAATTTATTATTCCAAAATATATTCTTTAGAAATAATGTGCTTCAAACACACACTTAATATCAGAAAGCTTGACCAAAAAAAAATAAATTTGATATTAAACGATAAAAAAATGCAAATGAGATGTGTACAGAAGTAGCCTTAATTAGTTTAAACTTTAGTGATGCATTATAAGGTTTTCATGGATTGACCAAAATTGTATATATCATCTTAAAAAGCAATAATGCTACATAGCCACATTCTTTGACACAAAGAATGACACAATGAGGTGGAAAATGGTTTTAAAAAAAAAGAGAGAGAAAGGAAATGGAAATGGCGCAGGCTGGTGTTTTGTGGGAAATTTGAAACTTTTAAAACCATTTGCTTTGACCCGGCCCGGAATTTAAACCCGTTTCTCTGTTAAAACCCGTTCACAAGGCTCAGCCCAATTTCATTTTCTCATTTTCACTTCGAATGAAAACTCGTTTCTAGGCATTTGGAACTCTTCGTCCCCGTCTTTGGCGTAAATCTTCAGACCTCCGCCGACTGCAATGGAAACGATTACCTGAGAGCTTAGGTGAAACGCCGTCGAAAACCACGGTTTCAGTGCTGTCGACATACTCAATAAAACAGTTCTAAGACGGTCAGGCACTTCTCGTTGATTCGTAGTTGCTACCGGAAATCGTCTTCGACCACATCTAGAGAAAGCGCAGGTATATAAGTATCAAGTTCATGTTTCAATAAATTTGTTGAAATACCTTGTGTACCGCTCTGTTTTGTTTAATTTTGTCCGAAACGATGAAGAAGTGGCCCATTCGTAACCCTAAATTTCAGAGCATTCCTTTAGGGTTTTGTCGTAAAATGCCAATTTCTCTGCAGTGATATGAATTAGATAACTTTTAGCTACATAATAATCAGTCTCTAATACCAAGTTATAATGCAGACAGTGTTTAGATCCTTCTGTATACTCGCTAGCTTGGTGATTTTTGAATTTAGGTCTTTCTAATAGAATATTTAAGTAGTTTCTCTCAATTGCTAAGTAAATAGTATATAGGCGGAGGCAAATATAATTACTTTTTGGGAAAATGAATCATTTCTCAAATTGGCCTCAACATTTTACTGTAAAGCTTGATCAGAGACAGCTCATAAAAATTGTTCGCCTCTCTCAACTTCATCCCATTGCCCGTGTTTCTTATAATATGAATTTTGGGAACCATCTATTTAGTATGGGTAAACTAACTATAGAATATAGTTGAAGAGAATCAGTGAAGTAGTGAAATTCAGTTGGGGTGATGCAAAATAAAAACTACTACAGCATCCATGTTACTCAATCTTTTGAAATATTGTTATGCTGGCTTTTAAGTCATCTGACTAACTTAATTGATACAATGCCATCTTTGTGAGAAATTCCAACCTTTGAACATAAGTATACCTATAAGACTTGTTAAAACCAAACCACATGTTTCCTGCAGACAGAGAGATTAGTTTATTTGCTTTTGTTAATTCATTTCAATCTGCGATTATCATTTTGTTTGGCGTTTGATTCCCAGGTTAAAATAAGAGGGAAGAATTATGGAGTATGCCATAGTTGTAGATTGAAGGGACATTTTTTCGCGGAATGCCCGAATAAACGACCTTGCCCATGGTGTAAACATGCTTTTTTGAAGTGTTTCGAGGTTGAGAAGAACACTGACAACAAAGGCAAACTATTCGAAATGTGCAGCGTGAAATGTGGTTATTGGGAGTGGGTGGAAAAGAAGGAAACATGTGCTGAATCGAGTTCAGTCACCAGCACTCAAGATTTGTCTTGCATGTTCGAAACACGATGCCGGTTAACTGGTGATCAAGACATGGAGATTGCTATGAACGTGACTACGCAAACGAGGAGAGCACGTCACCAAATGGGAGAAGAATGGACAGTCGTCGGCCTGAGCTGAAGTTTATTCGTTTCGAATGAAATTGTAACTCCAACTATGTAAATGAAATTGTCTAGGTTGTGATGGGACTAGTGTTCCAATGTTGTTCACTTGAATCTATTATGTTGTGTGAACCATGTTTAATTGCATTTTAGCATTTTGTTGTTCAATTGCATTTTGTGCATTTTTAGCAATTTCAATACAAACGTATATTACTCTGTCGAGATAGTTTCAAGAAGACAAGAATTTAATTAAAATAGGATGTGTTATGTAGCGTCAAGATTGGATGTATAGTCTCTCCATTGTTTCTCCATTGGGGACAATGTTTTCAGCTTCCCCAGGTCTGGAGGTATGTTACCACTAAGACTATTTCCAGCCAGATGAATGAATTCAAGGTTCTTGAATGAACCATATTCTGGTGGGATTAGTCCACTGAAGTAACTTCCGGCAAAATTCAGTACCTTGAGGGACTGAATTTCAGATATATTGGCCAGTAAAGGTCCTGAAAAACTGTTGCTGAATGCATCAAGAACAACCAAATTCTGGAATTTGGAAAATGGCCTGAAAAATTGTTCTTGCTGATATCAAGGGATTTTAGATTGGTAAGGCTAGAAATTCCAGCAGGGATTTTAGACGGGTAAGGCTAAAAATCTTGACTACATTTCACCCCAGTCCCTGAAGAGTTCACTCTGGAAGGCATGATCCAATCATTTAAACTGTTGGAATCATCAATAATCTCGGATTCGAAGCTCAAAAGTGCATCAGAAAGAGGATCAGAAGCCAAAACTGTCACCATAAACATTGAAGAAATTGCAAAAATAGTTAAATAATATAAGAGATCTGGTGATTGAGACTCCTTTCTAGCAAGATTTCGCAATCAAAATCCTACCTCCTACTATGAGTTGGTGAACTTAAGACAAAGTAAAAACCAAACAGATGATACATTTGCCAATTGGAAGATATAAGATAGATAGATTTCTTCATAATTTTAGTCCTGTATGTTGGTGGAGATACAAGATAGATAGATTTCTTCATAAATGATACAAACCTATGCAAGTACACAATGAAGAGTAAACTACAAACTATTGAAATGCAACCAATAAACTATACAAAACGAGCAGTAGGTGCATCTTTTGGGTTTGATAATGTGATAGACGATCCAACTTCCGTAGGTGCTTCCGTGTTTCCTCCATCGAAATGCATTCCCAAACCTATGAATGTCAAATCCACATAAGGTAGTTTATTAGATGCGAATCAATATACATAATGAACAATGTTTGCAAAGCACTAAGTTATACATAACAACTTATTCACCTTGCATATTTAATGTATGAGTTGTTGCCGATGAAGGGTTTAGACACGTGGATTGCAAGTGTTGTGTGAACTGAAGATTTTGGTTCCCACACTGCGCAAAATAGCATTATCAGTAAATAGTACATTATCATTGAAATCAAATGATTAACAAATGCTAACCAGAAGGAGGTTCGTATAGGAGAACGGTAGCGGCACATGCAGTTGCTGAGGTGGCTGGACAATGGGCGCTACAACCATTCCCATATCACTTCTAGGAACCTTCGTTTTCTTCCATTTGGTAGAACTCGTACTTGCCTGCAAAACAAGGAATGTTGTTAGACATTATCTCTATAGTGAGTTCGCAACAACTGAAAATATGCAACATTTGAGTATTACCTTAACTTTGCTTGAAATGGTTTCCAATGGGCTCTTCTTCCGAAGTTTCTTCGGGGCACCTTTTCTTTTCACACATTCTGGATCCCTTATGTTACCACTTCTAGTATCCTGCAATGCTCCACATTGGAATGATGTCTGAGTCGTATGCGGGGAGAGGACATTACTCTTACTATGATTTGTTTCCATCATCTCTTGACATTAACTGTCAATCCAATCAATTATTGCATCAGATTTCGCGTCATCTTCTGCTGTCAGATCGGCCAATGTAGCAAAGCGTTGACACATTTTGTCGTACTTCAGTTGCCAAAGCGTACTAATCAAACCATCATAGTTCACTGGTACCCTCGTGTGGGCCCTAGTCACATCTCGTCGCCATCTCCGTAATATATATCTTTCGGGTATAGATTTCACATCATTACGGACCAATACTGCGATCATATGTTTGCAAATAATCCCTCGAAACTCAAAGTTCTGGCAACTGCAACTGATTTCACATTTGTCTCTTTGAAATGTGAAAAAAAAAGCTTTTTTTCTTGAATGCTCGTCATGTATTACATCCTCCCGTACCTCATACGTTGCCCCCGATACTCCATCAGAGAAAGAAACAAGGCTGCAGTACATTTTACCTGTGAACTCCTCTTGAACTTCCTTAAATTTTGAAATTGTGTAAACTACTTGAAATTGCTTCTCAATTTCATATCTCGATGCGCACGGTACCATTTGCGAGAAGGACTTGAAGTCAGCTTGAAACTCCTTCTCAACCTTATTTCTCAGTGCTTGTTCATATTGTTTAACAAGTTGTTTCAACGTCATCTTTGAATGTACATAACCATCGAAGAATGCATTGCATACTCTCACTGCGTTGAGTAGTTGACATCCCTGCCCAAAATGTGGTTTTTAGATAGCAAGGTACCCAACGTTCTCTGTTCTCGTACAAACCCGCCAACCACTCATTATCATACAAGTGAAACCTTTCGACCATCACTCTCCAGCCGTTTTCGAATTCTTCTACAAACTGACAATCGTAGACCAAACTTGTATAATAGTGAATATAGACCCCTTATCCACATGGTATCCGAATTTCTCAAGCAACTTTTTCAATAAGTGCCACAAACACCATCTATACTTTGCATTGGGAAACACAATCTGGATTGCATTTTGCATAGCCCTGTCCTGATCTATAACTATCCCATGCGGAGCCTGTCCATGCATGCATTGCAGCCAGGTTCGAAAAAGCCAGACAAATGTCTCTGTATCCTCATTCGAGACCAGACCACATCCAAGGAGTGTCGACTGTCCATGGTGGTTCACTCCAACAAAAGGAGCAAATGACATATCGTACTTATTAGTGAGGTATGTGGTGTCAAATGTGACAACATCTCCGAACTCCTTATATGCTTGCCTACTCATATAGTCTGCCCAAAAAAATTCTTTAGACGCAAATCTCATCCAAATCTATACTAAAGTAAAAGCCCGAGCATTGTGCCTGCATTTTAGAGAAGTATGATTGTAGTGCTGATCCGTCCCCTTGTCCAAGTCTTAAACGCCTAACTTTCTCAACATAGTTACGACAATCCTTCTCGATGCAACTCAAATTCTCATACCCACCCACTTCAACAACTATAGAGTTGAAGCTCTTGTGTAATGGAATTCCTGTCATGTCATTCACTTCGAGTCTTCGTTTAACATGTGCACTCAACTCTCGGTTACATCGATATAGCCTAGACTTTGAAGGGCTTGTCTTATGATTGTGGTCTAGATGTACCTTGTTAATCTTCCATATTCCACAAACATCTTTGGACGCGCAGATCCTGGCTTAACATCCACTCTGCATAGTGGCTTGTGGTTTCAAAGAACCGCTTGTATTTTTTATTCTTTTCCCTTCACGGCTACAAACAAATATAACATTTCTCAAAACTCCGTCATCATCCTTTACCAAATTTCATTTCCTAACCGGGAAACCAATTTCGTATGCATATCTTTTGTACAAATCGAAAATTTCATTTTCATCCTTAAATTTCATACCCGGCTCGGGCACAATCACACTATCTCCAACTAACCTATCATCACCCGCTATGTTCATAATATCCACAACATCCTCATTATCGGACTCCAGCGGTACAATTTCATCCACATATTCCGAAATTTCTTTCCCTTCATCAAACAAAATATAATGGTTCAAATCGAAACGAAAAGAAGCAAAAAATGAAGGAATGAATATTAAAAGAGAAGGATGTTAAAACCAACAAATTACTTGCGATATTATAGTGCAATGTGCAAAGAGTTAACATTTGAAATTGTTGGAGGAATGGATTTCTCATCTGGAGAAAAATATTTCTTTTCTTTATTCTTGAATCATTGCAAACAAATGATTTGATTTTGAGCCAACGAAATCTGTTTTGAAAATTTAAGTCTTCTTACCAATTATTTTCTAAAAATAACACTGAATTTGCCTGTCATTGCTTAGCATGTTGGCATTTAATTTGGAGATAACCTTGGCATAAAGTCAAGAAAATTGAATAAAAGTATTCAAATACAACTGAACGGAGAAATTAAAACCACAAAGTAGATACTAATAATTGGGAAATAACAAGTGATAATACAAAATACTGACTTTTTTAATGAAAATATTTTTGGTAATCCTCTTAATTACGTCTGTTGAAATAAGAAAAGTATAGAGAGAAAAAGAGAGAAAATCACATTACAAATTCCCTGATTCCAAACGGTAGAGAAGGAAAGCAATACCTTTTTCGGTCATCTCTCGGCAAAAAAACACCCCAATCGTCTACCTGTGGAGTCTTTTCCCAATGCCAGCCTTCTTCATTCAATTTAGTAGATGCAGACGACGCAATCAACAAGTTAGAAATTTGGATTTACAAAATATGCATAGTAAGCGTCTTATTAACCTGAAATATTAATCAAATACCTATTGATTAAGATTCTTCAACAACGACGAAATGGGTTTCTCTATCAGCCACTGTAGTTCGGTTTCTCTTCCAGCCACAATAGGTATTTCTCATGCGTCATGTACAGGAGAGAAAGAATGGCGTTTCGCCTAAGCTCTCAGGTAATCGTTTCCATTACAGTCGGCGGAGGTCTGAAGATTTACGCCAAAGACGGGGACGAAGAGTTCCAAATGCCTAGAAACGAGTTGTCATTCGAAGTGAAAATGAGAAAATGAAATGGGCTGAGCCTTGTGAACGGGTTTTAACAGAGAAACGGGTTTAAATTCCGGGCCGGGTCGAAGCAAATGGTTTTAAAAATTTCAAATTTCCCAGAAAACACCAGCCTGCGCCATTTCCATTTCCATTTCCTTTCTCTCTCTTTTTTTTAAAACCATTTTCCACCTCATTGTGTCATTCTTTGTGTCAATGAATGTGGCTATGTAGCATTATTGCTTAAAAAGTTCCCGAATTCATTTGAATTTGATAATGAGTACCAGCCAAGTATTGGACCTATGTTAGATATTCTACAAATTCCGAATATGGTTCTACTCGAGAAATTGGGGATAGATGTCGACACGTGTTGAAATTGAGGTGAAGAAAAAAATTAATAATGTGAATGTGGTGGTATGAAGATAGTTTACCGAATACCGTAGGTGACCGAAGGAGTACATCAAGCTTTTTAAATCACTTTGATTTTGAGAAAATCGTGCTAATAACATGTTATGATAAGAGAGAAATAAAAGAGATACTGTGAGTCAATAGACTTGTACGTATTATTAAGAACCAATAATCTATATTTATACAGTCCAAAATAAGAGTTACAATTGGAATGAAATATATCTTCTAAATTAGATAAGACTTATCTATGTGTCATGATAATACTAAATTAATTATCAATAATTATTTCATTATTTTACAATAGTAGATAATAAAACAAATATTTTTAGTTAAAGTAAGAAATGTAAAATATTAAAATATGAACCAATTTTACTCTTGTAAGCTTACATTTACAAGAAAAATAAATATTGTAGTTTTAAGTATATGGGCAAGTTTTAAAATTAATAACATTTATTCTAATTAGTAACTTAGGAGTTACTTTCTCGAAAGTAATTATTTTAATTAAAGGTAAATTTTCACAAATAATTAACAAAAAAAATATGTTGAAATTATCCAAATCATCGAAATGTGATAATCGCATAAATGAAAATTTTGCTTATAAGTAAATACTTATTAAACTAAATCACTTTTTTGCTAATTCAAGTTAAAAATCAGTTATTAATTTTGACACAAATATAAGAAAATAATGCTTAAATGTAAGAAAAAATAAGTTATGAGAATATATTTGCAAAAAATAAAAATAAAAAATAAATCAACATTAATTTTCCCTTTTCTTAAGCTTAGACAAAAAATTCAAATACTTAAACATACTTTTAATATGTTACGATATTAGATGGCATCACTAATTATCTACAATGATCAACGAGGTGAATATTACTCAATAGGCGCTCTACAGAGAGCACCCCATGCTAGGCCGTCTATCACTATAAGGCCATCCACTTGCATGCTAGACTGTCAGTTGCTACAAGGCCCTTTATGTTCACGTTGGGTTATCGACCATTATGAGGCTCTCTACTTTCATACTAGACCGTCTATCATTATGATGCCCTCTAAATTCATACTAGACTGTATATCATTATGGGGCTGCCTACTACTACGAGGCCAACACTGTACTTAACCATATAAATATCCTTGAGTTTGATGGAAACCGTTCAATGGTTACCATGGACACAATCAACCGCTGGATAGGTGGAGATCTTCCACTCATAACGTGGGGTATTGGAAGATGCTATGTGGGACATGGCACGATAGTTGTTCATCAGTTACATGATTTCAAACATCTATAAATACCCCTAAGGCAAGACGTGTATGAGTTTGAAATTTTGGCAATTTGAATACACTTTCTATCTTTTTTTCATAAGTCTACATTCCTAAATATATTACGAATTCTCAGGCTGAAGGTACAATGGGGAAGAAAGTCCCCACCTCATTTCGTAGGTAACATTTATTCATCATAGTAGAAGAAACACCTTTCGTCCCATGATGGCACAAATGTTTTTTTCATAACTATTTCATGTTATATCACGGAATATTGAGCAGTATATATATGAAAATGAATTAGGAATGAATTTAGATAATAAAGAATTATTAGAACTTGAAGATCAAATGTATCTTAATAAGATTATAACAAAATCTGAATATTTATATTATGATCAAGAACAGAATATAAGAATAGAAATTATTAAAAAAAATAATGATTCAAAAAATTCAGATTTAAGTTATACAAAAGAACTTATGGAAGATTCTAATACATATAGAACTTTTAGTTATACTCCTTTTGATAAAACAATTAAACATGAGGCAATGGTTTATGGTGGATGATTTCCCCCAAGAGGAGCTTATCATTTATATAATAATAAAGAAAGAAAATATATAGCAAAAGGAAGTGAAAGACCCTTAGAAAAGAAAATAGAATTCTAATTAGATCATAAAACACAAATTATAAATATTACAACACACGATCCATAGACATGGAATAATGAATAGATGTATGGAAAAATACTATAATAGGACATTATATTAGAAATTTTCAAGAAATTGAAGCTTTAGACATGTATAGATATTTAGTAACATTCTTAGGAGAAAGTGTAAAAGTTATGTGGGAAGCATTTAAATTAGAAAAGAAAGAAGAATTTGAACAATTAATTAATATGAGAAGTAATCCATATAATTTTGTCAATAAAATACAAATATTAATAACAGGAGCAGACCCAAATTCAGGACATATGAGCATACAAAGAAAAGTTATGAGAGATTTAGAACAACTTATTCTTTATAAATGGACTAAAGGAAGATATGTTAAAAAAATTTTAAATGAATATCATTATTTAATTTCAATATCAGGAAATACATTTAATCAAGAAATTGGTAATAAACTGTTTCATAAATTACCAGGATCATTAGGATTAGAAATTACAGATAAATGGAATAATTTAGCATCAGTAAAAGAAGAACCAGAAAAATAATGGAGTATAGGACAAAGAATACAACATGTAATAAGATGTCTAGAAAATAAATGTGTAGAATTACAAATTCAAAAATAACTTAAAAAGACAGATTATAAATTCTGTAAAGATATTTTTACCCCACAAACTTATGGAGCCTCTAGTTCAAGAAAAAATAAATATAGTAATAAAGAAAGAAATAATAAAAGGTCTTTTAAGAAAAGATACTTTCTTAGAAAATCCAATAAAAGAATACCATATTTAGATGAAAAAGGACATGTTAGGAAATTTAAACCAGAAATAACTTATAAAAATAGACTTAACTGTTATGTTTGTAATAGTAATGAACATTTATCTAAGACATGTCCAAAAAGAATAAATAATTATGATAAAAAAAGTACACTAACAGAATGTACTAATAAAGAGTTAATACGATTAGATGAATACATCTCAGACAAAGAGTCTATTTATAGTATTATATTAATAGAAGATAAACATTTAGAAGAAAATATAGAATCTGATTATGAAATAATAGATGAATTCTCTAACATAAGATTACAAGAAGAATCAGAATCAGAAGAAGAACTAAATCTAATGAATAACATAATTATAGAATGTTTACATAATTGGCAAAAATATAAAGGAGCAGATAATATAGCTTGTTATTTATGCAATTGGTATCCAGTAAGAAAGCTTAGAGCTAAATGTTTAAAATGTTATAAAGAAGCATGTATAAAATGTTTAAAAGAAAGGAACCTTATTGAAAAAGAAGAAATTAACCCAGAAATTTTAAAAGAAAAAATTGAAATTTCAGAAATAAAAATTCTTAGAAAAAGAATAGAAAGCTTATAAGAAATGCAAAAATTTATAATAAATAAAATAGAAATGTTAGAATATAATAATAAAGGAAAAATAATAGAAATAGAAGAACAAAGTCAAAGTACAGAATATAAAGAAAAAGAATATGTTCAGGTAATATGTAATCCAGAAAAACTTCAAAGTATTAAGGTAAAATGTTATATAAGAATAGGACAATATGAAATAAAGTGTTTAGGATTAATAGACTCAGGATGTAGTAATTGTATAATTAATAAGAAATTAATACCAAAACAATACATAATACATTCAGAAAAACCAATAGAAGCACAACAAATGGATGGAGAATTATATACTTACATAGAATTATTACAATCAAATAGTAAAATTAGTTTTGAGACAAATTGTGGTAGAAGTATAGAATATACTTTACCTAAAGAATCCGTATGGGTTAGACCTTTGAATATTAAGGATACAGATTTTATTATAGTATTAAGTTTTTTATTAAAATATAATGGAAGTGTTACAATTACTAAAGATTTTCTACATTTACAAAAACATACATTATTTACACCCACACAGACTACTTATTTTTCATCAGAGTGCATAGAGAAGCGTGGTGGCAGTAGTAGTAACAATAACAATTGTAAGTGTGAAAAGGAAAGAGAATGTCAATTACTAGAAGAAGATAATTTAGAAGAAATAAATTTTAAAATTATAGAAGAAGATAATTTATTTGGAACTATAGAATTAATTGATAATGAAAAGATTTATGATATGTTAATAACAAAACAGGAAATAGAAAATTTAATATCTATATTAGAAAAAATAGAAATAATAGGAGAAAATGTTTTAAAATACTGGGAAAAAGATAAAATTTTAAGTGAATTAAAAATTAAAAATCCAGAATATATAATTAAAACTAAGAATATAGAAGTTACAAATTTAGATTTAGAAGATTTTAAAATACATATAAAAGAACTCTTAGAATTAGGAGTAATTAGAAAATTAGAAAGTTCTCATAAATCAGCAGCCTTTATAGTTAGAAAACATTCAGAAATTGTTAGAGGAAAAAGTAGAATGGTTATTAATTATAAAAGACTTAATGATAATACTATAGATGATGCTTATAACATACCAGATAAGACAGTTTTAATAAATAAAATACAAGACTGTAAAATTTTTAGTAAATTTGATTTAAAGTCAGGATTTTGGCAGGTAAAAATGCATCCAAAAAGTATTAAATGGACAATTTTTACTTGTCTAGAAGGATATTTTGAATGACTTGTAATGTCATTTGGAATTAAAAATGCACATAGTATTTTCCAAAAAAAATGAAAAATATTTTTAATAAACATAGTAATTTTGTAATAGTATACATAGATGATATTTTAGTATTTAGTAAAAATAAAAAAGAACATTATTTAGTAAAAATAAAAAAGAACATAGAGGACATTTACAAATAGTATTTTCAGAATTTATTAAACATGGTTTAATAATTAGTAAAAAGAAAATGATTTTATTCAAAGAATTTATAGACTTATTAGGAGTTAACATAGGAGAAGGAAAAATTAAGTTACAATTTCATATTGTTAAGAAAGCTTTAGAATTTCCAGATAAACTTGAAGATTTAAAGCAAATTCAAAAATTTTTAGGATTAATAAATTATACTAAACGATTTATAAAAAATTTGGAAAAAATAGCAGGACCTTTATATGCAAAGACATCTCCTACAGGACAAAAAATTTTTAATCAAGAAGTCATAAAATTAGTACAACAAATAAAAGAAAAGATAAAAATTTTACCAGAATTAGTGATGCCATTAGATTCATAATATTTAATTATAGAAACAGATGGAAGTATGATAGGATGGGAAGCTATATTAATATGCAAACCCAATAAATATACTGATAAAAGTACAGAAAGAATTTGTAGATACAATAGTGGAAATTATAAAGAAAAAGGAAATTTAAGCAGCATAGATGCAGAATTATTAGCTATAAATTATGCATTTGATAGTTTTGAATTATTTATTATATCTAAAAAAGAAATAACTATAAGAACAGATTGTATAACTATAGTTTCTTTTGTTAATAAAATGAAAATAGATTCAAAAAGAAGTAGTAAAAGAAGATAGTTAAATTTTATAGATAGAATTACGAATATAGGAATTAATATAGAATTTGAGCATATTAAAGGTAGTGATAATAAAGCAGCAGATATACTAAATAGAATAATAATATATAGAAATTATTAAACTTATTTAATATAATTTTGTTATACAGATGACAAGACCAAGACCTTTAAGACTAGGAATTCTACCAGGAAATTCATTTGCATCAAGTTCTTTACCACAGACTCCATTTAATCAGAACAGACCAATGTTACAAGACAGACTAAGGTTTGGAAACCAAGAACTTATAGTATTTCCAAATAGTAATATTTCTTTTAAAATTTTACCTCATATTTCTTTATCTAGAGAAGAAAAATGTATTTTAGATAATTTATGGATTTCATATAACAAGAATCCAAAAGATCAAAAATATTTTCTTGCATGCATGAATGCATTATCAGAACATTTTAGTCAGAACAAGCAAAAATTTTAATTTTATGTTGTTATTAAAGGAAAAAATTCAGGAATTTTCCATTTTTGGATAGAAGTTTTAGAATGTATTAAAAATTTTTTAGATCCTCTTTACAAAGGTTTTACAAATTTTTAAGAAGCATTAGATGCAACAAGACAGCATATAGGAATAAATTTTTATTTATCTCCTTCTTTAAAAAATTACTCTGACCCTCCATTAGACTTCTCTTCAAGTAAAGTCCAGAATATTTTTTGCCAACATTGTGAGTGTGTGCAAAGAAATTATAAAGTTATTAATGAATCCAACCAGGACCTTTCATTAGAAAGAACCAAACTCAAAAAGAAAGTGGCACAACTTGAAAAAGAGATTTTGGATTTAAAAGTCAAATATCCAACATGTACTATGGAGCCCAATAAGTCCATAGCTAGTCCAGCTCAAACGGTAGCTGGTAAAGACTTATCAAATCCGTTGAAGGTTGTGGACTTACCAAAAGCCCAACAGACTCAGGGGACTGTTGATTCCTCTATTAAATTAGATAATCAAACTTAGCAGACTAATAAATCTGCTACAGAAAAGGGTAAAGAGATTTGGGATCTTTTAGGACAGCCCAGCGGAAAATTTGATTACTTAGTTAAATATAGTCCACCAGAACATTTTTCACCAGACAATTTTTCAAATAACCCAGATCTTTCACAAACTCAAGAAATTCAGCCTAGTAAAGGAAAAGAAAAAATGGTTATCCAAGATAGTCAAGATTGTTTATTTTTTCAAGAAGCACAAGACCCTAATCAAGACGCTGTTTCTTTAGAAAAGATTTTGGAAAAAATTGAAGAATTTCAGAAACAATCCAAAAGAGAGGAAGGAACTTCTTCAAAAAGGAAGAAAAATGTTAAGAAGAAGAAAAATGATGAAAGATTAAAAGAACAAATTAAAAAAATAGTAAATCAAGCATTTGAGATAATTCTAAAAAAGAATCATGAAGAAGAAAAAGAATTTGCAGAATGTCCAGATCAAAAGGAAAAAGATGAAGATAATCATTCCAAACTTTCAGAAGAAAATGAAGATCCACAGAACGAAGGATACAATAATTCAGATAGTGGAATGTCATTTTCATCAGTGGCACGTCATAATCTTGATACATGATAAGATTCTCAATAATGCAGAATAAGACAATTTTTGATGGAAGAAAAGAAGAAAAAGTTGAAGACTTTTTTATCACTAGACTGTAGACCTTTTGACTAAGTTTTCATTATTAGGAAAGATGTCGAAACTTTTTGAAAAGAAAGATTCCCATTATAAATTTTAGACACTTGTTAGATTTTTGATTGGCCAGAAATTTCTCGGTGAAGTGAGTGCCTTTCCTATTAAGGGTAGTTTAGACTTTTTGCTCCCAAAAATTTTTCTATTTAAGGAGACAGTTTCATTTGGTTAAGGCAGAAGTTTACGACCTATGTACTCTCTGCTATCTAAAAAACCTTTGAAACCTTTTCTCCAGAAAAATATTCAATCCAAAAACTATTGTATAGTTGAAGTCCTTGTGAATAGGTACTCTTGTTTTCTTAAATTTATTTTAGAACTTTAGGGACTTCCCGAAAGGAAAATCCTTAGTTGTAAATCTTTTAAAGATAAATTTATAAATCCCTGATTTATATTTTACTTCTTTATTTCTATATTCATTTTTTTCTTGAAGTAAATATTTGTTATATTTCTCATTTCATCATATACATATAATAAAAGTATAACTTGATTTCTAGAAGTCATACTGTTTTTATATTAATCTTGAGTGACTCAGATAAGTGAAAACTTTTGGTCGGAGTTAACCTTTTGATGTTTTCTAAAGATGTTGGGGAAAGGGATAAATTAATCTAAGAATTTTATAAGCGAGTGCCACGAGTAACCTTATAAAAAGAAATCAGGTTCAAGTTTATATGTCATAGGTGGTGGAAAAAAAAAGAGGGATTTATATATGATTCGAAGGAAAGATTTATAGAAAACTAAGGAGAGTATTGAGTAGGATTAAAATTATTAAAAAATAAAAGTTATCAACAGCAGCAAACAAACAGTATCAACAAAACAGCCTACCCCCTCATTATATATATATATATATATATATATATATATATCCCATTTACAAGCGGAAGAGAAAACCTAGAAAAAGAAGCAGACATTACACGCATATCGAGGCTACTTGGAAAAAATTGTATGGGGAAAAATCCACAAACATTGGATGATTTCTGTGTTTATTTGAAGAAGAGAGGGCTGCCTTTTTGCTAAGTAAATATATATACTAGCCAACAAAAGACAAAAAAAGTGGGGATTTGAGGAAACATGCATACAGTGGTCAAAAATTGTGAGTAAAGTCTGGGAAAACATTGCTGCTGAATTGGAGTTTCTAGAGAGAGAAGTTGACTGTCGGCTGGGAAGAAAAGTGGAAGAAATTGAATCAAAGTTGGGTTATTCTTTGGAGGTTAAACATTTAGGTATACACAAAAACAAGAAAAGGTGGCCGACAATTGGACTACCTTTTTGGGATTCAAGAATTGTGCCTCGAAGCAATTGATATATATATGTCACAAACACGCAGACGTCAGGAGAAAGTGTGGAAAATTAATCTCGTTCCATCAATTACTCGGTAATGTCTTTCTACTTTTATTTGTCTAATCCCAACATTATGTTAGACTAAATATTTTTATGTATTGGAAGGATGACAAAATTGTTTAATTATTAATTTTTAAATCGAGACCTGTGTTTTTATGTTAATTCTTGTGGTGGGATTCCATTATATGCCTATTTACATTATTTTACTGTTTGCGCACCATTAGAACAATAAGTTGTTTATTCGTAGTATTAGAAAACTCACAATAGGTATAACACTATTATTGGAATACACAGGCAATAAATGTTAGGAATAATATTTGTGGCGTGTGCAATCATATGTGATAATCCTGAATGTCAATGCATGTCTGCCATATAAATTCGGGTTAAGAATAGAATCGTCTCACGGTAATCATAGGTTTATTATATCTTGGGAAAGAATAATAAATAATCATGAAATTATCGATCATCTCAATTGCATGAATTAAGATAATTATTACTGGTTGAGAATTAGAACTAAAAATTGATCAATGGCGTCAGAAATCCAATACGCTCACATATTTGATTTTCTTAAACTAATTTTCATTGATTTCATAAGTTTTAGTTATAAAAATTAATTAATTATTCATCAATCGTCGTTCGGTTACAAATACGAATTTAAATATATCAAATATACTAAACTTAATCTTTATTCCCTATGGGACGATAACTCTCTTATCACGATTATTACTTGTACAACGAATCCGTATGTTTGTTGAATTTTGACGAACATATACCGTCAGGATTAAGAGGGATATGATTGGTAATCAAGATGAGATGGGGTTGTAATAAGGTAGACTGTGACATATTATTTTAATATCACGTTTGATGCTAGTATTAGAAAATCGTTTAACGTAAAACTTAAGATGAATTTTTTAAGCTTATAAAAAGTAAAATTACGTTTAAACAGTTCTTGTCTACAAATACATTTGAATAAAATTTTCTCTTAAATTAAAAAAAAAAAAGTTTCTATTTTAACAAGTAATTATTACGATACAATCAAATAAATAACAATACTTTTCTAACTCAAATTAATAAAAAAAGTTATTTATTATAAAAATTCAATTCATCTAATTTGTTTCTATTAATCATGTCCCGATGAACAATAATCTGATTTAAACTCATCTCTTTGAACTTATTATTTTAGTTCAATTTAGATATGATATCTATTTGATTCAATACGACGTGTAAAACGTGACTCAAATATAATATTTATTTGTGGTGCCTAGTGAGACGTTTCAAGAGTCTATCAATTCAACCACCGTCTTTTGATTCTTCCTTTTAATCTCATTAATTCAGATTTCTGGCAAATTAATAAAGTTAACACAAATATATGTTAAATATCACAAAATTAGTTATCCAATTTTATGATAACATGTGAAAAATATACTTTTGTAATGTAAAACTCTTCCTTTTTATCTACGTTGTCCAGTTTGAGTTATAAGTTATTAATGCAATATGTTTACCCCCTTTTAATACGGAAAATTACTCAAGATTTCAAAATATAAAAGAAATTTATCGATTTATCTCAAGTTTTAAATGTGTGTGATCGATAGTCAAATAATAGAATTAAACAGTACGATTTCATAGAATAATCAACCCAGTGACACATACATCACATATTTAAATAGTCGAAGAGAAAAATATACGAGTCGACTCAACTTCTCTTTGGAAGAGATAGTGATGAAAAGACAGATGATATGGCTGAGAATAAAAATCCAATGAAGAGAAGGCTTGCTGCAGCATTCGCTTTGTTAAGAAAATCTTCTATGTCTGCACCATTTACTGGAAGGTGGTTCAAATCTACAGAGAGTCCAAACCCGGCAGCAGCACCAGTTGCCAATATGTAGGATACAATCTGCACAAATTATAAATCACATTCTTATTCTCCAAAAACATATATAAAACGTAGATTGATCATAAAACAATTTGTATATATGTATCTACCTACCTTGTCCCCATAAAACTCAATTTGAACCAAGCCATCACCTCCAATGCGATTTCCCATGCTCACATGGAAGATTGCGAATGCACTTTGTATAAGTGTATAGGCGATTCCGAGTACTGCAGTCGACAACATGTACCTACATAGGTATAGTGTGGTATCGATTATATTCGAGGGCATGGATGCAATGATTTATTTCACGAACGAGGCTTCTAGTTTAGGTAGAGATTATTCAATCATGCCCAAAAAAGAATAGGAATATAACCTTATGGTTTTTGTAGATAATATTCACGAGTTTCTAGTTTTTAATTTTTCCTACTATTAACTACTTGAACATGTTGAGGACAATCAAAGTTTTATTATTCGCCTTTTTCATAAGAGCAACGCTTTTTCTCTTGCTCACCTCTTTGAGACAAATATTAAGGGCCCGTTTGATATGACTTTTACTTTTACTTTCTGTAGAAGAACTTTTATAGAAAACTACTTAAATTTTCCTTTGAAACTAACTTTATAAGTGCTTCCTATTTCGAAGGTGTTTCTAGAGAAAATCATATCGTACCAATTCCTCTAAAAATATTTCTTATTAAGAGAAACACTTTCATAAAATTAATCAAATGGATCTCAAAAACTCATTTTGACTTCTTAAAAATCATATCAAACCGGTCCTAAGAGATTCACGTGAATCACAATAGTTGTAAGTGCTCAAATTAACGAAATTTCATATTTAAAAATGTGAGGTTTTTTTGAGAAAAATAATACCATCCATATTATTTTTCTTATAATATCATGGATACCATATGGTACTTTTACATCTACCAGCAAGAATAATTAAGTTAACTCAGTGCATATATTCAATAGTAAATCGAAAACAAAAACTAGAAAGGGTTAATTAAGAACTTACCGATAAGCATAAAAATTATTGAATTTTAGTTTGGCTTCATTTACACCGTCACTAGCCTTAACGGTGTTGGTGACGAGAATGATAACCGAAATGATTAAGCAAATAAATGTAAGGATCCTAACAACCAGCGCCGCCAGTGGTGGAACCGCCGTGGATGGTGGTGGTGCCATTGAAGATTAATTATTTCTAATACTCTATCCAATACGTTACCCAAAAGCTGTTGTTTTTATAGAGTGATATGTCGAGAGTTGACTCCCGACAGTGACATTGGCCTGATCATGTTCGACCGAGTCATGAGTATTATTTCAACAATAGTATTTGCAAGTGGCAAGAAACTGTAGTTTCCTAGTAAAACTCGAACATTTAATAGAGTCAATTTTCTTCAGTTGCGGCCGAACATTCTAAAATGGAATTATAAGAAAAAGTGGATTCAAATTCAATAGAAATTAACCCTGCATTTATGCTATCAAACTTGATGTTGAGCAATTTTATATAATATTTTAGGTATGTTTATGACAGTGAATTGGAGACAATATCTGGTAAAATTAGAGAGGTATTCAAAAGCTTAAGTGGGAATGATAAGAAGGAAATAAGGTGTGTACACTGCGTCAAACGACGACAAATTTTTATAGTCTATTGGATGGATGACCAAAGAGATTTTTACGAAAACTGAACCATCTGGTGATTGGTTGACGAAACTTCCTCATATTTCTTTTTGTGGTACCAATTTCATTCTAATATATTTTTTTGCAATGATTTGACATTATTTGTATAGTATCACACTAAAAAATTACAATTTGAGGTAGGAGACATTTTTTTTTCGTAACGTTTAAATACCAAGATAATGATATTGAATTAAAGCTAAAGTGATAGTGCAGGTTCATTAATATTGATAATTAAATTACCCTCTATGAAATTTGATTCAAAGCTCATGTTCTTATCATAGGATTGTTATTGAATTCACGTATGTTTGGTAAAAAGAATAATCTTTCCTTTGAAAATAATCAAAAATTGAAAGTATTCAATCGGAACATGAAAATTGAGTGACTTTGACTTTATTTTTACCTTATACTGTTGAAAATAAATTTTAATCATGTTAAGAATCAAGAATCACAAAATCATAAATTGATCAATCGAATTCATACCTGCGGAAGCTATTGTTGATATGAATAATAGCAGTCAGATCTTTCCCTTCTTACTTCTCACAAAAATGTTGGCCATCAATAGGGCAAACCAATAAAACTATATGGAGAGATGAGGGGACCCTAACCTTTATATAGAAATTTATTTAGTCGTCTCATTATCGACTTAAACCCTAATTAGGGTTTACGTATAATTTTGGCCCACATAATCGAAATTACCACATTATACCAAATAAAGCCCATAAGGTGTAAAACAGTCCAATTTGATCACTTAACATAATTGGCCCAATCATAATGTCATTGTGAGTCATACATCTAACCCGTAATATTTACAATCGAATGTGAAGCCCATATTTGAAATTATTCTAACATTCACTTGGGCAAACATTTGATTGTTAAAACAAAACTTTTAACATCCGAGTTAGACCACATAGGTGGCCACAAATAGTTCTAATGACGACACCTTACGTAACATGATCCGGTTCAACAAGAATATTAATATCGAACATGAAAGTCATTACACCAATTAAGCGATGTAAGACCATTCCACAGCTACAAATATCAACATCCTTATCATCATGGATCCTCATCTTCCAATTAATGTGGTAGTTTGTGGTATGAACTTAACACCAAATGTGATAAAAAATTGTGCTAATTCGTATCGGTCCTCATAATGCTTTAAATCAAAATGAAGCCATGTATCTCTAAAAGTGGCTCATCTTATGTCTTTATCTGTCATATCTCGAGATCACAATAATATTATAATAAAAAAGCAAAAAATCAAATGCATGCTCAAAATAGTTCATGGATTGGGGAAAATATTTTATTATCAGAAAGGGCTATACCCGAAAACATATGAGTTGCCTATATACCCCGCAAAAGGATCAAGCCAAAAATGCAGTTCTTTACATAAATAACTCCCACTAACCATAAACATCAAATGTTTCCACAATACCCGTATTAGCAACATGTGTCTTAAAAACTTTTGGAGCGAATCCCTTAGTCAAAAGGTCTGCAATCATTGCCTCTATATTAATATGCTCTATTTTCGTCTGCCCTTCCTTGACCCTATCTCTAACCACTAAATATTTGATGTCAATATATTTTGACCCACCAGAACTTTTATTATTCTTTGAAAAGAATACTGCTGCACTGTTATCATAGTATATGTTGATTGGTCTTGAGATGGAATTTCTTAACCAAACGACTTGGACTCTAGCCCTATAATATGCCACAAATTCAACTTGCATAGTAGAAGATGCCACTAGAGTCTGTTTAGCACTTTTCCAAGAAATAGCACCACCAGCTAATGTAAGAATATAACCTGAGGTTGATTTCAGATTATCTTGATATCTAGCAAAATTAGAATATGAATATTCTACCACCTCAAGATGATTTGAACGCTGGAATGTAAGCATATAACCCTCAGTTTTTTTCAAGTATTCCATAACTTTCTTAGCTGCTTTCTAGTGCTCTAATCCAGAATTTGACTGAAATCTGCTGATGACACATACTGTGTAGGTTATATCCAGTCTAGTGCAAACTTGAGTATACATCAAACTCCCCATAGTACTAGCATATAGAATCATTTTTACAGATTCCATTTCTAGTCATTTCTTGGATATTGAGTTTTGTTAAACTTATCTCTTTTTATGATGGATACATCACCAGGTGCACATTTCTACATATTGAACATTTCTAGAACACGTCTTATATAAGCTTTCTGAGGAATTCCCAACAAGCCACGATTTCTATCACGATTTATTTCAATGTCAAGCACATAGGAAGCTTCTCTAAGATCTTTCATCTCAAACTTAGCAGACAACATTTTCTTTGTCTCGTGAAGTAAGCCTAAGTTACTACTAGCAAGCAAAATATCACCAACTTACAGGAAAAGAAAGATAAAATTTCTCCTACTGATTTTGAGATAAAATACATTGATCAATTGTATTTTCAACAAAACCAAGAGAAGTTACAACATCGTCAAATTTCAAATACTATTGTCGTGATGCTTGCTTGAGGCCATATACATACCAAGTTTTTATTTCCTTTCACAACAAAACCTTTAGGTTGCCTTATGTAAACCTTTTCTGAAAGATCTCCATTCCCTATACAATCTTCTAACTTGTGGCTCAGAAACTGACCCAATTGTTGTTGGAGGAATTTGGAAGTTCCTCTAGGTTCTCCAGTTCTTCATTAACAACATCAACTCATTGAGAACAAACCTTTTTTTTTTTTTTTTGTATAACAGGAACCAGAATAACAACTTGATTTGGTTCAACAAAAGTTCTCTCAATGTGGAACTTCCACTATCACCAAAATCATTTTTCAAAATTTTATTAGTAACGGATTCAACAATTCTAGTGTCACGATTTAGATAGTATAACTTATATGCTTTTGATCTGTTTGGGTACCCAATAAAGTAATCAGGAGTGGATTTCGGGTCTAACTTCTTTTCAAATGGATTATAAATCCTAACCTCAGCTGGACATCCCCAAATTTTAAAATGAGCCAAACTTGGCTTATGTCTTATCCATAATTCAAAATGTATATTTGCAATAGCTTTACCTTGAATCCTATTTAAAACATACACGACAGTTTTCAAAGCTTGCCCCTGTAGATACTCTGACAAATTTGTTCTACTTATCATACTTCTGACCGTGTCTTTTAGAGTTTGATTACAACTTTCAGAAACACAATTCTGCTCGGGTGTCCCTGGCATAGTGTATTGAGATAATATTCCACACTCTTGTAAAAACTTTACAAATCACCCATATTTTGACCAGACTCGTTATATTTCCCATAGTAGTCACCACCACGGTCGAATCTTACAACTTTGATACTTTTTTCACATTGTTTCTCTACTTCTAATTTGAAAATTTTGAATATCTCAAGTGCATGTAATTTATCGTTAATCAAGTAAACATATTTATATCATGAGAAATCATCAATAAAAGTTATGAAGTATTTGTTCTCACATATAGTGGAAAAGGCAAAGGTCCACTGATATCAGTGTATATTAAGTCCAAAATTTGATTACTCCTAGTTGAACCCTTTCTCATATACTTAGTTAACTTTCCTCTTATATAATCCACACAGGTGTCAAAATCAGAAAAGTCTAAAGAGGGAAGAATCTCAACTTTTACCAATCTTTTCATTCTATTCTTAGAAATGTGACCCAAATGCTTATGCCACAACATAGAGGATGATTCATGAATTAAAACCCTTTTCTTTGATACATTGGTAACACACGAGATATCACCAAAAGGAGTCAAAGACAACTTATATAAACAATCACACAAAAGTCAATTCCTAATCAAACGAGAACCATAAAATAACTCAATGTTTCCATTACCAAAGTTGAAGGTACAACCATAAGTATCAAGTTTCGATATAGAAATTAAATTTCGTCCCATTTTCTGCACAAAAACTGTATTTTCCAAAATAAGGGTAAAATCGAACTCCAAAAACAACTTTACCACTCCCATGAATTCAACCTTCACTTGAACTCTATTTCTAACGCTCAAACTCACTTCATTTTCACTTTGTCTCTTTTTGCTTGTGAACCCTTGCAAGAAATTCACAATATGGATATTAGCTCCTGAGTCTAACCACCAAGAATTCGAAGGCACATCTACAAATGAAGACTTGAAACACACAAATGCCAAGGGAATTTTCAGAGCCTTTAGCTCAGATGATATATTTGTCATCTTCATAACGTGCTCTCTAACACCACTTGTACCATCACATCTTATATTCATCAATTTATCCATCAGATCCCCAGTTTCGACTTTATCAGGCTCAATAAATTTCTCTCATATGACATCCATAAAACCTTTGGCATTTTCATTATTTGGGATGACACTCATAATGGAATCAGATATATAGTGCTTAATAATTTTCAAACAAAGTTTGTTGGCCCTTTCTTACTTTTCATAGTCGGCTACATATTCAACAGTATTTTTCTCTTTGGATTTCTCAAACTTTTTCTTCATTGCAAAGTCCAAGCCTAAAAGACCAAGTGCTATCTCTACATCTCGTTTCCATCTTACATAATTATTTCTAGTCAAGATTTCAATGGTAGACAATTGACTCGAAAGAGATGAGGTGTTATAAAATGTGGAAACATAAAATATCACACTCAATGTCATTCAAACATAATGCATGCAATCAAATAGATGATAAAATATCCAACTAATTAATATGGGCCATTAATTAGATAATCCGTAATTAAAATCAAAAGCATATGAATCTTATTACGGTAAGAACCTAAATGCATCATCATAAAGTCACATTTGAGCTGACAATACAACATGCTATAAGGTACTCTTAAAAAACATATCATGTAGCTAGTTAACAAAATAACAATGACTTTCGAAATTCGAACACCTTTGGGCATATGGAGATTTCTAGACCAAAGTAAGCTCGTTAACTGCCTTATACCATTTTTCAAAAATTATCACATATAATAACACCTTTGGTCAAGATATTATATGCAATAAATCAAATTGTCGGACAAAAATACATATATTCTTATTGTAGAGAAAATTGAATAAATAATAATGAGTGTGCCACTTTGACAACTACCACCAATTTTTATTTCAAGATATTTCTCTTAGTGGGAAAATAGGCATCATCTCAATGCCAATGAAAACTTCAATCACAAAACAATAATTATACAACCAATCATAATCATTAATCGACAAATGACAAAATTTATATGTGATTGAGATACAAAATAGCCAACAAATTTTCAATATTTGAAAAGCGGTATTTAAATAAACAAATAATACCAACAATTGAATTAAATTTGACGAAAGTAAAAATAAAAAAAATCGTCAATCAATTATTAATTTATTTGATATAATTTTAAACGGGTCAAAAATAAATTTTTAATTGGGTCAAAATTAAAATTTTAGGATCAAAGCTTCCCAAGTTTAAATTTAGCCCTTGTTTGATTTTCATTACATTACATTTTATTTTTCTCTCTCCTATTTTCAACCACACAATCTTCCATAAAATAATATTACACGTAAATCAAAAAAATTTCTTTCTTTTTCAACCACTCATTTTTCAAAAAACACTATTCTATACATTAAATTTTCCCCGTAATGGGGGCCAAACAGGGGCTTAATACTCTTTTGAAAATTATATTTTAATCCTAGGTGCAAATTAAAATCAGGTCCTTGCAATATTTAAAATTTCAAGCAGGCCCCCTTTTAAATAATTGCAATATACACCAATCTCTTAATTGCAGATAGGGGCCTCTCATCTCATAAATTGCGAGGGAGGCCCCCATCCCAAATCCTCCACAGCCGACTGAAACAAGCCTTGAAATTAAATCCAATGATATTCGAATATACATAAAAGAGAACAGAACCTTGTCTCCTAAAGGTAAACAACTAAAACCTCAAATTATTGATAATATTGCCCTAGCTTTCGGCACAAAATTACCCAAAAACAGGTCCTAATCGAAGTTAATGTTTCTGCCTCGTAAGAGTACCCTTCAATGACTTTCGTTTAAACCGGTTACAAATTTTCTTTTCCTTCTTCAACATCATCAATTCACGTCCCAATTAATTCATCAAAAAAAGGGGGCAAAAAGACAAAATCGACCACAATAAAAGGAGGAAAAGCCGACAGCCAATTCTATGGCAACACCGCCTTCGCCGGCGACATTTTCATGCCTTCTTAGGCCACATAAACTGTCGATCCGAGCAGCTACAAAATGATGTTCGATTTCTTCTATTTGTATATCATACGATAATGGAGAAATTGATTCAAAACTTTTTATGGTACCTGCGGAAGAAGATCGCACAAAAAACAAGTTCGGCCACAGTGAAAGGAAACGGTGATTTTGCACATTAGGTTTTGAATTTCTTTACATGTATTATACATATATGCACCAAAGGAAATTGGGTTTTGGTTGCAAGAGGCAAGAACAGAAAACAGAGAATGGGTTTCGACTTTCTGGGTTATTCGATGGGCAACTTCAGTGGGCTTTTGACGTCCCTTTTTTACGATTTGGGGACAGATCGGATTGGTTGCAATACAAATCAACAAGGGAAAAATTCATATGTAAGGTGTATTGTTTACACCAATTCACAAATGAGGTACAAAATTTAAAAATTCAAAATTCAGATTTTTACATAATTAATTGAAAATATTTATTAATTAAGTATAATAAAGTCACAATTATACAATTAATGGTCACAAATTCATAATTATTGGTCACAGATTTACTTATTGGTCACATATCATCGAATTAATAGGTTACAGATTATTTTAAGGTCACAAATCAAAAATTTTGTAGGTCACAGATTATTTCGAGGTCACAGATCAAAAAATTACATGTCACGAATAATTTCATTGGTCATAGATCAAAAAAATTACAAGTCACATGGTCACGTATGTTTAAATTTGTTGGTCACATATTCTAAATAGTTGGTCACATGCACCAAATGCCCCACCACCGATCTCGATCCAGCACCAATCTTGATCACAAATCATTATCGTGCAATTGCTGCTTGCATCGCACCAACACCATTAACAAAGCAAACACGAATTCAGCAAAAAAACCACCACCATCGTCGTTGCCTACACTACATCACCACCAATTCAAATTGTGCATAGTTAACACCACCACCAATCAGATTGGACCAGCACCACACCATCGCGTGCAATGCACCACCACCATCGACAAAACAAACACCGCCTTCGCTACCTGCATTAGAGTAAAAAACCACCACCACCATCACCGCCTGCACTACACCACCAACAAAAACTACCACCGTTTCTGTACGACACCACCACAACCACCAACAAACACTGACCAAAAAACGTCGACCACCACATCGTCGCCTGCACAACAGCACAGCCACCAATCACAACCTCTACCGTTGCCAGAAACCACCACAATCGCCACCACCAAACACACCAACAATACCCAACCCACAATTTCACCATTGTTTCCACCAACACAGCCATGGCCAAGATTTGCAAATACAACCAACAAAACCCCAAAATCATTACCTACAAATCGGAAAGAGAAAGAGATAGCACACAAAAAACCCCAAACCCCCTTCGAACACAGGCTCCAGTCGTCGTTCGAACCTGCAAGCGCCGCCAAACCCCCTTCCAAGAATAGATCCAGTCACCGTTCGAACCTACAAGTGCCGTATACTTTTGTCACCATTTATAGCATTGTCGTTCACATCAGTCGCCGTTCACAGTGGCGACACCGTTGGAATCTATATATCAAAAAGAGAGAGCTAACTCCCAAACCCCTTTCCAACACCGGCACCAGACGCCATTCGATCATCTAAGGTCGCATACTTTTGTCACCGTTCACAGTGTCGCCATTCGCAGTAGCAACGCCGTTGGAATCAGCTTCGGCCAGCGACGAAGAAAGATAATGGAAAGATGGGGATGAGGAAATGTCTTATAGTGGGGTGGGTTAAATGATCGATTTGGAGGGTGGAGTTATTATATCAAAACCTGAATTATGCATAAAAAAATTTTGTACCTGACATTTGCACTGTGATCTTCAAACACCTGGAACCGTGTAATTTCCACAATCAACAAATAGAGTTAAGGAAGCTACAGGAGAAATTATGTGCCAAAAAAGGAAAATCCTTATGTTGGATTGTTAAGTGGTTTTGTCATTTGGAATACATAAGTTGTTGAATTCCCAATACCAGACACATTCCAAGCTATATCTCATATTGCAATGTTTTAAGATTCTTCTCGTGGAGTGAATATATATATATATGAAGGATTATAGTCTTAAAATGTTAGCTCTGATACCAATTGTTGAAAATAAATTTTAATCATGTTAAGAATCAAGAATCACAAAATCATAAATTGATAAATCGAATTCATACCTGTAAAAGCTATCGTTGATATGAATAATAACAACCAGATCTTCCCCCTCCTTGCTCCTCACAAAAATGTTGGTCATCAATGGGACAAGCCAATAAAACCATATAGAGAGAAGAGGAGACCTAGCCTTTATATAGGAATTTATTTAGTAATCTCATTATCGACTTAAACCCCAATTATAGTTTACGTATAATTCCGACCCACATACTCGAAATTACCACATTATATCAAATAAAGCCCGTAAGGTGTAAAACGGCCCAAATTGATCACTTAACATAATTGGTCCAATCATAATGTTATTGTGAATCATAAATCTAACCCGTAATATTTTACAATCAAATGTGAAGCCCATATTTGAAATTATTCTAACCTATACAACACATATAAAATAAATTCATATATCTTTCTTGCTTTATTTTTTAGTCTTCTGCCTTTTCATTTAGATATACTAGTTGAGTTCTAATCGAAGAATATTTTTGGAGGGTGCAATGTCTCGATTGATAAATGTGGTAATTACACAAATCCATATTTTATAAATTCATATTTCCTAAATAAGAGTGGAAGTTTCACATTTCTGTAATCAGATTTTTTTTTTCATTTTCTAATTAATTTAAAATGATTTAATAGCTATCTCTACCTAAAATCACGTAATTCAAAACTTTTGAAACTGTATTTTCTTTAAACACGTCCTTTCCATAAAACCGTCATTTCCATAACCACGTCCCTCACGTACCCCATTTTTCGATTAAACCGTGTTCATCCTAACCGTGTTCATCCATTCGGTCATTCATCACTGTCGTTCTCTGGCGATTCCCCGATCAACTTCTTTCACTGTCGGTCACATAATTTTTACATTCCTTCCCAAAGCTGTGTTCACAGTTTAGCCGAAGTATTCTAAAACTTCAACGATGACTCGTTCAAGCAGTGGGAAACGTGGGGAGGAAACTGGAATCGACGAGTCAGGAAGAAGAGTTAAAAGGAAGTTGGATGAAGTGCAGAAGGAATCATCCTCTAAAAGACAAAAATCCAGAAGTTCGGTCGGAAAACAGTCGTCGAAGAAGGTGATTTTCTGATATTTTTCAATTGTTCACTTATTTCGAGTATACCTAGCTTCATTTTAATCGATGGGTAATGTGTATTGATGAAGTATTTTTGAATTTGTGATGTATGTTGTGTTGAATTTGTAATCGAAATGCCTGATTGTAGTAAGGGTCTTTAATGTTTTTTTCAAAAGTGGTTGTTCATTTGTGAATTATGGAACGCTATTGTGTCGTTCTGTATGGGTGTTGTTGATTTCTTTTTTGCTGAAGGGGATCTGTGACCTATATGTTGATGTTTGTGACTACCTGGATTTTCACCTGTGACCAAAATGATGAGTTTTATTGTGATCGTTGTTGCAGGCGTGGAGATACATTATACCCGAGAAGAGTTGGTTTCCGGGTAAAATTACAATTACCCCCGTCAAAGGTGTGGTGTCCAACTTCAAAAACAATCTCAATGAAGCCCAACGCCGAATCCTTCAGAATACGTGTTTTGCTCACTTCCTGCAATGCGAGGAAATTGTTATCCAATCGCAGCTGATACACTATTTTCT
>NC_036248.1:19753871-19769424 GCF_002742605.1 Olea europaea var. sylvestris | reverse complement strand
TAGAATTTGTCTCAATGACTCCAACAAAGCTAGAATAGGGTAGTTTTTGGCAGACTTTGTGACCGCATTAACCGACTCCACAATATTCGATGTCATTGTAGAATATCGGTTTGAAGGCATGTGGACACGTGACCATCTCTCAGGTCCAACTTCGTCCTACAAACAAAATCATGGAAATGTGTATCATATAGCGTACAGTACCATGTTAAACGTATTTATGTGAATATCATCATAGGAAAACATATAGTATAGTACCAGATAATCCTTTATCTTCTGATTAATTGAGCCGAGTTGTTGCATGTAATATTCATATTCCAATAGTGTGTAGGCGCGAACAGCTGCATTGAATGCTTGTGTTATGTTTTGTCCTGATCTCCCGTACCGTGATTTTAGATTTTGTAGTAGATGGTAAGAACATATCCCGTGACATGCTCCTGGATACACGTTTTCAATCGCCTTTTTGATGCTGTTGTGACGATCCGACACGAAGCACAAACTGTCTCTATCCCCATATGCTTTTCTCAACTGTCTAAAAAACCATGTCCAGGAGCTGTCATTCTCGTTATCCCCAATCCCGAAAGCAAGTACATAAATGCTGTTATTTGCATCTTGTGTACATGCCGTGAATAAGGTGCCACCATAGTGTCCATTTAGATAGGTGCCATCAACCACAACAACTGGCCTACAATGTTTCCATCCCCGTATAGATGCACCTAGTGCCATGAAGCAATATTTAAACCTATTGTGACCATCAATTTCTAGACATGTCACTGATCCAGGATTTGTTTGTTGTAGCACAGAAAAAAAGGCTGGTATCTTATTGAATGAATCGGTTGGATCACCCCTAAGCACTTTCAGAGTTTCTTCTCGAGATCGCCAAGCTTGGACATAATTCAAAGATACTCCGTATGTATGCAGCATGTCGTTGCGTATATCATTCGGTGTGTATATTGTGCGCGATGATGTGTACTTATACTTAATGCAAGTTGACACAACCGTCTTTGTTACTTGCCTATGAGTACTGAGTACGATGTTTGAAGCACATATGTGACCTTCTGTAATGTGTTTGATTTTAAACATATCTGTTTTGGCTAGCTTCGATGCTCTACATATCCAATTACACTCATCACGTGTACATTTTACAAGATAGTCTTTCTTATCGGACCGAACAACCACGTACTCAAACATGTTCTGGATTGCATAAAACGACAAGCTCAATTTCATTATCTCTTTGTTACGGAAGACTCTTCCTTCCTCTACCTCCCTAGTATCTGCCACCGCCACAACTGTGACCTCATGCTCAAGATTGTCACTAAATGGATCCATTATTGCTCGACATATGTCTGATGACATATCTATTAATGAAAACCCGTGCTCGTTCGATTGAACATCAACTGATAGCGCAATAGGCTGTTTTTCGATATCCGCAGTTGTCACCTCGATGTGAATTGGATATTTCGCAGGGTCACGACTCATATCCTTTAAAACCATGTAAGACAAGACGTTCTCATCACTTTTGATTGCTACTGGAGGCAGATCACTGTTCAAGACATACTTCATTGTCACAGCAACTTTTGCAGGGTCAAAGCTAAACTCTTTCATAACTGTGTCGACAAGCCTCAAATACCCGCAACTACGATCAATTAAAACCAGTGACACTTGTGATCCATTCAACAGACACACGTGAATTAACCCCATTTTCTGCAAAATTTGCAAATACATGATCAGCCTAACATCCAAATATATGTTAAATCTAATTGCAAATGGGTCAAAATTAAATTAATGGTCAAATGTCACAATAAACATATATCGAATCTCAAGTATCATTGTCACGTATTGAAAAAATGCAGGTCACATTGTTTTATTTCCCAGATTTTTTTTACGAGAGGTCACAGATCATTGTATAGGTCACATGTGACATTTAAGTCTTTGTATATTGGTCACAGTTAATTGCATGTCAGTCACAATACTGTTAAATGATCACAGGTCAAAGCGAACGCATGTGGTATCTTGAATGTCATGGTCACACATTGAATACATGCAGGTCACATGTATTCAATGTGTTACAATTACATGTAATAATCGGTCACAGTAACTAAGTATAGGTCTGTCGCATATGATTAGATTCGAACAAGAGCATCAGTATCATAATACACAGATTAAAACATTTCACACATTTCGAGACACAAGCACCCATACATACTGAATGCATGAGGTTATATCTTGCATCCAGGGTTACAAGTTTTCCATAACGGTCACAACAGTTTCGAATGGCAATGTCCGTTATTCGCAATTACAATGAATCATATTTCTGATCAATCGAAGCTTGTCTAGCGTGAAAAAACGACAAATTATAATGAATAAATCGCAATTACACACCTGATCAATTTAATTACACGCCTGAATAATGTTTTCAGTGACTGTTCGAGCCGATCTCATACGACCCGCGACTGCAATTTGTGACCGGAATTCGGTTTCATCGTCAATTCCGCAAGAGCTGGTCGTAATTGGATGTATTTTCAGATCTTCTGGCTATTGAAATCCGATTGAAAGATGAATTAATTTTTTTTAGGAGAATCCTGATATTACAGCTCTTTTCTCGGGATTGTTTTTCATATTAAATTATATTAATATTTGTATTTATTTTTAGGCTAATTTTTGATTTTTGAAATATGATACTTATTTTCTTATTTTTGAAATGCCCTATACTTAATATCTTGTATGTGAAATTTTCCCTTGATAAATATTGTTAGTGTAGGAGTATTCATTGCAAAATTTTGTATCAGAAACCGAAACTTATTTATATAGCAAAGCAATTTCTTGTTTTATATTTAAGACTTCAAGCTTCAATTCAATTTCTCGATACAATATTTGCTAGTAAAGAACTGAGAGTTGCAATTACAAATACTCTAATTTGATCTCCTTTTCATGAAGAGCCTTGTAATTTCATAGCATGTAAATGAATTTTTATTTATTTTTTAATATTCTCTACCACTATTTAGAGGGTGTTTGAGCCACATTATTTTTTTAATAATGCATTCTTGAATAGTGTATTGATGAGAAATGTGTGGTTAAAAAATAAGAAAAGGTTTTTTATCTGCATGTAATATTATTTTATTGAAGAATGTGTGGTTGAAATTATGTCAAATCACTATTTAAGAATGTATTTTTTTGAAATAATATAACTCAAACAGACCCTTAATTGATATGTATGTTAAATAGTGAAAAGTCACTGTTGAATAGAAATTCAGACACATAAATGACACATGTCAATTGAATAGTGGCAAGAAGTCTCGTACTCCTGACTCCAAAATTAATAGAAATTTATTTAGCTGAAACTTTCTCTTATTTCCTTTTGTATCAACGCTTCTATTCTATTTTTTTTTTCAAGTGACATAATATGTCATAATTGACATTTCTTGGGCTTAAACATGTGAGTACAAAGTACAAGTTGGACATCTCTTTCTATATATAACCTATAGAATTGTGCAAGTGAATCAAATTGATTGATAGGAGTAGAGATACAAATTCTCTGTTGAAAATCTGTTGGTGCCGCTCGAGCGGCTAGCTAGCGATAGGATAGCTAAAATGCAACGATTATTCTTTCCGATTCATAATTTTGATCTCTTCAAGACCACTTCAACTAGAATTCCTATATCCATTAGAATTTGGATCACATTACAACAAATCTCTACCTTCAACTAAATTCCAATACAAGGAATTCCAAAAACACATATCCAAAGTAAACATCACTCATCATCTTCCAAACAAGTCTCAATGAACTAAATCAATGACAAACACCAACTAAGTTCAAACAATGCTCAACTTTAGCAATGAGAAGTTATTTTGTTATCATATCAGCAAGGTTATCTTTGGTATCAACCTTGCTTATTACAATATCACAACGAGCAATTACTTCGCTCACAAAATGATACCTCATATCAATATGCTTAATCTTCTCATGGAACACCTAATCCTAGGTTAGAAAAATAGCACTCTGACTATCACAGTATACTGTAGAAATCTGCAGGTCTTTACTGATTTCACCAATTAAACCCCTTAATCACATAGCCTTCTTACACGCTTCTCTAATGGCTATGTACTCTGCCTCTATTGTAGACTAAGCTATTGTATTTTGCAAAATAGTTGATGAATATCCTAAACCATGCTCCAACATAGGTTGAGATTTTGTTGATAAAGGAGTCATAATAGCTAATTCTCAATTTTCCGTCGCAAGGGATATTCCCAAATAGCGAAAAGCATAGATCCGTTAACCATATTAGTTGGTTGATGAATATCCTCCAACGCTTGCCCATGAACTCCCGCCGTGTACAAGTTAGAATTGTTCACATTCATCTTTAATCCCAACACGTCTCCAAAGTTGGATAAGCATTCCATCAATATACCAGCCGAAATAACATCTCCTTTAGGGAAAAGTATTAAATCATTCGCAGATGCTAAGTGAGTTATCTTCAAAGGGCCACATTTAGGATGATAGTTGAACTCATTATTATCGGTTGCTCCCTTCAACATTCTAGAGAAATTTTCAAGGAAAATTACAAACAAAAATAGTGATGAAAGGTCACCTTGACGAAGTCCCTTCTTTCCTTTTATGAATCCATAAAGGCTTCCGTTAAACGCAATGAAGTAAGTGGGAGTGGTGATGCATTCCATCACCCATCTATTGAATTTTGTTAGAAATCCAAGCCCTTCGAGCACAGTTTTTTGGAACTCCCAATTAACCAAATCATATGCCTTCCTCAGATCAATTTTAAGAAGGCATCTGGGAACAAATCTCTTTCGATTGTATTGCCTAAGAATCTCTTGAGCAAGATGAATGTTTTTTGTCATGCTTCTACCTTTCACAAACGCGGCTTGTGCTTCATCAATAATAGTACCAAGAGTAGGGCCCAAACGAGAGGCAAGATTTTGGTGATAACCTTATAAAACACATTACAACACACTATAGGCCTATAGTCTCCCATGTTGGTTGCTTGATTTGCTTTAAGCACCAAAGCAATGGTCTTGTGATTCATTTGCTTTATAAATGTGCTAGAATTAAAGAATTGTTTGACCGCTCCCATAAATTCTCTACCAATAATACCCCAAGACTTTTTAAATATGGAAGCTGAGTATCCATTCGGGCCGGAGATTTTTCATCTCTAATAAAAATAATACCTTTTTGATCTCTAGTTCTGAAACATCCCAAATTAATGCCAAACCATGCTCTTCCAATAACATGGAATCACCCTTCAATATATTGATATCAATAGGTTACTGCGGGCTATTTTTCCCTAGTAAGTCACTATAAAATTGCATGAATTCATCGGCCACTTCTTCCAATGAAAAAGTACATGAACCATCTCCTTTATGCACGGTAGTAATGAAATTCCTTTTGGCATTCCCTTTGACCATTGAGTGAAAGAATTTAGTTCATTTGTCACTATTTTTTAGATATTCACATTTAGCTTTTTGGTAGTAAAAGCTCATTTTTGCTTCACAAACATCCATAGCATTTTTCCTTATGTGTACTACACTACTTTAAAGTTTAACATTAAGAGGGTCATCATGCAAGTCCACTTGCATCTCTTTCAAAGCCAAAGTAGCCATCTCGACTCTCTTGGAGAGTATGGGCAAAGTGTTTCTCATTAGGCTTTTTAAGCTCAACCTTAAGACCTTGCAACTTTTTTCATAGAGTGAATCGTTTCGTTCCTCTAATCTCAATTTTCCAACTATTTTGTACGATTTCATGGTTGGCCCACATGTTAAAGAATCCAAAGGGCTTCCTCTTACTTCTATCATGCCCAAAAAGTGATATAATGTATGGTGAATGATCGAAAGGCATCTCGATAGTAAGAAATTAGCAAGACTATTAAACTCTGCTAGTACCCAATCACCATTCAACATAGCTCTATCAAGTTTACTCCACATCGAACTATTAGTCTAAGTTTAGAAACAGACAATAGATCTCACATCTGTTAGTCCAACATTGAGGCACGGATTAGCAAGATCCTTCACCTCATATGGGGTAACATCCGTCCTATTACATTTTTCGTTGAATTTGAGTACATTTTTAAAATCTCCCATGATCAACCAAGGCAAAGAGCAATTTGATCCATACTCCATAATGTTATTCCAAAGCGGCATGCGATTCACAATAGTATCGAAAACCATTGACAAAGATAACAAGAAAAGTAAGTGAACTCATCTTACAAGTAGCGAAGCAATGAATAATTTGAGATGTAGTCACCAACACATTCCTCAAAATCAAAATTTAGACAGCTTGATGTTGTTGATTTTTAAGAAACCTCTCATTTTGTCCTCATCACCCGGTCTAGCTTAGGTTGCCTTAACTTCGTTTCCAAAACACCAATAATATCAATATCATATTGCTTTATGAAGTTTCAACCCATTTTGTTTTAGGGGAAAGTTCAAGCCCCCGATATTCCAAGCACCGAGCTTCATGATGATGAAATAAGGGAAATTCACTTCTTCTTATCATTAGCGACCACAACTTTTCCACGCTCTTCAAGCTTCCCTTTCGACTTTCATTGCTTGTAATTTTAAAAGACACTCCATGTAAATTAGAGGAACCATCAACCTCCGATTTAGCCAGTGATTAGCCTATATTCGGAATGGAGTTATATGCCCACCAGGCTGCCCCTTATTCAAGCCTTTTTCTTTTTCTTGTTAGGGTCTTTATTGCACTATCTACAAAACATTTGGACATGTACTACACTTCTATTACAAAGCAAACATTCACAAAAATAGGAAAATAAAAAATTATTGAGACGCAGTAAATTATGCACTTACTTCATTATTAATAGATAATGGGAAATATAGCCTCCAAAACAACATGTCAAAGTCAGAAACCAACATTCTACAACTAACACATTATAGAAATCTAAAACCAACACCAATATAGATCTAGCTATAGATCCAGGTTACAACAACTCCTATAAACAATCCTAGCATCTAAGTTCTCCACAAACTGGTTCTCATTGAATGGACAATCCTAATTTCAGCTCTTATCTCTTGCCTTGCTCGAAGAAAAGCAGGAATTAGCTCCCTCGGCCTCTCATACATTGAGAGTCACACCAAGCAAAGAAGTTGCATCCATCTACACCTTTATTGCCTGAGCAAGTCAGAAATTGCCTTCCTCGATTTAAGTTCATCCATAAGGTCTTCCTCTAGAGAGGGAGGGCTTCCACTTCTATAGGCATTCATTTCCATGGCCTTCACTGCAGCCTTTGAGAAACTATGAGACATTGGGTTCTTTAATTTAGGGCAAAAAAGAGGGAAACAAACTGTATGAATTTTGGAGTTCAGTGGGAATTGATGATTTTTTCATTTTGTCCCTCACTTATTTTAGCAATTTGATTCAAATTTCTTATTTCAAGTTTGATATACGCAGAAGTGGACGGAATCAATAAATGGACTTTGGCTGCAATGGAAGTTAAAGGTTTGGGACTACGGTAGCAAAAATGAAAGGTTAAGGCGTATTCAACAACAAAATGAAATATTTTAGACCTCCATTGCAATTTCCCCTTTTCAATGATGGTTTGACCTTTTAATAAATATGTATTAAATTTGACATTCAGAGAAAAGTCAATTACTTTTTATGTGGATTATGTTGTGTAAAATTTTTGTACTGGAATGATTAACCATAAAAAGAATGTTTGCCTAATCAAAAACTTTCAGTTAATACCTTTTCAAAATTCCTATATGTTTACTCCCATCATCAATCATTATTCGCAAGTCAATCAGTCTCCCAGTGGTGGGTGACTTATTTGGTTTATATGCAGTGCAACCCAATTTTCTAAAGGTAAGTTAGGGTTGAATTAACCAATTTTTGTTCAGGTTATGCCTTCTTTTAAAAGTGAAACTTAATTTACCAAAATCACCACTATAGGATTCTAAGTTATACATGAGTTTTGCATGAGTTTAGAAACTAAAATTGTCAAACTACTTAATATTTATCTCAAAATTCACTTAAAATCAGCATGTCATTTTAACATCTAAGATGACTATTTTTATCGTATAAGAATCTTAATTCTCATATTTAAATAGGTTGTGGATCCAAAATCGCACTACGCGAAAGGTTGGGAAGCCCAACTTTAATTTATCTAACTATGGTTGACATGAATGCTCAACTGGAATGGTTGATTCTATTTTGATAATTGAAATAATAATTCGTAAAGACTTTTTATGCACGGAAGGTGAATTGTCATGTTTTGAGATTCTAGACGACATCTTCCTCACTAAAGTGTAAGCTAAGCTTTGCACTATTTTAATTCAAATAATAGTATGCGTCGATCTAAACACACATATTATGATGATTTTTTCTACATTATTGATTGGAAGACTGCCTCAATCCACGAATTGCTAAACATGAATCGAGCTTTTGCACACAACATTCCCTTAATTTGACTCCAAGACCTTCTACGTCGAATGTACTTGATGTCTACAATGACAAACTACTTTTGTACAACCAAGATTGCTCGTTGCAAGCTTAAACCAATCTTCCTCCTCTAAAATACCATCCTAACCCCACGTGGGTTTCGTTCCCACCTATATTTATAAAGTAATACTATTCAATATCACCAGCGTCAAGCACTAGTTTTGATGAAAATTGCGTGACATAAAATAATGATTCACTTAAGTGCAATGTTAAATCATTCACAAGAATGAGTCTCGGGTGACTTTCGTAATTATACCACGGCAGCAGAACAGTTCTCAGGATTTCGTAACTTTTAAGAGAGAGACAACTAAAGACCCGTTAGTTGTATTAATGCTACCCCACTCTCACCATCTCTTTCTCATCCAAAACCAATTACAAAAAACTTGAATCGTCCCATGAGATTCGCCGCGCTTCTCTTCTAATTTACACTCATTGCCACTCTCTTCCGATCTTCAAATCTATTCGAACTAGCCCTCGCATTTCAGGTTCATTTACCCCTCTTTCTCCATCTACGTTTACTCAAATATATATACACCGTATCTATAGATTCCCTGGGTTTGACAACATTTAACTTGTTGGAAATGTTTTTAGATAAATGAATGTGTAATGCGGAGTCGGGATTGCTTTTTCAGCCGAGTTTCGTTTCCAATTATTTAGCTTGATTCTCGATCTGCAAAGTTAGCGTTTTCAATTTATTTGTCAAGAAATGGGTCTGGAGAAATGCGGGGTTTTATGAAGCTTGAATGGTTCAGAATGAGGATGGAAAGTTGAGGATTGTTTTTTTTTACTTTTTAGGGTTTGGTTATTTTTTATATATTTATTGGGATGAATCGGAGTTTTAGGGCACCGGAGAGGGAACAAATGGGGAATCTGAGACTGAAGGACAACAAGGATGAGGAGCTGGCATTGTTTCAAGAAATGCGCAAGCGCGAAAAGGAACGAAATAATCTTCTTCTTCTTTACAACTCCGACGAGTTTGATGCTCCACTTGGTATTAAAAAATTTGATTTTGTTTAAATTTTTGTTGAAAATTGTTCAATTATTTTATATGGTAATTTTGGTGTTATGTGATGAGGTCTCAATTAGTTGTTAATTAATTGTATGATGAATCTATTTGGTGGATTTTGATTTTGAATTTAGGTACCTTTTTGACGTAATCTGATGTGATGTTGCTTTTAAAAATTGATTAAAGTTTTTGTTTGGTTGAATGATACTGACTTTGGATTCTTACATTAGATTGTGAAATAATCATTTGAAGTTAAAAAATGATAGTAATATCCTTGAAATTTACCTTGTCTGAAGCTTTGATCATTTAGTGAATTAATTTATTATTCAAGTATTTATTTTCTTTTAATTATGACTCTGTATGCAGGATCAAAGATTGGTAGTACTCCCATTTTTAATATAACTGCAGGTACACCTGCACCTCTGCGGAAGACTGGTGCTGATGAATTTCTTAATTCTGATGGTGAAAAAAATGACTATGAGTGGTAATTTTTAATTAACTCCGCGGCTTTTATTTTTGTACATTCTAAACTTGGGTGCCGATTGTGATTTTTTTTCGAGCTTTGTAGTGTTGATGTCCTTCCACGGTAAATAAATCTATTTAATTCGTCTTCATGAAGTGCTTTTATTGTACGTAAGCTTCCATTTATACTTATTTTGAAAGACAGCGTCTTTTGTTGACCTTCTTCTTCCCATGAGAATGAATCTGGTGATTTCCGCATTTAACATTTATAGTGGCATTTTCTATGCGATAACTGTTATTTCTTAGGGTTGACAAACAAAGATTCTCCACAAGATCCATATAGTTTGCTTCTGAATCCAACACCATAAATGAACTTTTATGTGGAAGGTTTTCAATCTTTATACATCATAGTTGCTACTTATTGCTAGCTTGGAATGGATGTGTCTGTACCTGCCTAATTTAGTGCCTATAGGATATTCGTACATGGAGTAACTTAATAAATTATCCAATAATAATTTACTTTATTCTTTGTCCTTGAGTAATTTTGTCAAGGTGAATAATCTAGATAATTAGTTTTCCACTTTATTGTTAGCATATCAAGGTGTGATGTAAGGTAATGAAAATGTATTTATATATACACATGATTATGATATCAAAGCTCTGCAAGTCTTCTTTACAATGAGCATACCTAGAATATGCAATGTAGCTCCATAATAGAAAGCTTAAACTTCAGTAGGAAAGGCTGCTGATGAAGTAAGTTTGTTTTCCTCTTGTTCATCTCTATAAGTTGATAAATCTGAGTTGTTACCAGTAGTAATTTTTCTTGGTTTAAAGATGTATTGTCTTCATGATTTTACATAAACTCAGATCTGTGCATATCATAACATATTGCTTATATTAATTACGTACTTTGGAAATAATTAGGGCTTTGTTTATTTAGAAGCAAAAAATTGATTGTCCCAAATTCATATTTACTGCTGTCAGACGTGTCTATGGGACTAGGACTTGATTTTCTTGAGAATTCTTGATTGAACATAAAGTTTCACTTTGATCTCAGTACAGTCATTCACTGGCACTCATAAAAGTTCTCTTATATTTTCAGGCTTTTAACACCTCCAGGCACTCCTCTTTTTCCTTCACTAGAGAACGAATCGCAGAAAACTGTTAGGAACCAGCTGGAAACTCTGAAAATCCGGCCCTCGGCGCTGAAATCTAGAGTAAGCTAAAGATAATAGCGTTCTGTTAAATTATTGGTTGGAATGCAAAATTAGGTGTTCTTCATGTTTCTATAGGATAGGAGTTCTGTCATTCCTTATTTATAAGTGGCACCAACACCTCCTAAAATTCAAGGGCTGTGTCTCCTGAAAGTTCTTAGCTTAAAGTGCATTGTTACCGGTATATTTTTTAATGAAGTGTAAAGCAAATATGTAGTGTGAATTAACAAAGATCACGTGGCCAACATGTTTTATATTATTTGATAAACTATGTGGAAGAAGCAAATAGATTTTAGGAGATCAGCCTCTAAAAAGGCCAAGGGAATAAATATTCTTATATTACAGTTATTTATTTCTAATTTGATTATAATCAGTTGCATAGTTAGAGTTAATAACCCAAATGATCACTGAACTTTACAAAAAGTTTTTAACGGGTTACTGAACTTTAAAAATCGCCCAAAACATCACTGAACTTTGCAAAAGATTTTCATGGGGTCATTGAACTTTGCAAAATATTTCCACGAGGTTACTAACCTTTAAAAATTATCCTATTCATCACTGAATTTTGTAAAAACTTTCCTAGGGGTCACCTTCCTAAAAAAGTTTTTGCAGAGTTCAGTGACCTCATGGAAATTTTTTGACAAGTTTAGTAATGAATTGAGTGATTTTTGAAGTTCGATGACCTCTTGTAAATCTTCTGCAAGGTTCAGTGATGATTTGGATGATTTTTAAAGTTCAGTGATTCGGTGAAAACTTTTTGCAAAATTCAGTGACCATTTGGATTATTAACCCTCATAGTTACTGTCTATTATCCTCACCAAAACTAATAGTGCAGTGATTGATAAATTCACTTCTACTTGCACTAGGAGCAAACCCTTTAGCAGCCTTTGAGAGTCTATTCTAATTTAGCATATTTGTTTTAGGGTGTATGGAGAAATGTTTCATAATTTTGTTCTGCATCTTGTTTCTATGGTTGAAGCTAGCAAACTCCCAGCCTGAGCAAGCTAGTAGAAGCAATTTATTATCTAGACAGCCAACTTCATCTCTTGGATTAAATACTTCAACTGGAGGACTCCGCAGGCCCTCTTCATCTGGGGGTCCTGGATCAAGACCTGCAACACCAACTGGGCGTCCAACACTGAGCTCAACATCTAGATCCACTTCGACTTCAGCAACTGATAAACGTACATTGTCCACTTCTTCCAAATTAACCTCTGCCACATCATCTAAAGCAATATCGACCGCATCGTCTAGACCTTCAAGAACTTCAACACCTACTTCCCGTGGCACCTTGCCTTCAGCTAAGCCCATAGCTCCGCCTAGATCTTCTACACCTACCTCGAGGTCTACAATAAGATCCTCAACACCTACAACCAGACAATCTTTACCTGCACCAAAGTCTATGTCAAGGGCAGCAACCCCGACTCGTAGGACATCAGTGTCAAGTGCCCCAGTTAAGTCCCCAACCTCTTCTTCAGTTATAAAGCCTGCTACCTCTACAGCAAAAAATCCAGTGCCGGCAGTGTCTAATTCTCCAACTATGAGGCCCAAACCATGGAAACCCTCAGATATGCCTGGATTCTCCCTTGATGCTCCACCAAATCTGCGGACATCTCTGTCTGACAGGCCACCTTCTGTCACAAGGGGAAGACCTGGAGGACCGAGTTCTAGATCTTCATCTGTTGAACCCAGTTCAAATGGAAGGGTTAGACGACAGTCATGTTCTCCAGCAAGAGGACGACCTCCCAATGGCATTACTCGTAGCAGTGGAAGCTCTGTCCCCGTGCCTGCTGTAAATCGATTGCATGCCAAGGCTAATGACAACGTGAGCCCTGTTCTATATGGAACTAAAATGGTTGAGAGGGTAGTAAATATGCGGAAACTGGCTCCACCCAAGAAAGATGACAAACACTCACCAATTAGCAACTTATCTGGAAAGTCTTCATCACCCGACAGTTCAGGCTTTGGGAGAACGCTTTCAAAGAAATCGTTAGACATGGCAATAAGGCATATGGTATGTACACTAATCTCATCTTTTGATATTCAAGTGATGCTAATATTACTTGAAATTTTGTTGAAGTTGGTGGTTTATCATTTAGAGAAATTGTGCGACTAAATCAATATGTGGTGCTTAATATAAATTTATGCAAGGTCCCCATTTTTGGAGGATTAGTTTTCAATTTTTCTGGTGCAGGGCATAAGGCGAACAGTTCCAGGCAATTTACGCCCGCTAATGGCTAATATCCCAGCATCCTCTGTTTATAGTGTGAGATCAGGGCATACCAAAAGCAGGACAGTTAGTATGTCTGATTCCGCACTTGCTACAAGCAGTGCTAGTTCTGAAGTGAGCATCAATAACAATGCCATTTGCGTTGATGGAAGTGATGGGGATGACGATGTTAGCAGTGATAAGCGTCCCCAATCTTCTGCCAGCATACGTAGCAGGAGATGATTGTTGACTCTACCATAATATACATATATTAACCGTTGACTTCTACTCTGAACTTTTGGTTTGAAGAAAATTCAGACAATTGAGAGATGATCATTCTCCACTGAAGAAGGTTAGTGTATATTTTGATTCAAAAGTTAGATGTATAATTTGAAATCTGTGTCATCATTAGAAACTTGGTTCGTATGCTAAACCTTCTTCCAGTTTGTTGTTTATTTTGTGAATTGATTAAATTGAACATGTAAACCCTTTTCTTGGGACGTTAAAATCAATGCCTACTTCAATTTTTTGTTGTCAGTACATATTAATATTGTGGCATATTTTGCAAATTCACAAACCTTGTCAAGTGGGACACAATTTCTTAAGGTGGAAATGCAAAAGAATTTGCAAAATAGTTGCTTGCTCTGCTGATAACGGGTCAGATTATGGGATCAAGTTGATCAGTTGGTTTTCTTAAGATTGTTTTAGGATTGAGGAAGTTCGTATAAAATTATAAACTACAAGAGTAGCTTCAAGTGACTCTATTTCTAAAAAGCATATTTTGCAATATTGCGAGCATCTATAAATTTAGAGTGAAAATTTTTAGATACTCCAATAATTTCTTTATCTTTAACCATTAATTAGACTACTCTCAATACGTATTTATTATATTTTTCATAATTTATTTTCACTAGCTTCCTTTCAAATTATTATGCCTTTGTTTGATTCATTTTACTCTACTCTAATTTATTTTTCACATTCATTTTCAGTTATACATTCACACAATAAAATATTCGACACGTAAATTCAAAATTTTTTCTTACTTTTTAAACGCACATCCTCCAAAAAATACTATTCAAAACTTTCGTTTTTTGTTTTTTTTTAATTTAAAGGCCACCAAGCAGGGGTTATAGTATTTCTCTTCATTTTCTTTGTATATACTATTTAAATTGGTCAATATAGGAGCATTGATAATTGGAGTATTTTGAATGCATTTAATTATAAGATGTTAAGTAAAGGAGTCTCTTGGAGCATAATTTTAAGGGTTGACTTTTTAAAAAAGATAATATTTTACTTTTAAAAAGCCCTTTGGAGATACTTTAATAAGCTATTGTACTACATATTTCATCAAGCTATACTAGTTTGTGAATAATTTAGTTGCTTTGAATATATTATTAGATGTATTGGTGAACCATAATGAGCGGTGAAAAAGATTTCACGTAGCTGATCTCAGAGTGTGAACATAAAGCAAATTGTCTTTAAGCTACTTTGCAAGCGTATGTAATCATTTTTTGAATAATGTAATATGTTACTGGTAGAGATTATCACTGGTATGGTAATGGTGAATTCCTTGATTCATTGTCTAATGGAATTGTGATGCATTTAATGGATTGGATAATAACTTAGGAGGTCCATTGTTACTTTGATGATCTAGATTAATAATGAATAATAAGAATATTAATAATGAACAACATTATTCTTGTTTATATGCGTGGGCATGGATCAAAATTGGAGGTATAAGTATTCTATAGTTTGACAACATCCGAGGGTGTCAAAGAAATGGATGTTGGGAGTAGATGAGATATTATTGATATTATAATTTACCACGTGAAGGTCGAAAGAAACGAAAAGAGGGCGAATCATAAATTAATAAAAAGGAAAATGAACGTTGATGATTAGAAGCATTGATCGACCTACTCAGGGTCCTAGTGGGTCACTTGACTTCCGAGCTTCAAGTTGGTTTGTTTGTTTGTTTGTCTTTTTTATTTTTTGAAGAACCCAAAATTAGAATTGGACAATAATGATAGTAGGGCTTTTTTTATTAGAATAGAGCTCCAACAATGACCGAACAATTGAGAGTTGAAATTATTTTGTCATTTGTGATATTTAATTTGAAATTTTTTTAAAAATTGTTATTCATCATATTTGTGAGCTTATTTGAAATTCTTTGGGAATTGTTATATATATATATATATATATAT
>NC_036248.1:19717266-19750987 GCF_002742605.1 Olea europaea var. sylvestris | reverse complement strand
CCCCACCCCAGAAACAAAAAAATTAACTCTAAAAGTGGACTTGAAATTTTAAGTCGTGTGGAAGACAATACATTTCTGGAAGTTCCGTTGGCTATGGTGGTTCAGCTACTCAGCTACTATGCTGATGGAGTTGGTCGTTGAAGCATAAAAAAAGCTTTCTTTATGCTGCCTGGTGGTATGGGGTGCACATATGATCAGCAGCGGTATTTCTGCTTTGCATTTGGATGCAGGGTGGAAGTTGTAGGAGACATTTTTTATGGAAAAGATATGAGCTACATAATGCTTGTGGTTATGAATGCTTGTGCACAGCAAAATTCCATTCAGATTTATTACGTTTAGAGATTTCGACTCTGGAAAATATATGAAAAGAAGATGAGGAAAGAACTGATTTTCATGGAATCATTCCTAGAATTCATAGGCATGTTGCACCCTGACAAAATGCATCATGCAATGCAAGAGGGAAAAAATAACAAAATTTATGTGATTGTGAATAAAAATGGAAGTCATATTTCAACTTAGACTTGTACTATTCTATTAGCAATCCAACTTCCAATTTGGAAATTGAAAATAACTGCTAGCAAACTTAATCTAGATAGTCTTAAAAAAAAAAATTGAAATTAAGACCTTTTGTATTCTCCTATTCCAGAAAGTAAGAAAACAAAGAATTCATTGTTTTTCCAACATGACCTTGAATAGAAAATAATTCTTCGAACACTGTACCAAACTCAGAAATTCACGTGAGATCTTGAAAGGCCACATGCAACGATTGACATAATTTATGAACACTGTAATTTTATTCAAGCTTCCCCTTTCTTGAACTCAAATGGACTGCCCTATTTATGTGAAATTATTTTGAGGGGAAGAAAGGGGAGTTGAAGACTTCTACCAAGAGCCAATCATAACAACATAATATTATCCAACATATAAACATAGTACGGTGTGACTTAGTGCATGGATTCTAGCTTCCAAGATTCAACAGCGGAAAAAAAAAAATAAATAAATAAAAGAGAGATAAGAGGAAGGATGAGTCAATCTTATGTTTATTTGAATTTTATTGCTAGAGGTCCAAACCTAATGCCTACCACTGAAAACTCAAATAAAATAAAATTATCTAATTGTGCAATAAGCAGAGTACAAAAAGAATAGAAACTAGTTCAAAAATCTAAGATTACAAAAGAAGATATAAAATTAACAAAAGCTTTCAAAAAAAAAAAATATATGTTTAGTTCTCCCAATTGCCATTTGGCACTGGAAGAAACTATCGAATGAAATGTCCAAAAATATTTTCGTGAGGCTAGACTAATTTGTCAAAAAGAATTTCCTATAAATATAAGCTAGTGTTTATAAGCGATATTAAACATTTTCTGCTTATATGCATTGTAATCAACCCCTAAAAATGCTTATAAGCAACCCCATTCACTCTAATATTTGTTTCAAAAATTATGACTAATGAGAGGGCTATAAACGCTGAAGTTGACAGGTCGTTCATGTCTTTGATGTTATTATAATACCGCAAGACATGTATACCAGCATGAATAATAGTAGATGCTTTAGTGTATCTCCTGACTATTGTACTTATATTTCTCTCTCTTTTATCTTTCATGTTAGTCAAATATAATACATCTTAGAAATATATAAAGATATCTTGTTAATGATTAATGAGTCTTGTATAAAGAAAAGAATATAAGACCACCCGACCTCCGCTGCCATTGAATACATCAAAGACATTAAGCCGTAAGGAACATGCAAAAATGGCATGAGTACTGTATACAAATTCACCACACTACATAAGCTTCTACACTTACGTGCTAATTGTTGAAGGCCGATACAGCCTATGACTGAATCGATTTTCAGCATCTATTCTGTCAACAAGTGGTCTGGCATAGCCTGCAAGAATAAAATAAATAAAATATTTAAAGAACATGTATAATGATAGAAATAAACAAAATTCTGATGTTGTGGAAAATCGAAAAACCTTCAAGTCCAGCAGTAAATAACACAAGATCTGCAAATTCACTTAGTTGTTCTAGAAAGTCTTTCAATCCAGGACGTTCAAACACTGTCACATAGTTGATCTTAGGTTTGCCTTCAAATTCCTTGAAGCCCCATGGAAAAAAGGTGAAAGGGATATGAAATGTTAAGATTAACCGTAGACTTTTTTACTTTATGATTAATGTCTGACAGATATTTAACAAACCTTATTAGATGAGACGCATTCTAGTTCAAACCATTTCAAACCAGCTTCAGTGGCCCGAGCACGTATCACAGCAGGCAAACTTGACGTCTCATATGCAAAGACCAGAGTTTCGTCCAAGTCAAGAACCACCTGCTCGTAGTAAATGGGTGAGAATGGATAAGAAATTTTATGTTGCAATTAAGCATCTATAGACAGAAAAAACTTTGTCAGCCTAATAACGATTTGAGATGAACAATTTCTTCTGATGTTCTGCAGAATTTATTTAGTTGTTTATCTTATATCAAGATAAAATTTTACAAAAGTCTTCATTATGACTCACTACAAAAGTCTTCATTATGACTCACTCTAGATTTAGTAATCCATCATCTGATCTAACTTTCCCTATTTTATTTGACAGGTAAATCTTATCCTTGATCCAATCCTCCAACCTCTAATCCCCTCGTGCATGGGAGAAAGAAGACCGTATTCTTGCAATTCATTGATTTCATAAGGCCATATCCCCAACATGTGTGACTAATTATATAAAAATGTTTCTTTATGTTTCCATTTATTCCGGTCTCCAGCCACCTCATATACATCACATTTTTTTCTTGGAGTCACTGGTCAACTAAAAGAGAATCAAATTCAATGGATCAGTCGCAATGAAATGGCATGCAAATTTCCCAAAAAAAATGCCGTGTTACTTCCGTATCGCAGAAATTACATTCTATGGCATTAGTTAAATAAATTGAATCAAAAGGCGAAAAATCAACTCAAGCACTTCATAAAGTCAATCCTGCACTTAATATTTCCATCATCAGATGTAGGTGAGGTGCTTAATGATCCTTTGATTGTAGCAATTTTACACAATACTATAAAATAAGGGATCTCCTAAACATAATCCCATGAAATATCAATTGAATTTTTTATATATCTTTATTGCTCAAGTATAAATATTGGTCATTATGGAATAGAGAAATATATAAAAAAATAAGATAAGTTTCCTATCTTTCTTCATCTAATATGGTGACAGAGCAGCTTTAAATCACATTGAATTAAGCTTGCCATCACTTCTACTCATTGGCAAACCACCTAGTGCCGTACTCCCCGCTGAATTTTTTTAATCTTTGGCCCCTTTAGACATTTCAATATTAATTAAATGAATATTATGCAGTATATTCGCTTTCCTGTCAGTCAGCAGACGGTATCCCTTCTCTCTATGCATTGACCAACGGACCACCATCACCACTATAATTCTTGTAGCTCGACCAAGTGGTCCATCTTTATTCTCTTCTCAGTGTGATCTGGCACCTTCACTTAGTGCCAGTTTTGGTCCCTTTTACCTGGGCTTTGCCTGCACTATTCTCATTCTCCAGCCTATTGGCAGTATAGGAATTTGCTTATTTATCCATCTATTCTAGTTCTTTTACTGTTGGACTTCACACTCTGAGTCACACCTTCTTAGCCAGTTAGCCTTAGATGCTAACTTCCTCAAAGAGCTGACACCTCTTTCTCAAAGCTTTATAAATTAAAAACACCATCTTCTTCAACATGTCCAACCTTAGCAACCAACCATGTCTTCAGGACAATTTAGTATTGGTGGCAACGTTTAGTTTGACACAAAGAACCAAGAGCAAGCTTTTTAACCTTGATATGGCTAGTCTATCCTTTATTCGCTGAATCTAGATTCCAACTGATTCAATTCCGAACTCAAGTTGGCTTCTGGGAATTTTAAGTTTAGGGATTTCAGATTCCCTTGATTATAGTAATAGATCACAATCCATTAAATATGAGATTCATTATCTCTTAGTCACATTCATGACAATAACTAACTCAAAATTTTCATTCATTTTTCTTTATGCCTACTTTAATCAAATCGATACCAATTTAAATTCACAACTCAAACTAAAAGAAAATACCGTTAGCTTCTCCAAAGACGAAGCAACTAGCACCCTCCCTCCACCGGCTATTGGAACAGAGGAGGCCAGGGGTGGGTGTGTAGGCGGTGAAGGTGGGTCTTCTCCAAACTCCGACAGCTCAACTACCGGCAAAGGCTTAAAATGAGGCGGAGCGTGAGGAGGAGACAGCAAGGAGCCGTGATGCAGGCCGACATACGAGAGGACCTGAGTGAACGAAGGAGTTCCCCGGAGGACCTGAGCGAAGATCTGGAAGAAGAAGGCCAACCAGTTCAAGAGTGCCCTCCAAAGCTGTATTGTACGTGGCGCGTAAACTTCAGACGCCGCCAGCTCCGCCATCATAAATATACAATAATACTAGTTATTTTTTGGAATCTGTATCTCTACCTTGGCCAGGGAATTATGGGGTACAAATGTACAATTCAATACAATACTGTGTGTATATATAATTTTTTTCTTGTTTTTTTGCTGTGTTTGTGAGATAGATAGATTTACTGAGAGGAGGAGACGAGTGGTCAAGAATCAAGATGGAGGCTGTGGCTGTATCGGTGATGTCTAGAGAGAGGTAACGAAAATGATGAATGGGAGAGGGTGTGTAGGCGCGTATAAAGAGTGACAGTAACAAAATGATAGGTAGACAGTGTATTTTATTATAGAGGTGTTTGATAGACATTTTTCTATAAAAATGTATTTTAAAAAAAGTAAATTGATGTGAAATGTGTGATTAAAAAATAATAAATTTTTTTTGATTTGAGTGTAATTTTATTTTAATGAAGAATGTGTGGTTAAAAAGAAGAGAGAGAAAAATACATTTTGAAGAAAATGGCTACCAAATGGCTATATATTTTTCCTTTTTACTTTTTAATTTTTGTCTTTCTTATTATTAAATTTTGGGGATGTTTGAGCCCATTTTTCTTAAAAAAAATATATTTCTAAATAGTATTACGATGAATAATATGTTGTTAAAAAATAAGAAATTTTTTTAAATTTATATGTAATATTATTTTATTGAAATAATATCATATAACTATTAAAAAATATATTTTGATGAAAAAATGAGGCTCAACATGAAAAGTGCAAAAATTATGGTTCATAAGCCCTTATTTGGACTCCATTCTACCAAAAAAAAAAAAAAAAAAAAAAAAAAAAAAAGTCATTTTCCTTTTCATTTTTCAATCACATTCTCTAATAAATAATATTATACGTAAATTTAAAATTTTTCTTTATTTCTAATAACACCAAAAAAAATTACTACAACAATTTTTTTTTTCCAAAATATATTTTTAATGGAGCTCAATCAGGGGCTAAATATGTTGACATGCTTTTGAATGACATATTTAAATAATATAATAAGGATTATACTACTTGTACATAAAAATGATATATATAAAGAATTATATAAAATGATATGGAATGAAAATATTAGATGAAAAAATTGACTATGTTTTAAACTTACAAATAATATAATAATATGTGACATTATGTAATCCATTATATAAAATTTGATGTACATATAGCAAGGTTATCATAATTATTGTGAAAAAAAAAAATCAAACTAATTAATTATAGGCTTTAAATACACTCAAGGAGATAGCAAATTATTCCTATAATTAGAGTAAAATTTCTATTATAATGATAGTGTGTGGATCAAACTAATTTTATTAGTACATTCGTCCTATAAAAATATTTTTATTTTTACATTGATTAAGAAAATATATATATATATATCGAATAATAGTTTAAAAAGTAGTTGATCATATTTGTTGATAATAAAGCACATTTAATAGGAGCGTATTAGAAAACTCAACAAAGAAAGCGACATATAATTTGAAACAAACGAAAAAGAAAAGCAAATTTATTTTTTTATATTTATTTTCAACTACACATTCACACATTAAGCCATTGTTTGGGATCTATTTTGGCCTTTGTTTTATCTCCATTATTTCCAAATACATTTTTAATCTTTCTTCTTTTCAACTACACATTTTTCAATAAAATAATAATATATATAAATCTAAAATATTTTCTTATTTTTTAACCACATATTCTCTATCAATTTATTATTTCAAAATACATTTTTAGGAAGCAATTAGGGTCAAATAGGCTCTTAATGTGTTTTTGGGAAAAATATGTTTTGGAATGATGATTTTTTAAAAAAATATATGGTTAAAAAAAGAAAGAAAAATTTTGGATTTACGTGGTAGGAATTAAAATTAATTTTTTTTTAGATTTTGATAAAAAAAAAATAATGAAATGTGTAATTAAAAAGTTGTGGAACTCATGAAATATATGATTAAAATTAATTATTGACTTTAGCTTGAATTAAAATTTGAATTTTAATCTATACCAAATAAGGGTTGGATAATATGTGATTAAAAAGATGAGAGGAAAAAATGTATTAAAATTATAATGAAACCTAAGTAGGACTTCACTTTTTAACCACACATTCTCAATAGGCTTGTGTCTGAGCCCCATTTTCTTCCGTTACCTTTCATTTTCTTCAATCAAAAATGGAGGGCACATGGGAGCCATGTTTCTTTTTCATGGACAGTCCCTGACACTAGGGTTGCAAATGTTGAATTCCGAATTTTGAAGACAATTACATCTTTATGAAAATGACGGTACTGCCCCTCTCATGGAAAATGCCGTTGCTCACATGTGAATAAATACAAAAAATGTTTACGTCGTTCCACGTTGGAATGGAATTCATGTCATGTGAATAAATTAGAAAAATCGTTACGTCTTTCCACATTAAATGAAATTCATTGCAGGGCGTGATTTTGACGAGAGTAATATTTTATGAGTTTTTTGCATCGAGACAAATTCACAAATTCCAAAATGCATTCCATTCGTAATTTACAATTTCATACCGGCAGTCAACATTAAGGTAGCGTTCACTTAGTCAACGTATCGTGTGCGCTATGTAATCTCTTAACTGGGTCCATGTTGCATTCTCGTCCGCAACGGCATCCTCTTCCGCTGCTACTTCGTCTTCCTCATCGGGTAAATCAACCTCGACTTCTTCGGCCCTATGGAATCCCTCATCGAGCTGTCCGTTGCACCGCAGGAAATTATGGACTCCCATTGCTGCCACGACCACAGCGATTTGAGCTCGATATGAATAACTAGGCATCCTGTCCAGAATCTTCCATCGTTGCTTCAAAACTTCGAATGCACGCTCAATAATGTTTCGACATGATGAGTGATGAAAGTTGAACCTCTCGCATGCATTACGAAATCGACGTCGACCGCCTCCATGATCATGAAATTCTTGGAAGTGGTAACGTACATCCGACCCCTTGTACGGTGCCATGTACCCCGGCCGATGTGCAAATCCAGAGTCCACCAAGTAATATTTCCCGTCAGCCGGTTCCGGAAAGTGTATGTCCGGACTATGCACCGCGCGGGCTAGTATGCGGCTGTCGTGCGTGGGTCCCATGCTTCCCGGCAACACAAATGTGAAGCACAAGTTGAAATCGCACGCGGCCTAGACGTTCTGAGTGGGCACCCCTTTTCGGCCTATGAAGTTAATTCTTCTACGCCGTGGCAACACTGCCCACACATGGGTCTCGTCGATAGCTCCAATACAATCTTGCGCCGTCCATTGTCAACGCATGTCAAGTACGCGAAAAAAATAATGTACATTTTTACTTTAGCACCGAGACAAAGTGCAGCACCGTAAACGTACCTGGAAGAACGGATATCGGTGCGGATCAGGATGATGACTTCCGGCGCCACGGTTGTAGTTTTCATGAGGCCGGATCATGTCTGCTGCCAGCGCAACGACGGCGCGAAGGACACGCTTGAAATAATGGCCGACGGTCTGCAGTGAATGTCCAAACAACGTTTGCACTTGGCGATATCCTTTCCCATGCGCCATTATACACAAAAACATTCCGACCTGCTCGTACGTATCGATGCTCGTACTATTTTCCAATCCATAGCGATCTCGCAACACGTATACAAAGTGCCTGAACATGGGAGGGTACATCTTAAACTCCTGATAGCATGTTTGAGGATACACATGCATGTTCTGCAATATGAAGATATGGCCGCTTCGTGTTGTAGGAAATAAGTAACGGTGAGCCGGATCCTGCATGAGGTACTGGCGCACCATTCGCTCGCGATACGACAATATTGTTGCCACACCACCATATCCGCCTCCAAGTGATGAAGTACGTCTTCGTCCGAACCGTCGTCCGAACAGGAGTTCGACACGATGTCACAGTCGGTTTCGGATAACGTCTGCGAACCGAACATGTCCGTCATCTCCAATAAACGAAGGGCCGCCACAAAACTCAATTCACTTTACTCCTCAACGTCAACTTGCAACTGTAATTCGGATTATAGATGCGTGACCTGCGACTTCGCCAATTAGGGGAATAACCTTCTTATAGCAGGAGCATTTGCAATGCGTGCACTCAACATTTCACAGTGTGTGTTTACAATTATTGATACCACTAGCATGCCTGCAGAAGGTGCAGAACATAAGCGACATATGCCTTGTACCACGCGGGGAATCTTTGCTGCAACACACACAAAGTTCATAACTACGGAGTCTACGCGATCGCATTATTTGGGAAAGTTAGTTGCTTTAGTAGAGTCATTGACATTTGTGTTAACTTGTCTGAGTAGGAAGACAACGTTTAGGCAGTGATTCATTATGTGCTACGCAATTAACTATGGGGATAAGTAGTTGATTTCCTATAGTAATTGACCTTGGTCTGAACTTGTCAGAGTAGGAGGACAGCGTTTGGGCAGAGGTGGATTATGTCATACGCAATTATTTATGTCCAAAATTATGTATCTGCCATGAGCAATGCCATCACATCAAACTATAAGGGGTATAATTATGTAAATTTACATAATAATTGAGTCCCCTGTAGGAACATCTTTCTCCATCAGTTAGTGATTCCGTACAGCTACGAGTATATTTCTCTATGTTGCAGCAGTAGAATAAGCACTTTACATAAATAATGTGTGCATCATTATTTAATATGAAAGTTTACAGTGTATGCCGTTCTAGCACGTTTTGAATTGTTACGCGTTGTACGCACATACGTTACTGAAAATATGTAATAGTTGTGTATGTGGGCACAACGTTTTTCAGCTCGAAATTTCTCGTTCTCCCCGAGCTATTGACAGCATTTACGACAGTCACGGGTACAAGAGAATGAAATAGGTGTTGCCGTGCATGAAAACGTGTCAGATGCAGATATTTTCATTACATGCAGCAGTAAGGAATACATAGCGCACAGGGTAGTAGTGCGTAAAACGTGCGAACAAGAAGGCGAACATCAAAGTATTATTACAACAACCAATAACGATGATAATTTATAAAGCGTTAAAACGAAGGCAAAGCAACGACACAAACAGTCTGAGCACGATCACCGGCTCCCAGAACCCAGCATTTTGTCGCGTTCAAAACAATACGCGATCCACTTGTAGCGCATCTCCGGCGTTTTAGCAGCACTGTACGCAACACGATTTTCGGAGCTTCGTAGGAACCACAACGCGAACATGTGCAACTCATCCCCGGCTTCGACAAGCCCAGTCGAAAGCAAATCATCTATGCATTCGTGGAGCGTCATACGCCCCTCTTCTTTTGCGCGGATCGCCGAGGCCATCTCCTTCGATACACAAGCGAGGTTGTCCACTGACTCAGAAGCCTCCCTCGCCCCGAACTTCTTTTGCTTCCCCTTTGCATGTTTTTCCTTACGTTTCTCGTCGCTTCGCCCTCGAGAGATATTCATTGAGGAGCTCGCTCTTCCTGGAGTCGGGCCATCGCTCGAATCTGTCGTCTCGGTGTTGATAGGTAACGTATCGTTCGGATCATCAGAGTCGAAGTTGGCGCCCAAGTCAAAACCACGTTGCGACAGCTTCGTGGGTGTCAATGCGTATTTCATGGAGTCACAACTTCCTCCAAACAGACGGCTATATTTATGGTAGATCTCGATGTTGTCATTGTCCTTGAACTTTCCATACCTGGGGTTCTCCTGAAATCGAACACGGGAGCATTAGGAAAGTATTAACGAGTTTTCCAAATGTCAAAACGTTTCTAAGCAAGATAGCATAACTTGTCTTTGGGGTTGTGTGGTTACCTTAATTTTCTGCTTCCACCACCATTCCGGAGCGTCAATTCTGCCCCCGGTGCTTAGACCACATGCTATTCCCGTCGACTGGAGCAGCTCAAAAAGTAGTTTGCGGTCCGTGCACATAGCACCCTAATGGTTTTTCAGCTGTGCCGTAGTCTAGTTCTTCCCTGCATTTTTGTTGAACAAGTCGCGTAATCGCTCTCACCCTGTTGAAGAGAAGCACTTTCCATGACGGTGTACCTTTGCAGTGACGTGTTCGGCGGCCGACATGAAGATCTTCTGCTCGCGAGGTTCGCATCTAGCACACTTGCGGGCTCTGGCCTGTTTTCCATGTTCGGGTTCGATGATGCGACGGGCATGGAGTCCAGATTTTGTGTAGTGTAGTTCTGCACAAATGTTGAACATCAGAGTTGTAAGAGCTTGTTAGAAAACACAAGTTAAGTGTGAAGGTGTGAATGAAATGGTAGTGTGGCTGCTTTTCAGTTCAATGTAATAATGTAATTGCAACGCTCAAGTAGTTGCTTGCAATATGAGCTTCAAAGTGTGAAGTAATGGTACTGTGGCAGCTCTTCAGTATAGTGTAAGACTGTAACTGTAAAGCTCAAGTAAATGCTAGCAATATGAGCTTCTATGCCGTGACTGTATATAAAACAGCGTGAAGCCAGACATGAATACTTGGTAATACTTATTTTAATGAGAAGGATTCATATATATAGCTTGAAATATAAACTAATATTGTGAACTGAAAAACAGAATTTTTGCACACACATAAATGCAAATTATGCAAAACAATTCCAAGATGTTCCTCTCTGTACGGAATAAGATGATATTGATAAAAACATACTTGAAAACTACAGGTTTCGTCATTAATATGCAACGGTTATAGAAACATACGCAACGGTGTCCGTCAAAGGTAGACTTATGTTGAATGGAGTCACTCAAAATTGGAAGACTAATCTCAATGCTAGTCAATAAGTTTAGCACAACCCATTTCCCACAATGCAGGAGGAAGGGAGGATACTCTAGATGCTGTCGACAAAAAAAAAAGTTGAAATACGTTGGTAAAGAATAACAGAAGCGACCAGTTCAGGACGACGTCAAGTCTCTTCCTGCGAAGCCGAAGAATTGGGCAACAACGTGAAAATTGTGGGCATTTGCTAGTTCCACTTTTACCGTAATTGAAACAATGCATTTATTTCCAAGCACAAAAGCAACAATTGCCACGACTCTGCAGCCGGTGGATCACAGCAAGACAACAAATGCATAGACATAACCGTTTTGCAAATACGAAACAGAGAAGAAATGAATTGTACTACTACAAAATTGGGACCAATAATTGTCTATGGATTTGAGTGAATGGCGGCAACAGCTAACGTAGGAGGTGCGTACAGGCGTCAATAGCTATGTGGTGGGGATGCAACACGGAGGGGGAGGGGGAACCAGTTGAGTTGAAGGCATACCATGGTTTCAGGGTAATAGCCAAAATCGCCGGCGTTGTAGGCCATTTTCGGTTGCTGCAGATTGGAGTCCCAGGAAGTTGGTGCACCGGTGGACTGTGAAGTCGAGCCCAAAGGTTAGGCGTCGTCGGGTGAAGATGGGGAGGACTTCGATCGTGGCCTCGCACAAGGGTCAACCGGCACCGTTGGGCTGAGCAACATTTTCACCGCCGATATGCAACTTCGGTTCTCTTCGCCAGATCTGGGTTCACTGAATCGCTGGAGAGGGAAGGCAATGGGGGAGTGGGTTTGTGCAGGGAAGGAGACCGGTTTGTTAATATTGAAGGGCAATTGTGTAAAATGAAATAGGAACAAAGGGGTGTTGCAGTCAATTTGGCCCCCAATAAGGAGGCGCCACATAGGTGCTTGTTAGGAGCCTTGTCAAGCTCCTGTCAGCATTTTCCTTATAAAAATCATTGTTTTGACCCAATTATCTTAGTGCAATTAGAATAGAGGTAAAGTATGAAGTATATTAATAAATAATTCAGAGCAAGTCAAATTCAAGCTATGGATATATTGATAAAAGTCATAGATATATGTATTTAGATTATCTCCAAAACTCTTCAATTTTAAAGAGTATATTCTATCATTTAAAGAACATTTATAAATTTAAAAAGTTAAAATTTTTAAGTACTTCAACAAACTTTTTATTAATTTTACTACTACAAAAAAATATTTATTATTTTTCCTTTCTTTTATTTTAATTAGTCTTCCTCGAGATTATTTTATTATTTTCCTACATAGAAACGGTTTGAATGCATTTAATAATATGGAGTGAATTTTGAGAGCCAAACACGTGTTCTAAATTAAAATGTTAATTTAAAAAGTCTCTTAAAACATGATTTTAATGATTGACTTTTTAAAATAGAGAATATCTCATATTTAAAAAGTCTCTTAAAAATGCTCTTAATATTAGAAATATGTGAGTCATTTTAAAAATCTAATGTAACATAACATATATTTTTAATCCCAAACAAATTTAAATAAATATTTTATTTCACATTAAAATGTTATTATAATATATCGTATATACTTTTTTTTTTGGCAATATAAATATAATTATTATTATGTAGAAGCAAGTTCCTTAAGACAAGTTCTATAAAAAATATTACTTATCATAATATGGATTCTATTCTTATTTATAATTGAGCCAAGTTGGAAACAAATTTTTTCATGTCTACATGAAACCTATTTCATTATAAACGTATCATAACATAGATTGTAATGTTTTGTATCCTCAATAAAACTGTTAAATCTAAAATTGTTAGATCGTATGCAATTGACAAAGAAGATAAATCAAAATAAAATTGAAAAATAGAGGAATTAACGAAGAAAAACTTCAAAATTTTCTCTTAAAATAGGGGTATATTTATTTGTCACGATTGAATAAAATTTAATCACTTGTTTGATCAATCCATTCGACACATATCTCATGACCATTTCATGTGATCAATTCATCTGTAACATTCTTAGCCGAGCAAATGCTCGTAAAGTGGAAATCTCATTAGTTAAATTCGCCATTGAAGTAGGCCTTGAGCATACGCCCTTTTTACCATTGTCCTCAGTCCATTTTTTATTCTCTGTGTAGATCACATTACACCTTTGTTTGATTCCTTTTATTTTCGAAATATATTTTTTTCTCTATTCTTTTCAGTCATGTATCATTCAATAAAATAATATTACATGCAGAACCAGAACTTTTTCTTATTTTTTAGTCACACATTCTTCATCAATTTACTATTTCAAAATGCATTCTTCATAAAAAATATGGCTCAACACAATCGCTATGTCAATATAACTTCATCTAAAAGCTTCAATTTTAAAATAAGGTGATTCCACAAGATATTATAGTGCACAAATGTTATAAAATCAAATCTCGTCAACATATTTATAAAACGAAAAATAAGTGTATCGAAGAAGTGATTTTCAAATAATCGGTATAAAATTTCACATGAAGAAACATGGGGGCTACCTATAAAATGCAATCCATGAACTTGTTTTAGCTTGAGTTTACCCATATCAAACACCAACAAACTATTGTCTATTGTACGAGGAGTACAAGACATCTATGTTTACCCTCAGAAAAAGAAACATATATAGTCATCCAAACCCCAATATTAGACAAGTTCCAATTACTAGTTTCTGCTACTCAACAAATATCTCGGCCCACCGGACGAACATACCTTCTCCCAACTTATGAACAACACGAAAAGACCCGACAGGTTGGTTGGTCGATGACATTTCATTATACCGAGGAAAGTAGGGAGACTCTAGTCTGGTGCTCCTTCTCCCAGAATGGATGGTCCTCTTCTACCACATAATCAAGCACTGTATTTGAACTTTTAGCAGCCTTTTCCATGGCTAATAAATTGGTGTGTTCATTTGATGCCAATTCTTCTTCATAATGGCCATTGAAGAGAGATTGTGATCTCAAATAATTTTCAAAACTGGCTTCTTTCAGACCCCCTTCTGCAGGCCACTTGCTAAAACTTCCAAAGCCTTTGATTCCAAATGTTACTTTTCTTGCTTTTGCTCTCTCTTCTTTGAGATATGGCCTATCTTCAAGAAGATTCAGAATTTTTTCAGATTTCTTCTGTACACTCAATCCCCAGTTGAACCTGCATATTCACGAAGCAAAACGTGTTGAAAATACGAATACAAATAAATTCATCTCTTCTTTAAAAGTACAATACTTTAGACAAAAAAATTAGTATGGCATGAGTTCAAGTGTCACCTCTACCAATTTATGACAATTCTGTTCGAAAGCTTAAGAATTTGGATGGACTGTTTCCACGTTATTAGAGGATACAAAAATATTGTGTCATCTGTTCTTTCCCGAGAATAATTCTATTTGTACACCCAAATATGTACCAAATTGTTTACGCCTAATCACATGCACGTGAGACTCATGTGAATAAAAAAATTTCAAAATGTGGTCCTCACCCCCTATCATTAGTAGTCGGTAAGGGATTAGGTAAAAAAAATTTGGTACATGTAGCATGGTTCTTTCCTCAAAGAGCAAATAGTCCTTTGGTTTTCGCGGGTATCTCCACTTGTTAGCATGTAAGCCTTCCCCGAGCATCAAAGTCTTCAATGAAAAATTGAATTCAACATGTAAGAGAAGAGACGTGTTCAAGATATAATATAAATAAGTAAATTTTCATCCGTTCTAGTTTTTTATGTGGTAATTTAACATGAGGTTGAGTTGAATTCATCTCTCTTCTAAAAATTTATGTTTTTAGATAAGGTGATTCCCCATAATGTATTAAATTTCTTCCTTTTAACACTTACGCAACACGCAAAAAAAAAAAAAAAAAAAAAAGGGCGAATAACAAATTAAGACTAACCCTTTCTCGTCTACATATCGAAAATTTGCCATCTCTCTAATAATGTCTTCATCACTTTCAAACTCATCTGCCACTCTTTGTGGTCCATGGGTAAGAAGGTGTTCCAACAAAATCAAAGCCTTATAAGAGGCTCGCCAGTTCCAAATATCAAATTTGGACAACCTTAACCAAAACAAATTAACGAATTAATTCTTCGTTCCTTCAAATTAAGACACAAAATTACTGAATTCAATTGTGGACAAGAAAAGAACCTTTCATGCAGAATATGCACAACTCTTTCGTAATCATCCACTTCGAAGGCTGCATGTGATATTAATCTCATGGCATTCGTGTTTGAAGCCATTGAATCTCCATTTGTTATTTCCTCTGTCAATCTGCATGCCCCAATCCAAAATCACAAGATTTCGAATTTATATTCCAGGGATTCTCGTAAAAATCAAATAATACAACAACAAAAACAACAAACTAAGCACGATTGCCCATATTTCTTCTTAGGCCGTTCTAAACCCCGGATAAAGAAAGACATACCAATCCACAAAATAATACATATTGACGACGGATCCACTATTGTGTCAGGGTAGTAGTTTACCTTAGTTGTCTTGTCGAGATCTGATTTATTGAATTCACATCTTGTGACACGAATCTTTATATAAAAGAATAAAATTTTTAAGTGACGGAGTGAGGACTTACATTTGCACGGGAGTAACATCCGTGAGAACCAATCTTGCAGTCTTGATTTTCTCTTTCAAGAAGAATGAAGCTTGCTTCTTGAATTCATACATGAGAGATCCCATTTTTATGTTGAAACAATGAAATGTAATTCCAAAGGAAGTTTTTAATTTATATATGTAAATTCGAGTGTATATAGGAAGAAATAGTCCACATGACGTTGGAACTATAACTACTGCATTAGCATAACAAATATCTATCTAACTACTCTTTTCAAATTGTCAGATAATATGATGAGTTATATTTGGACTAAAGAATATTCAAGATTTGAACAGAAACATCGAGAATAGAATTTCAATTTTTTTATTTTTTATTTTTAAATAATTCGGCTTAGGATTTCTATCCTTCCTGTTTTTGTGTTTTAGTTAGACTATTATGACACGTTTGGAATTGTTAACGTCTTTATTTCTCCATAGTTCATATTAAATTCGATATATCGAACACGTCATTCGATTTGATTTTGATAACAGTATACATGTGTGTATAGGGTTAATAAAATTTAATTCCTTTTACCTAATTTTATCAACACCATATTTTAAAACTTGTTTACTATTATCTGAAGTCAAGTTTAACCAACCTAAAAATCATTTGAAATGTCTCATTTACCCTCCCTCTAACAAATTTATTCACTGTAATTGCTTGAAGCCATTGTTCAAATTGCAATCAAATAGCATTGATAATTGTGCCTATTTACCGACTTTACCAGCAATTTCCCCAACTGGATATGAAATTGCATACATGTTAGGCAGTAGAACAAATTCATGTTTGAAACAAACGACTAATTACATTGAAAGTTTTGAAACCATTCAAAATATATTTCTACTTAAAATTAAATAATAGAAGACGATTTATATAGAAATGGAAGAAGATATTCATATAGTAAGAGATACAAGAAGCCATAATTCTTCAATCTCAATATAAACAAACCTTTTTCTTGATTCGATACAAGTTCAAAGAGGTGAATAGAGTCTAAGATAACAAAGAAAATTATGCTATGATCAACCAATGCTCATGGTTTATCTAAAAACATGAAAATTAACTATCCCAAAAGTAAAGGATTTTCGTATATAGTTAAGTCCGAAACAGGAGATGTCTCTCTGTTACAAAGAAGATCCATTCAGCTTTCATCGTTGAAATGTGTTGTACATAGAAAGTCCTATATCAACCCACTTCGAACGTTAATCGATGTCTTTTTCCGTTGTTCACCAAAAATAACAAGTTCAGGCATAATTTTTCCATATGCCACTTCTATAACCGAAAGACATCAGAGCCATCTCCCACAACATATTGGGAATGCTTAATAAATTAACCTTTGATCCAGGAATTTCAATCCAGTTCACAGAAATCTGGATCATGGGTATGTGGAACCATTTGCACAAGTATACCACCTCAACATCAAAACATCACCTGCAAAATTACAAGCTTAGTTATGTTTAAATCGTCTCCGCAAAGTAATTAAAGGAATACTTTGGTCATCTAATTTAGATGTCTTGACCATATCTGTCACCTGTCATACGTTTGTTTTTCGAATTAATCTGCTCGTACAATTGTTGTTAACAATAATGGATGACAACATTGATATTATCAAAATCTGGTCTATTAATATTAAAAACAAGTTTTGAAATCGATGAACGTGATGTTGACAAGTATGATTGTCAACCAATATTGTAAGAAATGATTGTGCAAGCAACATGACTCTTGTTTTTCACATCGATCGGGATAATTATGACATCATCTTATTCATGAAACTATTCATTTCACTATTCGTGAAAGCTGTCTACATATTTATCATCCTCTAACATATATTTCATATCTTTGATGTAGTTGGACAATGAGCAACAATGAAGTCTCCCAATTCATATTTTATTCTAATCCTACTCTTACATTTATCAAGTTGACATTTTGTTATTACTATTAGTTTTTAAAATTATTCTATGTTTATCCTGCAAAAGATTCTTGGCTAAAGGAAAAGCATGACTTAATTGGTACTTCAACAAGAGTATTGACAATGAAATATGAATAAATCTCATGTTTTCTTATTTTTAGAAAATTTAATATTAGTATTAAAAGAGGAGAGGGGGGGGGGGGGGGGGACAAAAAAAAAAAAAAAAAAAAGCTAAAAATAAAAAGAAAAAAGACCAAAGGAAAAAAAAATAGAACTGATAATACAGTAATAAAGTACTGCCGGCTGATTCTCTCTCCCATTCTCATTCTTAACACATGCCATTCTCTATCTAGACATCATCAGCCACAGCCTCCATTATGGCCGCGCCACTCTTTTGTCTCTCTTTCTCTCTCTCAAAATTAAAACAACCATGTATTATGTTCTGCACATTGATTTCCTGGGAGAAGCAGAGAGAGAGATTCCAAAAATAACTAGTATTATCATAATACTACTATACTAGTACTAACATAATATAATATGCTCAGGATAGCAGCGGCTGAAATTTACGCTCCACGGACAGTAGAGATTCGGAGAACACTGTTGAAGTTGTTGATCTTCTTCCAGATCTTTATCAGATCTTCTGGCTCTGAGTAGGGCTGAATATGAAATCGTTAAACAGCAAAATTGAACCGAAACCACTTTTTTGGAACCATTAGTTTCGGTCCATGTGGATCCGTCTCTATGTTTTAGTTTTAAACCAAACCAAATTGCCTCAAAATGGCTTGGTTTATGTTTCAATCTTTACAAACCGTTTACCAAAAAAAATAAAAAAATATTTTATGCAATTCAATTAAAACTAAACACATTCTAGTTAAATATATACATCCATGTTAAACACAACTCAGTTAAACTCAATACTAAAATAGACAATTATCCATAACAATTATCCATCTCAATTAGTTAATTAAATCATATACAAATATCCATAAGTTATCACAATTGTGAGTGCAAAACCCTCAAAGATGGGTAAAGTGATGAACTACTACTAAACCAGATTCATCAACCGCCCATTATAATGGAACGCACAATTAAATCTAGATTTTAATTCAAGCTCACACATTTCTTTTCCTTTTACTAATAATTTTCTTGAATTTTGAAAATTTTCAAGTCAATTTATCTAAAATTTATTATTTTTTGGTAATTGTTTTTAATGCTTATTGGTAGTTGTGATATTTTATTCTAATTTGTGTTGGGCTCCCTTAAATTTTTAGCAAATAAGTTTCTGGTCAGATCACTTAATTATTTGTTTACATTTTAATTTAGTTTTTAGATTTTTTCACTCAATTATTTATTTACATTTTAATTTAGTTTTTAGATTTTACTATTAATTGCTACAATGATTTGGTAGGTTACTTAAATGGTCGTTTGAAATTTTAATGAACGAGCCTTTCCACATATTACTTTGGTGGAATTAAATACAAATAAGTACAAAATTGTTCCTTAAATTGTTAAAAATCCATTGGCTATTTAGATATCCACAATTTTTTAAGTCTGCATTCCATATTAGTAGTCGAATTCTTGTAGAGATGTCAAACGGGCTGAGAGGCCACTCGGCTCGTCAAAACCCGGCTCATGGACGGCTCGGGCCCCAAGCCGAGCAGGGGGCTCAATCTCATGAGTCGAGCTCGTGGGCTCTTCAAAAAATATGAAAATTAAAAAAAAAAAAAAAAAAAAAAAAAAAAAAAAAAAAAAAAAAAAGGGGTCCAAAAATGTGCAAGTTTACAAAAAAAAAATTAGAAAAAATAAAAAAAAATCACGAGCTCCCAAGCAACTCGTGAGCTTGGCTCGACTCGACTTGGCCCACGAGCCCGAGCCAAGCTCGTGGGTTAAAGGTTTGACTCATTGCCATCCCTAAATTCTTGATTCCTTGATGAGTTCGTTGAAAGCAAATATAGTTGAGGAGGTAATTTACTCTAAGAATTTGTTGCATAGTAACAAAGAACATATAGTGATTTTTTTTATTCATTCTATTTTATTAGTTATTTTATATCATTTAATTATAATCAACGAATTTATGTATTATATTCTTAAAAAAAAGGTTAAACCCTAACCTTAAGGGTCCCCCACCACCCATGCCCTGGAGTATCGTGAGGGAGGTAAATCGCAGGTTATGCCTCCAAGGGTACAGGGTGGAAGGCTGCTTGTACACTTGCACTTACCCAAGAGCCAAATCCATATTTTATGGAGAGTGAATCATGTATTACAATTGCACATCTTACGCCAATTAGTATCGGCTAAGAGGTTAAATTTTTTATGTCATGTTGTTGCATTATAATGACTAGAATTATAGAACTTTGATCTGTAATATTTTTAACGATACTATATATGTTTTAATGTAAAATTTTAGACTAAGATTTATGATTTAATTTATTCGATATATGATACTTTTTATTTGCTAAACTGTGATTTTAAACCGAGTCAAACCGCAAAAAGTGATTTTGATTGGTTTGGTATAGAAATTGAAATCGTTTGGTTTGGTTTGGAAAAATTTCAAAGCTCTTTAAGTGATTTGGTTTGAAAGTTTGCCACAAACCGTCCAAATCGAACCATGTTCACCCCACCTCGGAGCATGCCTTCATTCACTAAGGTTTTCTCATATGTGTCCTATATCACGACTCCCTCCTTTCTTTGGCTCCGCACCAGCTGCAGGAGTTCACAGAAGAGCAGGAAGAGGCCCTGCTGCCGCCTCATTATCCCACCCCCAGTTGCTGTCCTAATCACCAATGGAGGGAAACTGGTAAGTGCTTCGTCGTTGGAGAAGCTAAAGGTAATTTGTTATTTCCGATCTTGGCCCAAACCACGAAGATAAACGAAAAATCAAGGGAGAAACAGAGTGACGCTGAGAATGGGATAAAAAGTGTCTAAATGAAGAAAGGGAAGGGAGCATAGTGAACTAAACTGATCGTCACAGAAGAAATTGCGAAGTCACTATCCTTATAGTATTGACTATAATCATTAAGAGAGTGTTTGTGAAACATTTTTATGTAAAAATGCATTTTTGAATAGTAAATTGGTGAAAAATGAGTGGTTGAAAAATAAGAAAAAGTTTTTAATATACGTGTAATATTATTTTAATAAAGAACATATGATTGAAAAGAAGAGAGAGAAAAATGCATTTTGAAAAAAATGGGTACCAAACGGGGCCTAAAACAAAATGTAATCAGATATTTTCTATTAGAAAATAGATTCAAGGTTCTGAGGTTATATGCGATCATGAGCGTGAGGAGATATAATTCATAATTTCAATGCAATTTCTTAGGGAAATGCTCTTGCTTTACATTTTCACAGCTGTACTGGAGACATGGGAGTCTGTAGGTTGAAGGTGGAAAACCAGAAAATTTTAAGAGAGGAAATATAGAAGAGGGAGAAAGAGGCACAGTGGAGGTTCAACTGGACATGTTTGGCACTCATTTTGCATTGATGTTTGGGCCACCGGTGGATATTTGCTCAAATTTGAGTCTGTTTTTTCGCAGGAGGATCATCTTAGCAATAATTTGCCAATACTTGAATTGCAAATGGATTTAGTATTAAAGCAAAGCCAAGGAAAAAGCTTATCTCAAAATGGCATATTAAGATACTATTAATATTTCGAGAATCAGCAAACAAATTTTCCACGTATTGCTATTCTGGAACTCCTATTAACTCTTAGTTAACAATTTCGTGATTGCTAAAAGAAGTATGTACCATTTCAAGCGGATGTTCGTGAAAAGATTCCTGGCAGCAGGTCTAGCGAACATCTTAAAACCACACTCTGAAGTACAAAGAAAATTGAGTAATTATGAAGTAAATTTATTGTTTCATAAATCATTAATATATCAAAATTTAAAAGGATAACATATAACATGTTAGGCATGTCCAAAACAATCCCCACCCCTAAAAGAAACTTCCACAACAAAAAAGGTATTGTGACTACCAGTGTGTCACAAATTCCAGAAAATACTATCACAAGGAAACCCTGATATAGGATAGTTGAGAATTTTAGAACTTATAACATTAGAAGATAAGCAAGTTGAAGTAACCAGCAGAAGAAGCAGACTAGATGCAGCAGAAGGAGACAACTGGAGAAGAAGAAGACGACACGGCCAGAGAAGAAGAAGAAAGGTGGGGAAACCGAGGGAAGAGAGGACAAGGGAGGAAGAAGACGTTGGTAGCAACCACAATTCAATTCATCATTTCATTAACTGTCTTGCCACTTCAGAGAATAACATATAAATTGCCAAAAAACCCCAATATTCATGGGCTTGGGCCAAACCCACTAAACAAGCCCAATAAAATAAAAAGACACCAATAAATAAAATAAGAAGTAAAGTAGTTGGACCGATGTCCGCATCAACCCTCCCAAGGTGGGAGAAAAATTCGACCCTATCGAGTGGGCAAATCACAAAAGCTGATACTCAAAATGCTTTAAGTCAAGCCACAGTGGACGATCTTTCTGATGAATCAAGTATCAAAATTCAACTATTGATAATGGTGAAAGCTGAGCTTATCCTCAAATCTATGATCCATCCAAGGAGGACGATCTCTATTTTTAATCAAACACCGATACTGATCTCCAAATAGTAAACGCTCATACAACTCAACTCCAAAATCTTCACGTGATTGTGCATAATGAGGAGCATAAAAAATTAGCATCGAAGGTTGGCCTGTAGAGACAAAAGATTGCAACATCGAAGGCTCGATTGAGCCTCGATTAGGAAACAATTCTTCTGCATTGAAAAAATAACTTTCATTTAAGTGAGATGGCCAGTCAAATGGAAAACCTTTATACGAGTGTTCCAAAACTCTTTCTTCACATTTTTGGTAAAGCGGATCAAAGAGACTCTTAATAAAGTATAATATTCTTCAATAGAGCATTCTAATTTATATTGCACATCGAAAGTAAATTCAAAAATTTCATGACTGGAAATGATTTGACCTTTTAGCTTGGCATGAAATTTAGGAACATTACCAACATAATGATGAGCTAGCACAGCATGTCGATAATTAGTGGACAACATCCTAATGGCAAAGGCGGAGTGTGCAATCGAGTAATGATCTTAGAAAATAAGGTGGCAACCCATAGAGTCTCATGTAATTGAGGAAGAACTAAAACAAATTCAACATGAAAGTCATGCAACATAGTAGGCACAAGATCTAGGTCATTTGAAATGTTTGACTTGGATGACATTATTTTAGTTACTTTCTCAATTATGTCAATGTTAAGAGTATCGGCTACGGGTGTGGTCAAAATAGAGGACATGATACACTGTTAACAATTTTCGACTTCTCTGAAAATGGAGGAAAGAATTGCACTGTAATCATTTAAACAAACCCCTAAAGATTTTATAGCTTGTGACAAGTAAGGTTTGATTGTGCCAACACGCTTTTCGAAAAGTCTTTCCACCGCACGAAATGCAATAGGAAAAACATCTTTGTGTTTATTTTGAACACTATCCAAAAGAAGGGTAATCAAATCTAGAAAAATATTGTCAGAACATTCTTCTAATGTAAAAGTCATGATAGTCTCTATGGAGGTGAAGACATTCCCTAAATAATTTCCTTTTAGAGCTACAAGAAAGTGTTGGAACATGTCAATTATCGTATGTTCACAATTTAGGTCTAACATGATAAAACAGTATTTTGCATTAGCCATGGTATCTAGTATCTTAACTGTCGTAGCATACAAATTAATGGATGTGCTTGTGAGATATGCAAATGATGGTATAATCAAGGGAAAAATATCTTTCATTATTTCATCACAAAAGGAGGATTGGGTGCCGTAATGCGGAATATTTCACCAAGACAAGAACAACTGTAATTTGTATAGCAAATTCAAGACGTCTTAATAACTTATTTGAAACCAATGTCGTGTTAAGTATATTAATAGATATAAGCATGCAAACAGAAGGCAATTGGTCCACTTAGCAAATACTTAGTGTGTTCAAGTAACGATAGGAGTTCATTAGAATGCAATGAAAATTGAAGAAGTTTTCGTCCATTTGTCAACAAGTGGACTCCTAATGTTTGATATTCACGTCGTAGTTAAATAAGCACAATGAGAACTCCAGAGGGGTAAATTGAATACAATAGGAGAATTCGATCGAACGCTACATTAGATTTTTAAATTTTCGTTTAAGACTTAAAAGTGGATCAATAGGTGAAATTGTTCTGTTTAGTATTTTTTTCATTATTTGAATTCTTAAGCAATCTTTGTGTGCATCTTAATTAATTTTAAGTGTTTAAACCAAAAATTCACAACAACATATAATTCTTTGTTTGCTTTCAAATTATATTAGTCCTAAAGTATAACCCTCGTGAGAATGATAATTCAGACTCAAATGTCTACTATATTACTTGTTACAATATGTACACTTGCGATAGAAAAAATGCAACGCCACGACCAACACTTGGGTTAAGAATCACTAACTTTCACTCGCCGTGAATAGCTTGATCAATGAAAAAGATTGTAAGTTAATGCTCTTGTTTATTTTCTTCAAATACGGTTGAAGAAGAACGATTGACTTTGAAAATTTTCAATTATGCATGAGTCCGATCGCACTTGCTGGAAGATGGTAGGAAGCACAGTAGCTAGATTACCGGACTTGGACAAATTCTCAAAGCATTAATTCCTTTCTTGTTTATTCCTTTACTTATAACCAAGATTAGAATTAAATCTTACCTAAAAAATAATAAATAAAACAATAAGAATAAATTCATATCACAAAAGATTTCTCTAATATGTTAATAAATAGATTCAAGGAAAGATTAATATTTTACACCAATCTTTCCTTATATTTACTCAATTAACGTATCAAAGAATATCTAGGATGGCGAGTAATTCTATATTAGTTGCATTATGGTAACAGGAAAACGATCCCTATATTGAGTGTTTAAACCTTAAAAAATCTGCAATTGTAACATTCTTTTGAAATAACTTACCATTCGGCCAGTTAAAACTAAATGCCTGTTTGGACCTATATCCTATTTTCCACATTTTTGGCAATTTTATTGATACTAGTTTTGCACCCATGCAATGCACGGGTTATGTCATTTTTTAGGTAATATTAACGTGTCAAAATATCTATTCATTTCTCTCAATAAATCTAAAAATTTGATTAATTGTTTAAAATGATAAATGGAAATGTAATCTTCATATATGACACGCATTCTATATCATCATATACTATTATTAATCGATAATATACATGAGTGTACTTGAGAGTTCAAGTTGAAATCAAAAGAGTTCATATTTATCCAAAATAAATGATACACATAAGATATATGAAAAAAGAGCTACCGAAAGTTATATATAATATCTTTTGAACACATATGTTTGCTGTACGTTAACTATTTTCGATATTCATTTAGATCATTCAATATGTCTATAATATAGTTCTTGAAATAAGTTTCGAGAGAACATAGAAGATTTATACATTTGACTACCGTACAATCGTCGATGAATTTTTAAAGTTAGTTTATTATCGAAATTCTAAATTTTTTAAATGATGTCTCTTTCGACATTAAAAAAAATGAAAGTTTATTAGGAAATTTTCTAAATGAGGTCAAAAATTTTACTATATTATTTAAAAAATTAATTGTTCGAGAGGAAAAAGTAACAATAAGAAGAAAATTCTTAAAAATGATCGAATTTCTTTTATATATAAAATTTTTCAGATGTTAAAATAATTAAGATGAAAAATTAGTTGGCCTCAATTTTTTGTTTTTTAATTGAAATATATTTTTTGGAGATAGGATAAATGCTCCCTCGATGCATGGATTAAAAACCAAATTTGGAGTTCATAATTTATATATCAAACATTATTTTAGTTTGATTGGTATTTTTACATATAAATGATGTATTTGATGATAACTATATTCAATATAAATAAATCGTGTAATTAATCAAATCTTTTTTTATTGTTCAATATCCAATCAATTTACTTAAAAAATTTATTTATGTGTAATATTATTTTATGGAAGATTCTGCTATTGAAAATAAAAGAGAGGAAAATGAAAAAAAAAAGATTTAATAGGGCCAAACACAAGTTGAGCCATAGTGTAATATTTTGTTACTTAAATGTGGTTGAGATTTTTATTTAATCGCCCAATTTTGATATATTTGATTTAATCCTCCAAAATTTATATACATTCAAAATATTTAATATCATCAAATAAATTAATCGACATCTTTTCGACTGAGTATTAAATTTTTTCAACATTGTTTTAAGTTTTACTTTAATTTATCACAACTACTTTTAAGAAATAAACAATATACATGATTCAACATACTCCATATCACGTTATAAGGGTAAAATAGATTTGTATAAAAAAAAAAATCAATCACCAATAAAAAAGGAAAAAAAATTATTATGAAAATGCTCCGTGCAGCACGGAGCAATTAATTTGCTCTGGCACCCAAGAGCAATTTGCTGCGTGCATGGAGCAAATGCTCTGTGATACACAGAGTTGCTCCATGGCGTATTTTTTTTTTTTAAATTATGCTTAGTGTCAATTTTTTTTTTTCATTGGATGATTGATATCCTTTTTGTGTTAAATTTTTTTAAATGATGCTCAATGTCAATTATTTTTTTAAATTAAAATGTATTTTCTGAAGATAAGATAAATGCTCCCTTGATGCATGTATTAAAAATCAAATTTGGAGCTCATAATTTATATACCAAACATTATTTTAGTTTGAGTGGTTATTTTACATATAAATGACGTATTTGGTGATAACTATATTTAATATAATTAAATCGTATAATTAATCGAATCTTTTTTTATTGTTAAATATCCAATCAATTTAATGAAAAATTTATTTACGTGTAATATTATTTTATGGAAGATTCTATTATTGAAAAAAAAAAAGATTTAATGGAGCCAAACACAAGTTGAGCCACAGTATAATATTTTGTCACTTAAATGTGGTTGAGATTTTTATTTAATCACCTAGTTTTGATATATATGATTTAATCCTCCAAAATTTATGTACATATAAAATATTCAATATCGTCAAATAAATTATTCGATATCTTTTCGACTGAATATTAATTTTTTTTTAAGATTGTCTTAAGTTTTACTTTGATTTATAGCAACTGCTCTTAAGAAATAAACAATATACATGATTCAACATACTTCGTGTCACGTTATAAGGATAAAATAAATTTGTATAAAAAAAATATCAATCACCAAGGAAAAAAGGAAAAAAAATTACTACGAAAATGCTCCATGCATCACATAGCAATTAATTTGCTCCTGGCACCCGGGAGCAATTTGCTTCATGCATCATGGAGCAAATGCTCTGTGATGCATGGAGTTGCTCCATGACCTTTTTTTTTTTTTTTTTTAAATGATGCTTAGTGTGAATTTTTTTTTTGTTTTTTTTTTCTTTGGGTGATTGATATCATTTTTGTGTTAAATTTTTTTTCCTTTTTTTTTTTTTTGCATTGGGTGATTTATTTAGTTTTTTTTTTCTATATAAATCTACCATAAATCTTTTATATTTGTAGAATGAATGAAAAAATATGATTTCTATATTTCTTAATAAATAAATTACAAGCCTATCATGTCTAATTTATAGTACAAAGGGAACCAACAAAAAAAAGGAACGTGATCTTCCAAATAAGGCAAGAATAAATTATTCCTAACTAACATAATATACAAAAATATACTCAATCAAATATCCCATAATTTTGGGATTTCTTCAATATTCTCTCGGAGTTCATTTTGAGAATTATATCATAGACACATCGAATTGTCTAAATGAATATCAAAAATAGTTAAACGTACATCAAACATGTGTGTTAAAAATGCATATAACTCGTCCTTTTTCTTTAAAAAATCAATTATTTTATTAATGTTTATTATTTTTTCACGACAACTTTCTCAATATAATTTACATCATTTTCTTAAAAAAAATTATGTGTATGAGGTCAACTTTTTTTTTTTAAACGTAAAAATTCAAATCAAGCAAAACGGGGAATCAAATCCTTAAGGTAGCACACTATTTTTGACTTTTTGTTATTTTGTCTATATACAAAAATGCCATTAGACCCTTAGTGTGAGAGTTACTGTGTGACGGAGTTGAGGGTAAAATTGAAAACACCTAAATACATCCTGAATGAACAATAACTGGCTGTTTCGCTCTTTTAAGTTAGTAGTGAGAGTAGTGATTGGTCAAAAGAGTAGAGATTTTGTTAATTGCTTGAGGACAAAATGGGAAATGAAAATAGTTCAAAAATGAATACTAAATGACATATTGAAAAAGAGTAGAGATTTAGTTAATTGTTTGAGGACAAAATGAGAAATGAAAATACTTCAAAAATGAATAGTAAATGGCTTATTGCCTCTTTTAAGATAGTAGCGATTTAAAATCAATTTATATATTAAGATAGCCAATAAAAATAATATGTAAAAAATGAAACATATTTTTCCAACATTCTCTCCCTTTGACTTGACTCAATTTCAAAAACCAATTTAGATTTTTTTCAAGAAGTGTGAAAATGATTGTGTGGATCTCATGAAACTTTCCATAAAATTATAACCTGTTCTAAAATAAGAGAATGGTATTCTTCTGTAATTGAAAGTTTGATTGTCCAAATGCTGGATACATAATACTTTGTTGATTTGAAGCAACATATGGTACAATGAATTGCTTGAGTGGTAAATTAATTTCATCAATTTTCAGCCGACTGCCCAACACATGTCGAATACACAGCTATCGATTGAACTGCTTTTAGGTTCTATTATTGTTGCTTAAGCCTCTGTCCGAAGTTTCGTTCAATTTTCGGATCAATTAGTAAAAGATTACTGTCCTTTGAACTTCGCATGTAAGAAATCTAAAAGGAGAAACAAGAAACAAGAATTTAACTGGAGACTAGAATTTGTAAACAAAAACTAAACTAAATAAATTGGTCATCGACAATGGTGCCAAAAATTTGATCGATGGGTTATGCAAATGTTTGGATCCTTCTTGGCGCGCTCTAATATGATCAGATTTGTGAAAAGTAATAATAATGAATTTTGAATACAAGTTTTATCGACAATGAATAAGTACTTACCACTAATTTAATCTTATTCTAGCTTCAATCTAAATTAAGGTGGTAACCAATTTATATTCAAGAGTTTATATCTTTAACTAATTATACTAAGCCCTTGTTTGACATCCTCTAAATTTTTAATTTATTTTTCTCTCTCTTCTTTTCAACTACACAATCTTTATTAAAATAATATTACACTTAAATAAAAAAAATTCCTTCATTTTTAACCACGTATTCTCCCAAAAAATACTATTTTATAATACATTTTCCTAAAATTTTCCATTATAATATGCATCAAACAAGGGTTAAATAATCCGAGTCTAATGAGTTTGTGGAGGACTTTTGGAATTTATTGGTTAAGAATTTCTTATTAATTTCATGGAATAATTGTATAAATTATTTTCATATTACTTTTTATTTTGAACAATTAAATTTGAAGGCGGGAAGAATGACAGTGGAAAAATTGGGTAAGTTATATTAACCTTGATTAATGAAAAGAAAAGTTGCATTTTTTTATTTTTTTTATTTTTTTGAGTTAACGGGGTATTTGACTGTAGGTGGACGGAAGGACTTTTTTACAATGAAAGGTGAAAGTGGGGTGAAATTGTTAAAATAAAAAGGTGGGATGTTTCGCACAAAAATATTGAGAGGTGGAGGCGTTTTGTGTTAATTACCTTTTATTGGGTTAACGGAACATTTGACGGTGGATAGGTGGATAGAAGGGTATTTTTCGCAATGAAAGGTTAAAGTGAGGGGTGAAATTATCAAAAAATGAAAGATATGAATGATTTTTACCAAAATATTGAAAATTGGGAAATTTTTGTGCTGATTAGCCTGTATAATTGTGTTTGCCCTTTATGCGGGGCAACAATAATAACCTGTTGTCAAAAGCAAAGATACATTAATTTTGAGAACATAGTCAACATAGTACAAGTGCATTCATTAAAGAGGGGTTGAGGGAGATATGTCTCTCCTCTACAGCGATGACAAAGGTGGTCTGAAGTGGGCCATCTGCTTTTACAATACTCAGCCATTTCGGCTTTAGGGTAGGAAGGGATTGGGGTAGAATAATGTGGATACCTAAGAAAGAAAAAAGCCATTCTTCTGTCCAGACTTTGCTACTCAAACAATTTTTTTTATGAGCATGTTGTAGTGATTATGAGAATCAACTGTTTAAGCATTAGAGGGAAAAGTTAATCTCACTTATGAGTGAAAAAGTCAAAAATGACAGTTGACTATTGAAAGTAACTGTCAAAAAAAAATTTCAAGTGAAAAATTAGAACCAAACGAGGGGCTATATCTTTTTTGATTGATGTTGAAGTAACATGCATTTTGATTCTTAATTTAAATTTCATTTATTCACATTGAGGATTAAAATGATGTCATCTCAACATCTATCAATGAAGCTGTAAAATAATTTTTTTACAAGTAACATAATTGCTTGTGGTCTCACTTTTATCTGTTGGCCATCAAGACAGGCTTGATAGAGTGGGGATTGATGGACCTTCACAGTTCAGTCCTATTGCCTTTTCCTGCCTTCACCTCTTGCACTACACTTTTTCCCTCACCTTATCATCATTTATCAACATCATAACACCCACCAACATGCATGAATACATATAAATATACGAGCAATGTTTAGTGTACACTTGCGTACACCAAGTTTGATAGTCTCCTCACATGCGAGGGGGCTCATATTTTATTTGTGAGGTTCTCTCATGTGAGAGGGTTGTACTCCTGTACAAGTGGAATTACCAGATATATATATATATATATATATATAATATATGATTTAAAATAGTTCATTTCTGTATTTATAACTTCTTGTTATTTGGTTTCACTTTAACGGAGACAAATTTTTTTAACAATATTGTATAAAAACTCGTGTCTCTATCGTTTGTCTCTCAACTCATAAAATATGCTTGTATTAATCTCTTCACTTTATATTCTTATTTTAATTCAAATGCCTGTATTTTCACTTTTACATGTTATTTCAACCATTGATGATGTCTCCATTTGGATATCATTTATGATTTGTTATAAATCCAATAAAAGCTAAACATTAACGTCAACTACACATTTATAACTACTATTAGTTATTATTCACCTATTTTGAGATTCCGTATTTTTCTTCTTATCATTCATATTTAGAAAAAATTTATAAATTCTCAAATGGAGACAATAACTTTTTTGTCTGCTGTACTAGACACCTAGAATCTATTTGGAAGTGATTTTGAGAATTGATTTTTTGACCGTTAGGAGAAAAGCGGGATCCACTTGTGAGAAAAGAAGTCAAATATGATGGCTGAAATAGTGAAATAACGATCAAAAAATCAATTTTTTGGACCAAAAAATACTCCCAAACAGGCTGCTAATATAGTTCTCGATATTTTGGACATAACATAATAACTAGAAGAATCTGTCCAGGACATCGCGTTGATAAAAAGTAATTAAATATTCAATTCAAAAGTTGATAAAATTCACGAGTTCCATAAAATATATATTTAAAAAAGAATTTGGAAAAATGAAAACTTAACGTAGTGTGTTTGAGTTTAACGTACAAAAAATCTTCAAAGTCATGGTTTGGTCCGGTGGGTCACAAGATAAGACAGAAGCATGGCCTTTTGGATAAGAACACTTCTCCTAAAATTTGATTAAAGTGCCGTTTGATTTCCATTTTTCTAAGAATGAAAATGAAAAATATAATCATTACGAGGTCCACACAAAAAATAAAAAGTCAAATATGATGATTTGATGTGATGGATAACGATCATATTTTTTATTTTTGTAGTCAAAGAATGAGAATTAAATGGGGCTAAATAAAATATTTTTTATTGAGTAATGTTATTTGCAGTTACTCACTGTTGTGATCGTAGTATACATATATCAGTTAGTAATTTGATACATTAATGTGATAATTTTTTATTACTTTATGCATCATTAACCGCCACATGTATGTTACATAGAACGATTGCGGTAGTGAACGACTGCAAATAGCAATATTCTTTTTTATTATCTAATAAATTGTCTATCAGCAAAATCTGCACTTATTTATACGAAATAAATTAATAAAAGGAAAAAAAAAATACAAACAAATAATCAATTTCAAAACCCTCCACCCGGTAAAAGAAAGGAAATGAGAAACATATTGTCTGTCAGCGCAAATTAAAATAAAAACTATAGGAGAAGATAAAGAAGAAGAAAACATGCCTAATGAGCCATAGCGACTGGCGGTGGCGCCGCCGCGTAATTAATGCTTTTCTGATTGGGCATGGCGAGCATAGCAGTATGGTCAATGAAATCTTTGAGCGCAGCAACTGATTGAAGAATTGTTCTAAGATCATCTGCACAAGAAAAACCTAAATTCCCAATTCTTCTTACTGCATAAACATAGAATGTGATGCATCCTTTCCTGAATTTGAATCTTGCCATTTCACAACCCATCGTGCGTCTAATCAGCTTCTTGTTCACTTCTCCGAGCGGTATTTCCGGCGGCCATAGCCCGTCCATCGCCGCCTTCATATTCTCCGATTCAAAAACGAATATAACTACTTTCGATTTCTTAGTTCCAAGGCCCAATGTCAGTGTATGCCATGCATGATGCGCTAAAATTGTGAAGTTCGTGGGAAGAAAAGCGGTGGTTGAAGGAAAAGGTGACTTCCAATTGGTTGTTTTTTCATCGTGCTGTGTGGCGCTGGTTAGCGGCGGAAGAGAGAGGAGGCGGAGGAGCTCTAACAGCCGTGCTCGTCGAATTGTGAAGGATTTCACAATGAATTGGCCGCCAAATCTGAGTCCCTTCACTTCCGGACAAGGCTTAAATGCTTTCAATTAAACGGTTACCTTTCAATTAATTGTATGAATTATCGCATTTTAATGGGGAAATAGAAAAAAAAAACACTTTAAAAAAGAGTAATATTATTCGTAGTCACTCTACTGAGAATTACATTATTCTTTAAAAATGGAATAAAAACTGGTGGATAGTTCCAGCTTACCCAAAAAAATAAAAAAGATAAAAAAAATAAAAAAAAATCCAATCCGAAGAAATTAATCTCCTCAGAAATGATTTTCCTCTGCCCAAAAACTTTTAATAATTATACCCAAAAAGTATAAAATGAAAGAATAATATCATGTTTGGTTCAACAACAAAAGCTAATTAAAATTAAAATTAAAATCATTAATTTCACATTTTATGGAATTTATAACTTTTCAATCATATACTTTTAATCAACTTTTACCAAAATTTACTAAAAATTTGATTTTAATCCCCTCCAGACAAGGCTTGGAATTGATTTCATAAGCATCGATGACATAATGTCCACGTTTGATTTATATAAAAATTTAAATTTAATAAATTTAAATAAAAATAATAAAATATGTCGTTAAAATTAATTATTAGTAATTATTTAAATTATAATTGAATCAAACATTGGTAATATCATTTCATCAATAAAAAAGGGTCCTAAAAATTTGAGTTATACACGCATGTATCTATCAACCTATTTGTACAAAAATTTTGTACATCTAACATAATTCTATTTCTTGCGCTTAAAATAATAAACGTCAGAATCTTTTGTGCAAATAAAAAATTTGTAATGATGTTATAATTATAATAATCTGAAAAATCTTTCTTGATCGGGATTGTACACCTTTTTGTTGGGCTGTCAATCTATCTCGTATGATACAGTTAATATATACCAGACTTTAGATCTGCTCATTAAATTATTTCTCTATATTCATCTATTCTTTTAATTTTTATCATTTGATAGTATATTATTACACAGATTAGGTGGTTCTTGAAAAGGGAATAAATTTTGGGGAAAATTAATTGTCAGTGTACATTTAGCCCTTGTTTGGGCTCTATTTTTAAAAAAATAATGTTATTTGTAGTTGCTCACTATCGCAGTTACCCTATGTGACATACATGTGACGGTTAGTGATTTGTTGTATGAGACAATAAAAAAACTACCAAATTGATGTATCAAATCACTAACCACCACAT
>NC_036248.1:19695235-19700598 GCF_002742605.1 Olea europaea var. sylvestris | reverse complement strand
ATATAGCAATATCCCATGATTTTGCTTGATTTTAGGTATAGGTTGATTTGGATTTCACTTATCAAAATATGAAAACTTGTAAGAAACACGTTTAATTATAAACTATGTCATTTTTAGTGTTTTTTTTTATATAGTTTTATCATCATTAAATTTATGACCAAAATTCAATGTTCGACGTGTGTTAAATTATGCCCGCACTGAACAAATTTTTTGGCTCCGCCCGTGCTCCCAAGCGCTCACTTTTGATGGTTCAAATCACACTAATTATCTTATCAAGGTTTGCAAAGGCTTTGACTCAATTTACTCTATGGTTTAATAATAGTTTGAGCTGCCAAGACTACCATTGACCATTTTGTTAAACGTGTTTGTCCTATTTATCATCTATTGACTATTGGATTTAACTGCCTTTGCAGACAATCACTTTGAATTGCAAGTTCTTCATTGCATCTTGTGTCTTCATCTGGTCGAAATTGTTATTAGTCCTAATTCATGCAGTAACTTCAGTTCCAGCCATGTTCTAATCCTTTTTTTTTCCTTTCTTTTCTTTTCCTTTTTTTTTCCTCCGTCAAGATAGGTTGTCACTTGTGCTTTGGTATTCATATTGTGCAATGAATGTTCTTAGAAATAGTGATCCAACATGTCTTTTAAAAAAACCTACACAGATACTAGAAACAAGCATGATTTAGAGCTTGTTTGATATTGATTATGAGAAGTAATTTTTGATCGTTAGAGAGAAAAGTGAATCTTATCTATGAGTGCAGAAATTAAAAATAACAAATGGAATGGTAAAATAACGATCAAAAAATTAATTTTTTGGGTTGAAAAATTGCTACCAAACTGGGGCTTATCATTACAACAAATAAATATTTCCTTGCTCCCTGTTATGCCCAAATTCCAAATATTTTCCAACGATTTCCAGAATTTAGAAATGTAATACCACAGATTTTTTATTTATTCATTTTTTACCCTAAAGGTGTATAGCATCCACAACTATTAAACTAGGGACGATCCCAACATCAACCCTCTCTTCCAAATCCTCGCTTCTATGAGCCAAATCACTCTCCTCGAGAGTTATTTCCTTAACTACACCCTCCTCGTTCTCAATACAAGTTTACACCACGGAATTATTGTATATGTCAAACGTCTGAGGAAAATGACTCTCTAAAAGTAACAATCCCTAACTCAAAAATTATTGTTCACAAGAACAGGACAAACTTCTTTATCAAGAGTTTTCAATTTCACCAAGAAATTAACGTATAACTTATTTATTCACGTCGCGTTGTAAATTTATATAATTAATAAATAACTCGAGATGTCATAACAGAATATTTCTTCAATTCCTAGAAGTTCTAAACATAGCAGTGAATCAAATTCGATGTAAAATCTGAAAATGAAATTCGATGAGGAATGAAGATAAACATTCTTTTGCTCCTAATATAAATAACTAATAGTTACAATACATTCTTGAATGAAACTGAATCATCTTTTGCACCTTCCGCATTCAAGTGAGAAATGAGCATGGCCCATGACCTGAGAAAGGAAAAAGGAAAAACGTAGAATTAAAAACAATTAATTTTGCCAGTAAAATTAGGTCGTAGTCTTCACAAAATCGACCATTTCCCGTTCAAATACTACTACTTGACAATTGTAAGTTAAAAAGAGTAATGTTAATTATAACTTACAAGAGAAAATATTTTACTTACTTGGGTCAGAATTGACGATGGCACCAGTGCCCGAAAAATTACAGTCGAAATCATTACGACCCTTACTTTGGTACCACGAATTCATGACATAAGATGCGTGAGCCCGTTTTGTGTTAGGGTCGAAACAAGCACCATTGGGTTGAATCGGCCCGCAATCCATGCCTTGGCTGCACACATAGTCTATATTCAACTGTAGTTGTTCATCGGTGGCCTCAGCCTTCGCCACGCACCATTTTTTGTTGCCCGGTGTTGGTGGTGTTGAAACGGGCGTGGAAGGTGTTGGAGCTGATGGGGTGGGCTGCATAATCAAAATTTAATTACGATTAAACAAATGTTAAAAAAAGTTTACACAAGAGTAATGGTGACAACTGCATGACATCAAATGATAAATTCACTTAAGTCCAATGACATTCAATTGAATCTATCAATTGTGACCGCCTAAGTCAGTGTTCAACACCATTGGTGCTACATAAAATTATTCTTTACGTAGTTGGCATAAAATTTGTGGCTCGGTTTGGTTCGGCTCGACTTAAATGGACGTTGGAAAAGTAAAAAGGAAAAGAATAATTGGTGCGAGAATAAAGTATAACGGAAGTCGACAAGATTCAAAATAAAAGAGACAAGATGCCTAATCCCATCAACTAAAGTCATTCTTTATCATATAGGCACATGGGACCTCGAAGTTCTTAGGATTTCAAATTTCAATTCAACAATATTTAACAATGCACAGATAATTTATTTATTTATTATTATTATTATTATTATTTTTTTTTTTGTAAACAAATAAAAATTTATACATTATTCATACTACTTGTCGAGATGATAATCGAGGAACGAAATTATGCATCTTTGGTACCAGTAATAGAAAGAATTGTAAGAGTACATCAAAAATGATTTTGTTTTTCTTCTTCTTTTTCTTTTTCTTTTAATCCTACACCTAAAAACTAATTTATATGGCTATCATCAAACAAGAAAATAACGGAATAAACTTGTTATTCAAATATAAAATTTATAGATTGGTAAAGTTTAATGATGTTTGAAGTTACCTTATTAGGCACCGCCGCGGTTCCTCGCATGATACCAATATCATAAACAGGTGTAAAATCTGGCCGGAACAAACCGAAATTCTTCTCAGATGTAGCACCAGACTTCAAATTTTCATTAAAAAGTGAAAAAATATAAATGTCGAACTTCCTTCCGGGCAACAATGGCGTCCCAATTCCTTGATTATACTTCTTCACCAAACCCCCATTGTAAGAAGCTGCATTTGGAATAGTACATTTCGGTTCAAAACTATCCCCAGCAGAAGCCCAACCAGTCTCCCCTACAGCAACATCCACATCGCCATAGCCCAGTTTCTTCATGGAAACGTAGACTGCATCGATCAACTGATCGAACATGTTTGTGTACGTTCTTTTAGTAAATCTATCGCGTATGCCTCGGTTTGGTTTGAACAGTGCAAAATTTGCCTGTTCTGGGCTGTAACCGAAATATGGATATGGATTGACCATGAATGGAGACCTTGTTTCCCGTAAAAATTTCAGGGTAGGGGCTAGGTCTCCGATATCCCAACCTGGCCGGAACTTGGCCAAACTAGGCGGATCGGAAGATTCAAGAATACTCAAGGCATGAGCCGTTGTAACATTAACACCGTTAATCCCAGATCGAATGAGTGCTGAGTGAAGACTTCTCATGGCGGCAACTAGATTATCGACCAGATTTTGAGGTCCCCAATGGAGTACTTCATTTCCGACAAGAATGTAGTTGATTTTAGTTTGTGGGTAGAACGGTTTAATGTTGTTAGCCACCCATCTACGAGCATACCTGACGTCAACGAGGTTTGGGATTTCTCCGTTCGGAACAGTGACTGCCACGAAGATTCCGGTGCCAGCAAATGCCCGGAGAATATCTGGGTTCACATCAAAGAGCTTGATTTTGTCGATGGTGGTTTTCTCCTTGAGGAATTGCGCAACTTGAGCCGGCGGGGGAAGGTTGTTTCCGAGGGTACCGTAATTAACTCCGATGGAATTCACGGCGGCGAAGTGCTGAACGAAAAGAATAGATACAAACAAAAGGACGGAGAATAAAGATTGTCGGTTTGAAAACTCCATGGTTTCTTAATTATTACCAGTAAGCTTGATAAATGATGTAGGCTGGTTGATTTATATGAGGGGAATAGGCGGTGAAAAGTACTTATCTTTGTGAAGGGGAAAGATTTTTGTACAGTTAGAAGCCGAGGATGAATCGCGTAGAGAGATAAACGCGACATAAAAGCAGCTTTTTTAAGAGGAGAGAGACAGAAAGTGCTGTAACAAGTGGAGGACAGCGCATCACGCGCTTTTGTCACAGAGAGAGAGAGAGAGAGAGATGCGTGTGGGTATAGTATATAGATAGAGAAGGGAAGTATCTGGAAATAGGGAAACATAAAATTGGTGGCGTCAAAAAATGACAGCAAAACAAGTCAAACAGTTCAAACGAAATCTAGATAAAGAATTGCCTATGTAGTGTACCATATTTGGTCAATTATTTTAAGTTATTTTTACCTTCACAAATTACTCTCTTAAAATGTAAATTAAGATTGGATATGGTCGGCTTTGATTCAGTTCAAACGAAAATTCAATTGGATCCAAAATTTTTGGTATTAATAAGGGAAATTGTGGGGCCCAAATTTAATTATGAAATCATTAAGGTTCGATTCGATTTAATTTTCGAGTTTCATACTTTAATTTAATTTTTTAATATTTACAAAGTTACATTAATTCAATTAATGATATGTTCAATTTTACTTCTTATAAAATAAATGTAGTCCAATCTTATGTATCTTTTATATTTTTTTTTTGCAAAATTCTTTATAAGTTTAATTGTTAAAATTATACGAAGAGGAAGATAGTGATCTTATAATAATTAAGAGAAGTGTTGTCGTGCTTCAATTCGATTTCTCCATAACGGTAGAAACGACATTCGGTAAAATAACGGAATTGAATAAAACTTAGATCAATCTGATTAAATTGGACTTGGATTGAAAATTAAGCTCATGTTTGAGTCACATTTTAGGAAAAAATGCATTATTCATGTCAAATTAATGAGAAATGTATGGTTAAAAAATAAGTAAAAGTTTTAGATTTGCGTGTAATATTATTTTATTGAAGAATGTATGGTTGAAATAATATCAAATCATTATTGAAAAATATATTTTTTTGAAAATAATGGGGCTCAAGCAAGCCCTAAAAATAGAAAAATTATATTTTTAAAAATAAGGAAAATTTTAGATTTACGTGTAATATTATTTTATTGAAAAATACGTAGTTGAAATGCTGTCAAATCACTGTTGAAGAATGTATTTTTTTAAAAATAATGTGGCACAAACAAGACCTAAACGCAAATTTAAATTTTTTTTTAACCACACATTTCTTATTAATTTGACATTCCTAGAATGTGGCTCAAATATGGGATAAATCTTAAATGCTATATATCTCCATATGATGCCACGCATCAATGTATTTAATAGGACACCACCTCACACATAGCATTATTTTTATATTAAGTGCATTGACGAAATCCAACCTTAATGATATTCAGCATCGAGGTCTCAATATCATCTAGACTATATACGCTGACCACTGTACTCAATAAATGCCATTGATAATCAATTATATTGGG
>NC_036248.1:19693864-19695162 GCF_002742605.1 Olea europaea var. sylvestris | reverse complement strand
ACTTTCACTTATTTTGTTAATATAAAAAAAAAAAAAAGGGTTGAACCCCAACCTTAAGGGTCCTCCACCGCCCCTGTCGTGGAGCATCGTGAGGGAGGTAAATCGCAGGTTATGTCTCTAAGGGTACAGGGTGGAAGGCTACTTGTACACTTGCACTTACCCAAGAGCCAAATCCATATTTCAGGATTCGAACCCTTGATGCGACGGCCTCAAGCAAAATTGAATTTCTCCACCCTCACCTTTTACCACTTGAAGAGTGCCCTGGGGGCGACTTTCACCTATATTGTTGATCATTAGTAATACTGCATATCATTACTCATTAAAAAAATATATATACAATTGATCTCTGGGATTTAGCAAATTTTCAATAATTTTTTGGTCAAAAGACTGCCACTTGTTATAAAATTTGAAAGTTGTACATGTTTAGAAATTGCAATTACTTTGATGAAATGATCTTTTACATTTAAAAATGTGAATTTTATTAAGAATATTAGCTTAGACCCTCATGTATTTATATTCATTTAATGTGAAAAATTATCTCTAAGTGGTTCTTATGCTTTTTAATTCAAGTGCAGAATTATTTAAGAAAATATTTTCCTTTTTTGTTTGTAATTATGCATTTTTTATTCATGTAGTTAATACAAGTTTTCAATCTGGATTAAGCCATTTGTACAATGAATTTGTACAACATACTTGACAATGGTGTATATTTTAAAAAAGTATTGATGGGAAAGATAAAGTATTTTTCAAACTGTTCAATGATAACCTGCCACGTAACATATTGTCAAACTTGTTATAAAAATCATTGTACAATAAACATGATTCTTTCAACCTCGACATAATTGCTATAAATAAAATTTAAACACAAAATAGAAAGACGCATTGGGCTCACCCCATCTCGGTGACACAATAACAGGACAAGTAAACAAGAAACTAATCAATCAACGGCGAAACTTAAGTAGAATCCAATCATTTCAAATTTCAAAAGTAATAATTGGGAATTATAGTTCTTAAATACTTTTATTTAATTGTGAGATAATGAAGCGTGTGATTGGGAGGAGCCACACGTCAGAATCTTACACGTCAAGTATACACCAAAAAGCTCGATTTAAAACGTGGCAGCTAATTGAAAGGAAAATTGGTAATGTTCGTTGAAGAGAATCGTATAGTATAATATCAATTTCTATATACAATTGTTCTATAATTATTTTTTACTGTACATACTAACTAGTTCAAGAAGAATTGATAGCAAGATTTTGAGACATTTATATTTATAGTTAAGACAAATGCACCGAAAT
>NC_036248.1:19686596-19689910 GCF_002742605.1 Olea europaea var. sylvestris | reverse complement strand
GCCCCGATATACATTTGAGGCATAGGAGTACCACCTGGAAAGCATTATGAACTAGCTACCTCTAAGATATTGAAAGTTTGTATGGAAACTAAACATTGCTCTCTAACAGTTTCTAGCAATATGTAGCCACAGAAACAATGACATTGCCGAAATACATTAGAGGCATAGAAGTACCTCTGGGATAGCATTGTGAGCTAGCTACCTCTGATATGTAATTTGAGATGATTGCGAAGGCCTTCGTAATCTCATTGTTCATCTATCTTTCAGTTGCCGCTGAAAATAAAGCACAAAATGTTAATATCAAGACTGTTTTAAGCAATGTCATGGACTCTTAAGTAAATAAGTAATGAAGGGGAAATAAATATAATTCTCCCCATAAAATCTGAATCAGAAGGAACCGGGAGTAAATTAAAATTTAATATCTAAATTGACAGTAACATTATCTCTCCAATTTAACTGAAAAGGTCGCATGCAATTTATCATCTAAATTGATAGTAACATACCCAGATTCACAAATTTAAATAAGTTGGGGACTCAAAACCTCAATTCAGAAGGTTAGGACCAATAACCATACCACATGAAAATTGGGGAGCGCAACACTAATTTTCTAAAAACAAAAAGAAAAATAAAAGCAAATAGGGAATTGATGAGAACCTTCATATATATTCCTATGGGTTAAGCATTCATGGCATACTGACACATTTTTCAACATGTATCAGAAATTTGTTTTCAGAGCCTTTGCTTTTAGAATAATTCTCCCTGTCCCGGGCCAGTGGCAGGCGCCCCTCCAATACGTGGCGCCCCTGTCCCTGACCCTGTCCCTGACCCCGGACAGGGAGCAGGGTTCTTGCTTTTATAAACTCGTAAACTTCTAGCATGGGGACTGAGTTTCACTGGAGACAGAGTGAACAGACTAGATTTATTCAAAAGCAGATGACATACTCCAAAAAAACTGATTAACACTGGCGACTAGCTATAGCTATCAAATTTTGAAATGATAAACCAAAACTGATCCTTGACCAAGGCTGCAGTAGTCATTTCACCATATTGTGAGAATTATACAGAATAGAATATTATCTGAAGACAGATAAGACTCGCTTCTAGAATACTTCTCATCCCTTTCCATGTCAAGAATCTTAGGTTTCCTAATACGTATCAAAACTACAAAGCCTAACACGCATTCTTTAGATTCACAAAGGATAGAACACACATACCCTCAATGCATAAGTACGCTCCTTTGAGATAATCTCCAAGCCAGTTCCAATTTTGTGAAAACGCACATCCTTGATGTCCTCAATTAGAGACCTTAACCGTTTGGAGATAAAACATCAACATTCCCGAATATATTACGTGCATAAGAAAAAAATAGATACGAATTCTACTTGACTAACCATATAGACATCATGAATGTGTTCTTGGGCACTACATCAATGAAAAATTAGGAATCATGACCAAATAAAATAGATTAGAATATAGTTTGTATTTACAAGGTGTAAAACTACTTACTGCTCAAAAAGAAGCCTTGATATTTCTATGTAGTTGTTTCGCGTGGGTTAAGTCGCTAACAATTAAAAAGGGTCAGACGATTGTGTAAGGGACGAAACCTCTTGAGACAAAGTCCCAAAAAGGGGTGTTCTTTTATTGGCGATGAACTTTACAATTGGGAATGAAAAGCAACGTGCCTCCAAGGGGCGCAAGCACACGAGTTACAGAAAGAAAGATATTTAAGTCTAAAAGTTAAGGAAATGAAAATTACATATTCTCTGTTCGAGAGTTTTGGATTCGGTCCTTTGCTTCTGCGTCCTTTCTCCATTTTATACCTCATAGACGATCTCTTTGTGATTAACTACCCTGAAAATTGCTTGATCGTCCTATAATTACCCACTTTCTTTGTAGTGGCCATTTTGTCATGAAACTGCCTCTTAACTGCTGCCATTATCTTTCATCGTTCAACCGCTTTCGATTGAATTTCTTGAGTCGTGGAACGTGATAAGGCTACTTTAACAACTGCCTTGATAACTGCATTCCTTGATAACCACGATGCGTTATATTTGTTGATACCTTGGGCGACTTGAAAGTTTGGGCGAGAGTAGAATAACAGCTCTGGGCGACCGTATGACACTCCATTCGTTTATATTCTGGGCGACTTGCAAACTTGGGCAATGGCGTTACCGCATTCTTGGGCCCCTTATTTGGGCTTTCACCTTGACTCGTTCGATTGGACTTCGTTCTTTGGGCCATCCGATTTGGGGATTCTCCAATTGGGCTTTACTCCTTGGGCTGTTCGACTTTGGCTGAATTTTTATGTGTCAACAATTACCCTCCAATATGGCAGAATTAATAATAATTATTGAATTTTGCCATATTCACTTCATGTTCCCAGCGACGTTCGAAACTCCCAAGAATTTCAATCATTGTTTCCTTCTATAACTTGAAAAAGTGCGTCGTTTTGCAAACCCTTATAAACCCCAAACACGCCATTTCACTGCTACCAAACCACGCCTCATATTTTCTGCATCTCTTTCACGATTCACTGTTCATCTTTTGCTTCCTTGTTACGTAACCCCGAAAAGTTTCGTTCATTCTCCAATGGCTGCTTCACAATCTCAAGCTAGTGATTCCTTTAGTTTTGATAACTTTCAGAAACTTCTGAGTCGCCCATACATAACCCCAAGTTTTCTCGCGCCCGTCGACGTTGGTCGTAATGAGTTTTACTTGGGTCCTTTCTTCAACAATGCGGAGGCAGTTGAACAGGCGGCGGTGGGTCAGCTGTTTCCTTACACTCATGGCCCTCCTTTTCTAAACTCTCTACCGCTGGGGCCACTTCGAGAAAGAGGTATTCGCACTTGGCCTAAATCTGATGTAGCTTTTCGTAGGTGGCATGCTCGCCTTGTGGGTCATAGCCCTACTAAGGCACTTTTTGATAGCGCTAGGATTTCTGACTTATTAGAAGTCTCTATTCGCCCCCTACTTTTGATTCAGCGCTCTTTCCGATTGCCTTGAGTTTTTGGTCCTCTGAGTACAACACCTTTATTTTTCCTCTTGGCCCCATGTCTATTACGTTAAGGGATGTTGGGGCCCTGGTGAATTTACCACCTTTGGGCGATACCATTTTCCCAGGTATCTTAGTTTCTGGTGGCGCCCCACAGTTCGGTAAAAACTACACCGATTCTTATTCAAGCCTGCAGACCCTCCAGAATCATTCGAGTGCTGAGCCTACCCATGCTGAGTGAGTGGCCTTTCTTTTAGTTTGGCTTTGTAAATATGTTTTGTGTGTGCCAAGTATAAAGCATTCTCTGAGTTATTTACCTATA
>NC_036248.1:19677037-19679781 GCF_002742605.1 Olea europaea var. sylvestris | reverse complement strand
CCATTGTTTAGGACATTATCTCTCACGTTTGAATTACCCCCCAAGTTAGGCATGCCACTACCATTATTTTGATTTGGCACTGTGGTACCTCCTTGGTTTGAAGTAGAGGGACCAGAAAGCGACTCCACCCCTTGATTCAGATTTAGGACAGAGGGATTATGTCCCACAATTGTCCTGGTTTGAAAGTGGTTTGTAAGAGGTATAGCCGGTTGACATATTTGGCCTACTAACTTATCCATTGTTTCGTTTAACGTCTTTAGCTATTTGGCCATATTGTCATAGTGTGCGTTTCCATTTTGTGTAAATCTTTCCATATTATGAATACTTCGAAGATTTACCTGTTCAACGAAGTCTTGCGTGAGTTCTCCAAGCAATGCACGCATGGTTCGAGGACTCAACTCCGTCATTAGTTCGTAACGACTGTTACTGCTCTGATTTTGTCCATCTATTCGTGGAGAGGCATGCTGCTCCTCATATCGCTCGATTACAGACTGGATTCCTCCCTGACTTGCTCCTTCCTTGTCGGATTTCTGAGGCATATTGTTTCACCTTTTGTATTTTCAACACCTAACACCATTGTCCCATCGGGCGTGCCAAATTGTTTTGCGCGGGTTAAGTCGCTAACAATTAAAAAGGGTCAGACGATTGTGTAAGGGACGAAACCTCTTGAGACAAAGTTCCAAAAAAGGATGTTCTTTTATTGGCGATGAACTTTACAATTGGGAATGAAAAACAACGTGCCTCCAAGGGGCGCAAGCACACGAGTTACAGAAAGAAAGATGTTTAAATCTAAAAGCTAAGGAAATGAAAATTACATATTCTCTGTTCGAGAGTTTTGGATTCGGTCCTTTGCTTCTGCGTCCTTTCTCCCTTTTATACCTCATAGACGATCTCTTTGTGATTAACTACCCTGAAAACTGCTTGATCGTCCTATAACTACCCACTTTCTTTGTAGTAGCCATTTTGTCATGAAACTGCCTCTTAACTGCTGCCATTATCTTTCATCGTTCAACCGCTTTTGATTGAATTCCTTGAATCGTGGAACGTGATAAGGCTACATTAACAACTGCCTTGATAACTGCATTCCTTGATAACCACGATGCGTTATGTTTATTGATACCTTGGGCGACTTGAAAGTTTGGGCGAGAGTAGAATAACAGCTCTGGGCGACCGTATGACACTCCATTCGTTCAGATTCTGGGCGACTTGCAAATTTGGGCGATGGCGTTACCACATTCTTGGGCCCCTTATTTGGGCCTTCACCTTGACTCGTTCGATTGGATTTCGTTCTTTGGGCCATCCGATTTGGGGATTTTCCAATTGGGCTTTACTCCTTGGGCTGAATTTTTATGTGTCAACAGTAGTGAAATGGGAAAGGTTGAAACTTTTCAGAATCTCGTTCTACTTCCAACACTTGTGTTAACTTTTCTGGTGGAAAAAAGGGGAATCAATAAGAAATCCTTATCCTTCTCGCTTGGTTCTTGGTATTGGGAATTGAAAACCAAATAATGCAAACTTGTAGATCAATACAGAAGTTAAAAACCCTGTAACGAAGTTTATATGTATATTCATGTTCAAAAGATGCATTAATACAGCATTACAGCTTTTCTCTTTCAGAAAGATGACCCTTTCACAATGAGTCAAGATAGCATTAATTTTGAAATGGAGCGAGATGACATAGATGATGAATTATCTTACAAAATTCACAGAAGAGCTGGGGTAGAAGAACTTGACATAAATCAAAATACTGAAACTGTAAGAGATACTAAGCAGAAAAACTTGACTCAATTACAAAGTTCCAAACTTTCCAAGCATAAAGAAAAGGAAGTACTCCGCACGTTTGTGGGCGTAGCATGGTAGAAGCCAGCAAAATCTACAAAGTTCAGAAAATAGCTAAGAGAATCTAAATAGCACAAACACAGTGGTGGATCTATATATATATTGACCCCTCATTAAGTAACTGGGAAAATTGTTAAAAGAGCTAATGTTTTCAAATGGCCTCACCAACAGACATCCACCTGGGGGCCGAATCATGCAATTGCCTCTCTTCTTCAACGCCACTGCCAACCACAGTGGCACCTGCATTGCTATTTGCGGTCTAAAAGGACCAAAATCCCCCTAAAATTAACCCCAAAAAATAATCAATTTATGTGCTCGAATTTGACAGTCTATATGTAGAAAAACCCATTCAAAATGTAAATCATACAGAGACGAAATTCAGGGGATCCATCCTCATGTTTGGTACAATCTCAATCATTTCATCCTCTGCAAGAAACTCCAACTACAACATTGAATTTTCATAAGAAAATCAACATTGATGCATCAAATACTGAACAAACAAAAGTTGCATAATTAACTCGATAACTATCAATTAATATAACGTGAACCTGATAATAGGGTTAAAGATGGTACCTCGGCTGCCTAAAATGCGAGGCCTGGTCCGCCATTTCTAAGAATCTGAGAAGTTTTTAGGGTTGAAATACGTGTTCCTCAATGATAGCTGCAGTAAATTCAAAAGGAAACGCAGCCACAAGGTATGGATTTTCAAAAATTGAAAATGCTAAATTCAAGAGCGTGAAGTATGAACCCCAGTCGATCCCCGAGGTGGCAGGAAATAATATACATGCGCGCCTTTTCTGATCTTTTTCCTAGGAGTAAGCAATTATATAATATTATATTTTTGAAGTTAAGATGTAGGAGATGTTTGTGTCCATTTACTTAAAAAAAAAAAAAAAAAAAAAAAA
>NC_036248.1:19664052-19675281 GCF_002742605.1 Olea europaea var. sylvestris | reverse complement strand
ATAAAAAATAAACTCAAAAGTGAAACAAAGCTCCCGTTTGTTTTCCATTCTTTCCCATTAAAATGAAAAATATGATCGTTATCTATTATATTAAGCCGACAAATTTGAATTTATATATCTTGTATGGGGCCTATAACGACTATATTTTTCATTCTCATTTTTACAAAAATGGAAAACAAACTCAAAACATAAAACACAAATCAAAAGGACATTTATATTTCAAATGCTCATTGCCCTATTTTGAAAAAAATAAATAAATAAATTATTGAGATTAAAATAATGGCATATCTCGCTAATGCCCTATGTAATTAGTTCATATAAATATGGCTTCAATTATTACAACACTTTTTTTTATTCACTTTCAACCAAAAAAATAAAAGGAAAGAAAACAATTAAAAAATATATTTTTCATTGATTCATTAGACAACCTCAAATTTATTGAGAAAGAGATTCAATTAATAATGAAAGTTTATTAATGTAATTTATTTAACAGTAGAATAAATAAAAAATTTTGGAAAAAAAATCAATTGAACAATTAAAGTAGTTATTAATTTTTCAAAAAGAACTTTACAAACCATAAAAAACATAATTCTTTTTTTTTTAATAAATGGAAGTAAATCCGATAGGAAGACAACTTTCAGCCACACAAAACAACATTACAAAGTTAACTAACAATATGTTAAATTAACAAAAGACATAGAACAACATTAAACATAAGAAAAAAACAATGCATTAAAACACACTACTTTGCGTCGACGGAATACTTGTTGAAATTGGTTCCCATTGAGTGGATAACTCTTGGCGATGTTTCATATCCAATCGAGCTTGGTGCTTTTATTTTAAAAAGCACTAGAAATGATCTGCCTGAAAACTAAGGAATATAATTATCTAACTCAAGTGGAATTGGAAATTGGTTCAGGCAAACAATCAGAGGCTTTAGAATAGTGTACTTCAAATCATTCTAGTTCAGAGCTAATAGGCAGCAACACTTTACCTATTTTGCCTACACCACTAACAGCACCACGGTATTTTGATTGCTAAAAATATATCTTGTAGACAGATTAAATGTCCACAGAAGTATGGAGAGACAGTTTTGGGAGCTCGTGCATTAAATGTGGTTGACAGTATTGATTCCATCGAGGAACCAACTACATAATCAGAGGCAGTAGCTGCAGTGATTCTAGTAGATGGTTGGTTGCTATGCAGGAGGAGATGAAATCGTTGAATAAAAAAGTACTTGAGACTTGATAAAATTACCCAAAGATAAAAATGTTGTTAGCCACAAATGCACGTTCAAAAGGGAGGAAGGAACATCAGGTATTGAAGAAGCTAGATATAAAGGCCAGATGGTAACAAAGGGCTACTGTTAGATTTCAAGTGTTGACATCACAGACGTGTTCTCACCAATTGTGAAACATAGTTCATTCAGACTTTACTTGGGTTTGTGACAATGAATGATTTGGAGTTCGAGCAAATGGATGTCAAGATAAAAAAAATTTATGGAGAACTTGAGGAGACCATTTGCATGCAACAATCAAAAGGGTTTCATAATTTTTGTGTGAATTCGATTATCCCGAATTTCTCTTTTTGCTTGTATAGAAATGCACTAGATCTTTAAACGCTAGATCCAAAAATTATCTCACATTGAAATTTTATTTTCCATACGTTTATTCTTCTTTTTCTTTAATGGATAGTCAAAATTAAAATTTAAACAATTTTATAAATACTTTACAAATTCATAGTTTTAATGTAACCCAATAGAAAAAAATATATTTGTAGTTCAATATTTCACAAGAATTCAAATTTCTCATTGTTATCAAAGTGATCGGTCATCAAGAATCAAGATCCTGGTAGATTGCTAAAGATAATCAAGTTATTGTTATATGGATTTTCATAAGAATTAATTCTCGATCAAGATTTTACTATTTATGATGTGTTCCACAGTTTATTCCTTTTTCGCCTTTATGAGTTGATGTTAAGTTTTGGAGTGAATTTTGTTTGTTGCCTTGTTTAATTGTTTTTCTATTATTAGATTACAAGAATGATAAGTGATTTATACTCTATTTTTATCAATTTTTAATTTCACAAGTAGTTTCATACTTTATTTTTAAAGTTTTTTTCAATGTAAAGAAATGAACAGGATTGAATTGGAATCGATTGTTTCGGTTCCAGTTCGATTTTGTAGTTGGATATGGAACCGATGGTTCCATTTCAAATATTCTCATTGGTTTTCGATTCGATTTCCTTTAGAATCGGTCTGAACTAAACCACGCCCACTCATAAGTAAGATCTTTAATGTGAATGTGATAATTAAAATGGGCTCATTAGTTTGCTTTTAACAGATTGGTGATAGTTAGTGATGTTGGATAGATGGCTTTTTAACTGCATGATTTGACCATGAGATGATTTTGTACAAGTTATTCTAAGAGCATCCCAAGCCTCCTGAGAAGTTTTAAATGAGACTATGAACGAGACAAAGGTATAAAGATCCAATAATTGTATTAATCATACTATAGTGACATTAAGTTTGACAATATATATATATATATATATATATATATATATATATATATATATAATGGGTTGTGATGTATGTACACATAGGCTTACACCCTGCTTACATGGAGGGGGCCCATATGTAATAAAATATTCATGAGCCTCCCTCATGTGAGGAAGGTGTAAAACTGTGTGTACACCATAAGGTATAGACACAGTATTATCCATATATAATAGTAAAATGAAGAATATGACGTATCTTGAGAATTGGAAAACATAAAGTCAATCATTTTTTTTGTAATAAATTAACCTTTTCAACTTTTACATAACCGTCCCATCAATGAATACTAATTTCCACACTCACCACGATTGATTTGAAATAAAGAATAGGTTAATTAACCTATTGAATTCCCCCTAACGTGTGATGATTTGTATTCCTAGTTAATGGTAAGTGAATATTTTGTCTGTGTGTGTATTTCTTCAACATGTTTAAGTGAATAGTATGAATGAAATATTATGTTCTATTTATGATTTATAAATCATTTAAGCTTGATTTCACGAAATGTTTATGATGTTTAGAATGAAATATGTTATGCAAGTTATTTTATTGTTTAATATATATGAAGATATGATGATTAGTCATTTTACTAGAGCATATTAGCATAATGTATAAGTTGACTAATAAAGATAAAGCATAATAGAACATTTAGGTGACAAACGTGACAAAAACTTATCAAAACATTAGAAATAAGAGGAAATAAAAGTCAAGTAAGGTAATTTCAAGGATGAAATTTATTTATGGGTAAAGGTATGTAAGATCCCGAAATTTTTCTTACTATTTTCATATGAACCTAAACTTAATATTGCTCATTTAGCAAATGAAATAGTCAATATCTAGATTTATCGTCACAGTAAAAGTTTAAGAGTTAAAGTGACAAACTTGACCTACTCATTTGCATAAATGATTTATGGGGCATTTTTAATAATGTCAAATTTTAAGGGTATGAGTTGAAAAGTGTCAACTCATTTGAATTTAGTGTCAACTTGTCTATTATGCCGTTAATAAAAAATTACATTTTGAAATGGTATTCTCGACATTTTAAATATCGTTCTCGACATTTGATTTTTTTATCAATTTGTCACGAATTTTGAGAAGTGGCTTCCATAAGAAGCTGCATTAAAATAATGTATCTCGACATTTCATATGTCATTCTCGACATTTGAACACTATTTCATTTGTCTAAAATGACATTTCTCTACATTTAAAAATGTCGTTCTTGACATTTCTGAATCAATGAAAAATATAAAATTTATTGTGATTTGACATGTATACTTTTTCAAATAAATATCGGAAGTTATGTGTCAAAAATTTATTGGCCAATAACAATATTGCGAAAATGTCCATTTTTTGTCTTAGTGTGGAATTATAAATTGTTAATAAGGGTATTTTGATCGAAATTCTTCCGAATTAGACATTTTTGCAAATGACTAGGTAAAAATGGACATTTTGTTAAATTTCCTCATGATTTATTTGCTTATGTATACTTTTAAAATTTTATCGAAAGTTAGTTGGGTTGAATATTTAAGTATTTAAAAGTTAATAAAAAAATATCGATATTATACTCATTTTATAGCTCGTGGTGAATAACATAAATTGACTCAAGAAGAAAAAATTTTGGACTAATCATATTCGAGTTATCTTGAGAGAAAGAAAATTACTCTAATCCTATATTTTATTAATAAAAAGAGCACACACACATGGTAAAATGAAGAATGGGATGTTTCTTGATAATTGGAAAACATAAAGTCGATCATTTTTTTCTGAAATTAATATAATAAATTAACCTTTTCAACTTTTACACAATCGTCCCATCAGTGAATACTAATTTCCACACTCACCATGATTGATTTGAAATAAAAAATAGGTTAATTAAAGTGAATATTGTATATATAAAAGGTGTGAGAAGTGTTTTTTGACCCTTTACATATACACCTTCACGCGTGAATACACACATATTAAAAAGATATATTATCTCATTTACAAGTCATTTTCAGATTTATTTAGTATCAAATTGAGGTAAAAATACATCGTGCAAAGTAGTAAATTCTTATTTCTTGATATTTGTATAATTTTTGGCATAAAACACTATGACGTCTTTGGGTCGAACTCTATATTAAATCCTTCGAGATGGACCGTTAGGTCAAAGATGTTAAATCCTACGGAATGGACTTTCGATCAGTTATGTTAAATCCTACAGAATATGAGAATTCTTAAGAAATTCCTTGAACTCTAAATCTAAAAATTATTGGTATGTTATGTCAGTTTTATATTTATATCTTGTGAATAAGAACGTGTACGTATTCTTATTGAGTATTTTCAAGGTATTTACTCTTACAATATCTTTCACACGAAAACGGGTAAATTTTCTAGAAAATATAATTGTCAAACTTTTATTTGAAGAATATCTTCATATTGAATTTTGTAAACATTGTTTAATAGCTATTTTTATGCATTTTCAATACTTAATGAAAGTAATATTTCTGCTGAAATTAGACAAAGAAGGTGTTGGTAACACATCGAGCCTATTTTTATAAAAGAATAAAATAATGAAAATTAAAAAGATTTTGGGGCGTTACACCTAAAGCATTTCAAATTCCTGAGAGGGAGCAAAAGAATGCTTGTACAACAACATTAAATTCCCAAATCAAGTCAGTATGTATTTTTCTTCCTCCTTATTCTTCTTGCTACCAAAGGCTGATTCTTTTGGTGGTTAATTCTTCGTCGTTCAAATATCTTCGTAAAGATTTTCAAATAATGTCTTCTTCAACAGTTTCTTTCTGTAATCAAATAACATTGATCAAACATTGTACATCAGTATCAAGTTGTTAAAAGAAGCCTAAAACTTATTGTTTGTTTAGGTTCCGTTATATATATTTTTTCTTGTAACTTTCCAATTCTAATTATATTGGTCACTTTAGGTTTGAGGGATTATTTTATATTGTTACCTTTGCAGTAAAAGTAATTCCAACTTGAATCTCTCCGCAATAAGTTAGGTTGGTATATACAACTCTGTATTTCCGAGGACGAAGTTTAGCCTTTCCTTTCTCCACTCCTAATTCTATAAGTTCTTTCACATAGATCCTGCATGTAGATTATGATAAGTTATACCAGACTAATTAGAATAAGACTAGACACAATTATATAAGAGATGTTTTGGTAAATATCATATTGTCTTACTTTGCCTCGCCGAGATAGTCATCTGCAGTGTACGTGTCGTGATCCATGATCTTGAGCACAAGATTGTATTGATCATCATCCACTGGATAATCGACTATATACTTAAACTTCTCATTCCATATTGGATTGCGACCTTGCCCTACATGATTATAGAATTAAAATCTCATTAGTTATTTTATATTTGACTCTAAAAAGTATGTCATTTTTTTATTTTTATTTTTTGTTACTGTTGGAGCATTGTCAGAGCAAGTAAATTCTTTGAATATGTTGACAAGTAGTGTATTTATCTAACTTGAAAAACCAAATTATTGTGCACTCGCGTGAGGAATGTTACTTTTTGCAATTATGCTTTTGTACTCTTGATTTCTGTATTGAAGCAAAACATATGGATCTATTCTACCTGCAAAATAATGTATATGATGTTGGAAGAATTTTGTGAATAGTGACGTCGAAATAAGTATAATGATGGTGACAAAGCCGAGGCAAGAGTTGGACTCTTTGTCCTTAAGTCGAATTTGCCCCGCAACGGTGTCTACGGATTTCGACAATCGACTCCCAAGATACAACGGCTACACTTGTGTTTGTAGCACTCCAAAACACAAGTACAACGAACCAAATGTAGGCTTATGTACTCCACAGATGAAATGAAAGAAAATCAAAATAAATGAAATGATTTTGATTTTGGATAGAAGAGAGGATGAGAGACGTTTTTGCATATCAAACTGTGAGGAATAGGACACCCAAAGGGTCCTATTTATAGACCATAAAGGGATGTGGACGAAATGGTTGAGGCCAAACCATGCACCCTTTCCAAACAATGCACCTTTATGAAAAAGTGTCTATTCACTAATGGTTGAGGCCTTTTTCGTAATTTCTCATTCATCCGATATTGGTTTTCGAAATGCCAAATATACCCTTCATTACGTGCAGAGAAATCAAAATTCTCTTGAGTATTTGGCCGAATTCGATACGAACTTTAATCGATTTTCAATTCTCAATTTATTTAACCAATATCCAACATATGACATATGATCAGCTATTTAAAATCACATTGACCGGTCTCTTTTAAAGTTCTCGTGGTATTAGGATTAGAATACGAATAAGTTGTAGAAAATAAATAATACAATAAAGGATCCACATTTGATACTTTGAAGCGTGTATAATTTCTCGTGATTAAAGAATCAAAATATTTTGTCAATTGTTTTATATGTCAAGTAATAGACTACAATGTAAAGCATAATCACATTGATGGGCCATTATACGAGGACTTTTTGTGATATTAAACTTTTTAGAGAGAAAAAAGAAAAAGAAAAAACAAGAACGTAGTTTCATCAAGGAAACCACATTCAGAAGTTACATTGAAAAAGACTCGATATGATTAAAGAAGAGTAAAGTTTTTGGATTGATTCATCCAATTCAATTGCACCAATGAAATATTTTAGTCCTAAACTTCTGTTTTCCACTTTACTAGATCTGGACGAAGAATAGAAGGTTGAATAGCATTTTGAATAGGTTTTGAACCAATTGAATCGATGGTTAAGATAGCCACGAGCAGAGAAGAGGACCGGTCTATCATCTTTTTATAAGCAAACTCCCTCCGGAGCTCAATATGACTAAAGATGAAAAATGTTAATTAAGGAAATCTAGTTAAGAAATTATTTTTGGGTTCAATATGAGAAAAAGAGCTCAAATCATTTAATAATGATTTTTTTCTTCTCAGCATTAAAGAAATGCATGATTCATTGAACTCAACACGGTATATCTGTATATGAGAATCACATACACAGTGCCACGCATACCTAGGAAATCAGAGTGTCTGAGACCTTTAGCACCCGCCAGCTTCACCTCCATTATTCCAATCGCCATCCCTCTCTCTCTCTCCCTAAGAATGTATAATATTTAAAGATATTAAAGTCTCTGTGTGTAGAAATTAAGGATACGAATTTAATATAAGAGAATCTTTAGAACAGTCTTTTCGTCTTCGTAGGATTCAATTTCTGAGGGGGGATTCATTTTATAGGCAAGAGGCTGCGTCTACAGTTGGCTTAACTTTGATTTAAAAAAAAATAAAAATGGTTGAATAGTTGTAATTACGCACGCGGCAATCATTTGACATATTTGAATACAAAATTGAATTCAAAACATAACTAGTTAATTAGTTACTGTACTACTATTCAATTAAATGATTAAATTGTATCTTCAAAGTCCAAAGTTTCCCCCATAGTCTTTTCTTGGATATTTTCTATTGGCCCTTCCAATTTGAGTCATCCACAAGATTTCAACATGATTAAAATAATTGCAACATTTTAGAAAAAGTCTAAAGAATACCAGAATAATTGGCTTACCCTTTTGTGAATTGAAGTTGAATTTTCAAAATTTAACCTTAAGCTTCTTCTCTTTCGTCATTAAACGACAACCTTATTGGTGTTTTCAAAGAAAGCTTCAGTGACCTGTGATATTTGCGAACAATAAATAAATGTGAAAATTGAGTTGGAAAAAATCCAGTCAGTACCGACCAATTGAACATATTGTTTTTGTTCTACAAGTAAACGGATGCTTAGATTTTAATTTAGATTTTTTGTTTTTGACAAAAAAAAAAATTCAAACTTTACATATTTCGAAATAAATCCCAATGGTAGCATTTTTAGATACAACATCCCTTTAATACAAAATGTCATGAAAAATATTATTTGCATGTTTCGTTGATACCAAATGTTTTGTATGAGCATTTTATCGGTATCTAGGGAGGAATAACAAGATTTGACTTGGGAACCAAAACAAACAACATAGATCATGTTTTACATACACAGTGCAGATAATTCTTCATCAAAATCCTAGTATACATTAACTCTTGAAAATTAATAATAGTAGTAATATTGTCAATATACATAAAAAATTCAGGTTGCTGAGTTATTTTAACTCTAAGGGGGCGTTTGATTGCAAGCATGAAATTTATATGGAATAAAAAAAATCTAAAAGATTCAATTGCCTAGAACTTATTTGCATAAAAATTATTGATTAAATATGTTTGATTCATTTTATTTTCAACTTACAGAAAATAATACTTGTCAGATTTTTATTGGTGGGTAGATAAGAAAGAGTGGATAAATGAATGAGAAAATGAATTCTCTGAAAAATAAAATCTTACTCCCTCTAAAAAAAATATTTTCCTTGATTTTGAGAAAAGTATAGTCACATAACCAAAAGTAGAAAAATATTTCTCATGGAAAAAATGTCAATTAAACAATATAAAAGTAAGAATTTGGGTGGATAAAACATATTTTTCATGGAAAATATTGATAATCAAATACACCCTAATTGTTAATATTAACACCATGTTGGTCCATACTATTTTTTTAGGGTTTTGTTTGATCATCTTGTGAAATTATTGAACCCCTCCTCAACCAAGGGATTTTTGTACGAATACATAAAATGCATTTAATGATGGGTTGGTTACAATATTGACACATGAAAATTCAATGGACATTGTTGGAGAGTAGGGTTTTAGAATTTCACTTGTAATTATTCTTTTAAGTTTTACTTTTATCTCTCACACATAAGTAATTAGCAATAATCGACTTTAATTTCTCGTACAAGAGACTATATCATGTCATGAAATGTACCCATAACTTCCACTTTGCTACATGTTAATTCTTTCTTTCCAAAAATAATAATTAACTAGCAAAAGTATGGCTAACATTATCTTTGATATGTGACAAGACATCTTCGGGTTTTAAATCTATCTAAAATGTTTACAATTCAGTAAGATTTTCACATTTGTAGAGTAGCGCCTTATATTTTTGTTAAGTGAATGCTTTCCAAAACGAAAATGCACACTTGGGGTCCATCTTAAAGTCAACACTAGGAGTAGTCCAAACTGTTATATGTTGATTTATATTTCGGTATTAAATCGATGTGAGATTTATCCCTTAACATACTCCTACAAGATGGCGGTTTATTTGAGCATGCTTATCTTGAAATTCATGTACTCATTACTGAGTTATAATCGGATCGAATTGCTCGTTGAAATTTAATGTGCTCTAATACCATGTCAAGATTTAGAGTTCCAATTTAAAATGTCAAAAAAGAGTAGTCTAAACCCTTATATATTGTTTATATTTCGATATTTAAACGTTGTGAGATTTATCCTTAACAACACATTCTATTTTACAATAAGTACATTTTTGCCAAAATAATATATTTGTGCAGTTTAATTACTTCAAAGATACAGAAAGGGATTATTACATACTTCTAAATTATTCACTGATAATTAAAGTATTGGTTGCAGAAAGTTCCATGTAGCCGGTAGGAAAACTAGTAGTCACTTTCCTTCCATCCGCCATATTCTTCTTCTTCAACAGTTTTTTGCTGTAATAAAAAAATTAACATTGATCAAACCTTGTACACCAGGAATAGATTGTTATATTCTACTTCTAAGAAAATGAAAAGGCAATTAATTTCATCTTATTAATTCATAGAGTTTGAGGAATATTATAAAAGTGCACCTTTGCAGTGAAAGTAATTCCAACTTGAATCTCTCCGTAATAAGTTTGATCAGTGGAGACAACTCTATATTTTTGAGGATGAAGTTCAGCCTTTCCTTCTTCCACCCCTATTTTTATAATGTCTTTCACATAGATCCTACAATGCATTTAGTCTACGGTAAATTACACTGGACTAGAAAAGAATAAGATTGAATGTATATTAAAGAATATGTGCATTTGATAAATTCCATAATGTCTTACGTTGCTTCCCCGAGATAATCATCTGCACTGAAGGTATCGTGATCCATGATCTTGAGCACGAGTTTGTATTGATTGTCATCTACAAATGGAGAGTCCACCCTGAACTCGAACTTCTCATTCCATACCGGGCTAGTGCCTTTTCCTGCGCATGCATTATATATATAGTGAGACCCCTCTATAGTGATGTCCTATGTAGGAATAACCTCTAAATGTTCATAAAAGATTCTAGCCCCAACTTGGGTTAGTTTTAAAAAAGAATAAATTTCACACTGAAATAAATCATAATTTTTTTAGGTCTCGTCTTTAGAAACTTGCCCCCACATAGGAATACTTATCATATTAAAAGTTTAAGATGAAATAAAATATTTATCTAAGTTTTTTTGGAGAATGGAAAATTGAGACTTAACATAACTATGCATGTTTTGAACACTACACAGATAAAGTACTAGTTATTTGAAATTATGTTTATTTCTTTTATCAATGTCAATACCTTGAATTTGACGTGTTCCATAAATTAACTGTTAATGTATTGCATTTGATTTTGAGAGAACTTTTAAGTGGCATGTTGGACAGGGTATGTTAAGAAGTGAAATTAGTTAAATTTTGTTTGTGTCACAATACAAAAATGATTATACAATGACATCTATATTTTTTGAGAATTCTTATATGATATATTGGTTCTAGATTTCATGTTACATAAAATAGTTAATTTTTATCAACCTAAATTATGGAATGAGAAGTGAGAAAAGA
>NC_036248.1:19644262-19663591 GCF_002742605.1 Olea europaea var. sylvestris | reverse complement strand
ACTGGATTTCAATATCAAGGAAGAACTCAAATCATTAATAAGAAACAAGAACAAATTTCTCTCTTCTTCTTTTTTTCCCCTCTTTAGTTCTGAAGACATGCATGTTGTACGTAATAATCACATTCAGATCAGAAATAAAGATATATAGAACCATCCATACCTAAGAAATCAGTGTTTTTGAGACCTTTAGCACCCACCAGCTTCACCTCCATTATTCCAATCACCATCTCTTCTCTCTTTCTGTCTCAAAAAGAAGAAGTTTTCAAATCTCTGTGTGTCGAAAACTTATGATACAAAAAAGGAGAATATTTAGAGTTGTCAATTGTTCGAAAGATTCAAATTAATGTGTTGTAATTTATGATGGGATACTTCATTTTATAGGCATGCAATACGTACCGCGGCATAATTAATTATCATATAAAAAGTTGAATGATATCTTTATTTCTTTTCGTAGGTTGGATAGAAATAAGAGTTTGGTGAGATAGATAGTATTGAATGATAGGGTAAACTTTTATTTATTATACATCAATGTTGATGCATTTTAATTTCATTATAAGTTAATAATGTAGCATAAATGAGCGGTCAAAAATTGAGTAGTAGTTGTGGATGCATGCAAGATTAAGGGCCCGTTTGGTTTAGCTTTTACTTTTGTTTTTATTTATTGTAGAAGAGCTTTTGAATAAATCTATCATAATTTTTGTTTGTAAATTAATATTTAAAAACACTTTTCATTCCGGAAGTACTCTTAGAAGAAGTCAGATTGAACCAACTTTCATTAAATTTTTTTTTAACAAAATTAACCAAACGAGTCCAAAAACAACTTTTGAGTCTAATTTATATATATATTTCATATTATTTTATTGTATTTTCTATTAAGCCCTTTAATTTATGTAATTTGACTTCCTCAAAAGATTCCCCAATTACCTTCCGGATTTTCCTTATATTTATTTAATCCGCCGGGAATAATTGACCCAAAAAAGGTTACCATGTGCGAAATCGATGATATTTTATTTTCAATTGCAACGTAATTAACAAGAAAGGCAATGTGGTAACATCTAAAGAATAATAGGCTAATGATAATTGACCTACTCTTTACAAAAAGTATAGTTTGACCCCCAATCGAATTCTAATCATCTTACATTGAAATTAATTGATGTCCAATGAACGCATGCTATAATTTTATGATAATTGATCGTCATCATTTGAGTAATCTAACTCATGAATTTAAAAGCGACATTGTTGTCCCCACACTTATTCAACTTCTAATTTAGCAATGTAATTTGGTAAGTTAATTAGTTGAAAGGTTAATAAACAAATAATATTCAAAAAGTCATCTTGCAGAATTTGTGTTATTTTATTCTTCGAAATACGTTTCGTTACCTGCTTCCATTGACTGTCTACAATATGTTGGTCTAACAAACTGGCCATGAATACCTTCTTCAGGAATTTCATAAACAAAGCTCCAAACTGACCCTTCACAAGTTGCAGATAAAGAATCCCATAACAACAAACCAAACTAGAATTCAACGTTCATATATAGCCATCACACGTACCAAACAAACGTAATTAAAGGGGGGGGGGGGGGGGGGTGGAGATAATGGAGCTGTTAGGTGTCAAAGTTGACTATGACAGCCGACCGCTGACTGGCCCAGTCCGTGGGTTAAGCCATGCCACCTTCCAAGAGGTGTCGACTTTTTTTGACAACCCATACCACAGGTCCGAGCCATGGATGAAGTGTCAAAAGTCGACTATGGCTTAGTTTGAAGGCCTGACTGCCGCACCGGCCCTGGTCCAGGTCCAAGCAACGCAGCCATAAACATCATGGTCCAGCAGAAGATACAAGAGCTAAAATAAAATGTGCCACCAGTTTTGTTCTTACCAAGTTCTCAGCAACACAATTGTCACTAGGATTATTATATAAATGTGCAAAATTTCCGATAGAGGTATGAACACCATTTCCTCTACTACAGAGTTCCTCCACATTGCTCTTAGAAAGTTTGAGGAGAAAAGTTAATACGAAATCGGGGAACAAAAACAAAGTAAAAGAAACTTCTAACACATTTAAGGCTGAGTTTTCATTTTTGTTTGATAACAGGACTGATATTATTTCTTCTCTAAATTTTCTGATTGTGGACACCCGCAATCAGTGGATGGCATCCACTTGCAAGCTGAAGGAGAAGGGTAATCAGAAACGCTAATCCGAAATGTTTGTTGCTTCTCTTCATTTCCGGGGACATGGAGTAGAGCTTCCATAATGAGGATTTCCCAGTTATGAGGCCGTAAAAATGAAAACCAAGCACCCTCTGTTCGAAAGAAAGAGTCATTTAACTTTAAATAAACTAGAAATAAAATGAAGCACGATCCAATAAACATTTGAAAAGTTAAAATTTTTCATAAATCCTAGTCCCCAAATCGATAGATTTCCAGCAGATTGTGACATGGATCACAAAGCACTAAAGAACTTCAGGGGACTGAGAGGGTTCGACTGATCAAGTTAACATTTTAGAATGAGTAGAACGAACCTCCATTACGAACTGCTTTCAACTGAAATATTCCTGTGCCTTGTGGTCCAGAAACAGGAAATGTGCATGATACAGAATGGCGTTTGTGAGCTACTGCTAGTGATGCATTGTACCAAGGACCTCTTGCAATAGGCTCACCAATGGCATCAATTATTGCCTGGTTCTTACTGGCTTTCTCCATTGCCTTGCTGCAATAGATCAAAATCATTCAAAATAGAACCATAAAACTTTACTGAAAACATGCTGAAAGAAATGACCCAAAAAAAATTTCAATGTTCTTTCTATCTACCTAAAGTATGAAGTTGTGATCATATATTAATTTCTCGCAACTCACACATTTGTAGAATATGATCAGAGCAAAAGGAGAGAGAGAAATTAAATGTCATCGTATTTCACTGCCCTCTGGCTATGATAAGCTATGTTTCTTTTTTTAAATTCCTAAACCATATTCAATTTAGTCCAAATTCTCAAAATAATAGAGCAGTGAAAATCAACAAATTTTGACCACGACACATGAGAATGCTCAATACAACAGCAATGAATCGTTTGATTGATGGCATGCCATACATTGAAGAATAAATAAACTAGCTTCTCAGGCTTAACATGCACATTTCCTTGCTATTCACCAATCAAGTTTATAAGTGTAAATAATGTCAAAAGTCTAGGTTTATGGTTATATCTAGTCACTGAGTGCAAATATTTTTAAAGCTTGTATTCATGTCCTAGTCAGCCACTCCATGCACGCCCTAGATTGAATCCCCCCTATGTACTACCAAAAAGGGGATTCCAACCGACTATGAGCTCATTTTCCCAAAGATCACCAAATTAATAGCAAATGTACAACTATTCTAATTAGAAATTCAAGTGCTTCTGTTGCATATAACATTAATCCCATAGCAGATCTGCTTTCAACATTGTTCATGGAAAGTCATGGGATGAATACATGAACTAAATATAAGGCTCTATTTGTTTCGAGGACGAGGAAAGGAAAGGATAGGAAAGGAAATGATAAGACATGAGAGAAATGGAAGGGAACTAATGGACTATAAGAATAAGAGACAATAAAAGATATTGAGCGTTCCTTTTGTCCCTCTACTTATCACAGGCAAAACGTGTAAGTTCTTTATTCCCAACCCTTCCCTTCCATTCAAGACAAACATTAATAAATTTCTTCTTGAAGGAAGTACAGTCCCGTCTTCAGGACTTTGGATATAATAACAAGTGAAGTAAAAGAAAAATGATTCAAACTGTTTTGTAGCATAAGGGGCACATCAGAAGAGATACTTAGATTTCATGCGTCATATATGCATTTTACCTCTAAATCTTGTTGATGTAAATCGAAATACAAAAAATGGAAAGGATGTATGTATCATTTCCCCTTAGTTTTTCCATCAAGCTATGAGCGCTCAGGCTAAGATTATTTAGAAATAAGTAGATTACTTATTCCAGTAAAGTAAGAGTTACTTTAAAAAAGAGTAAGTAACAAAAAAAGGTAAGTTCTCTAACATGTTTGGAGACAAAAAGTTATAAGTAATTTCATATTAGAGATGGGTTTTGCAATTTAGTAAGGAGGGTTGATATTTAGCTGTCTTCACTTCCCCTTGCTGTTCCTAGCAAACAAGAGATGTGTGATCCTTTAACTCTGTTACTAATCTAACAGCTCTTTTCACTCTTGCATCTGAAGAAAATGCACAAATTAGCTGGTAAAAACCGACTCATTCAAAGGAAGAATCTCTTCTTTACAGTTTCATTTCGAAATGTCTTTCAAAGTAACGTGTATGCATGTCAGCTCACGAAATGATTTTTAGAACTAATTAGTACTCCAACATTAAATCAAATAATAGAATTACGAAACATATATTTCACCACTACAACAAAAGAAGGGCACTGGTTGGATTCTCATAATGTATTTCCAATCTATGCTGATGCTTAATATAGCAGAATAAGAACTGTAGAGTCCTAACCAGTCTAATCTAATAATGACACTTCAAAATACAGAGTTGATTGATAAGTGTAATAGTCATGATGTTAATTCGATTCGCACTAGTTACTTCATTCTTCAAAATATCCCTAACTTTTAAAAAAGCCACTTCATAATACTGAGTTGAATGAAAAGTCTAATTTCATTTTTTTTTTTTTTTGATCGGTAAAAGAAAAATGTCTAATTTCATTTTTATTTCATTCACTTGTCACTTCACTCTACAAAATATCCCCAAATTTTTAACCATAATTCATTGAGTGCTCTTTATAAATTTCAATGGAAAGTGTATAAAAATCAACAAAACATCACAAAATCTCAGTTATATGAAAGTTGAATCAATCATTAACCAGACAACCGAATAACATCTTCCTACGATAATTTTGACTTTTCCCTTCTAAACCGAATTTAGAGGAAAACGATGAAATAGAAAGAAATGTAGATTACAAAAATCACTCTATTTCATAAAGAGCATAACCTGCTACAGCCATGGTAAATGGCGAGATCATCAAGTGCACTCAAAGCGACGCCTCCTGTCAAACAAATTAATGCCCCTGAAACCACTTTAAAACCCCATGATTTTGTTTTTCCTTCTTCTGCCGCCTTGGCCTGTGCTAGTAGTGACGGTGCCGCGGCGGCTCTGCTCTTCAGCAGTGACATGATCCTTCGACCCATCATCCCTTTGCCCCTTCTCTCTGTGCACGGGAAGAGACGGGAAGATAGTCGCACTGAGGGAGGAAAAATGGACCTTCGCGTAATTAGGCCATTAACTTGAACCCGCAAGAACCATTTCTAAGTCCATTCTGGCCCAAGTTAGTGGGGAAGTGGGTCCGGCCACGTTTGGTTTGGCCTAATTTTAGGAAATGAATTAGATTAGTTGTACATTATTTGTGTACAACTTGTATAATATTTGAATATGTGGCAAAATCAAGATCCTTCATTATTTTAAGTGTTGAAGAAATTAATGGTAAAATAGTGTGCCACATTGTACAATGTAAAGCAGAATATCAATTAGAATGACGTGTAGCAACATTATTAGGAAATTACGCCAATGACTTGTACTGTTTCCAAAATTTGTGTCCAACAAAAGAATAACGATATTTAGCGTCACAGGTGCTCGAACACTAGCCTATGTGACATTATACGATAGGTTTAATTAAAGGTGAAATTATATTATTCATTTAATTGCACATTTTATTTAATGACACCTAGAGCATGTTAACACAATTGGTGCTAAAAAAAAATTACTCAATAAAATATCGATTTTGTGATGGTCGGTAACTAGATTAATTTACAAATTCAAGTAAAATGCACCGTTTGCACTTGTCAAGTCGTTTTTGTTATTTAACGTGAACGTCTGTTTTACGTCACTTAGTTGAGTTTCCAACCTAGTCGAAATGTAACAAGCACGTCCCCTAATCAATTTTTGACGGGGGGCACACCAACTTTTTCACTTCGTAACAATCAGAACCAGTCTGTTTTTGTTAATCACTCCATGGTCTCACTTGTTATACTGAAATTACGTCACTAGTTTAAAATTGGAAGAAAAAATGTTTCAAGAAAAATAATATGGTTGACTGTTTTAATGAAATTACAATATCAATATCTAATTACAAAACTTAGAGAACAGAATTACTATCTATACAGAACTTCACAAAGTGATGGTACAAGCAAATAAATCCCCCCAGTTATTTATGATCTCCTCGCGCCACCTATACATTCTGTCTGTCTTCTAAACTCATGAATTGTATCCCATTTGAATTCTTCCTTTCCCATTCAAGCAGCAACAACTGGGGTAGCAGATGGTCTTGGATACGAAGCAGCCATACGAGATTCGGCGCATGTCAGAATATGATTTTGGACAACCTCGGTTTTGACACTACCCGTGTCCTGGAGCTGCTCCAATGCTTTTACAACCTCTTCCATGTTCGGCCTGTATTTGGGTTCTAGTGCTAGGCATTTGACAGCAAGAGTAGCTGCCTTCAATGCTCCGGTTGGTGAGTATTGGCCTTCTATACGGGCATCCATAACTCGGAATATTCTTCGTTTGCTGGCCAGATAAGGGCGAGCCCATTCAATAAGATTTTGTTCCCCGTGAGGTCGATTTTTGTCTATTACACGACGTCCAGTTAGCATCTCAAGAAGAACAACTCCAAAACTGTACACGTCGCTTCTGGCAGTTAAATGACCTTCAAAACAAATGAACCGAGGATCAGAAGGAATGAGAAGTTGCAGTTGCAGGGACTCAACTTAAAACACATTAAATCGTATTCTTGTTCCATCATGTCAACTGTAATTACACTTATGTGAAACTTTTTTGGTGAATTAGGTCTAAGCTGACCTTGTTAAGCACACGTCCGTGAATACTTGACGAAATTCAATCAATATCCACCTAAAATAATTGGAAAGAGTATTACAGAATGAAAATTAGTGAAGAGTGTAATACCTGTGGCCATGTACTCTGGAGCTGCATAGCCAAAGGTACCCATTACTCTTGTAGATACATAGCTTTTACCGTCCATTGGTCCGTCCTTGGCCAACCCAAAATCAGATAGCTTCGCATTGTAGTTCTGTCAAATCCATCGGTTAAAGGTTGTAAGACACCCAACANCGTCCTTGGCCAACCCAAAATCAGATAGCTTCGCATTGTAGTTCTGTCAAATCCATCGGTTAAAGGTTGTAAGACACCCAACACGGAAACAGTAATACAATCAAATTGTATAAACTTTTGAAAATTGATTTATTATTTTTCCACGTACCTTATCGAGCAAGATGTTGGAGGTTTTGAAGTCACGATATATAACCTTAGCTTCCGGGCTGTGAAGATACGCAAGCCCCTTTGCTGCACCTAGAGCAACCTTCATACGTAGGTTCCAAGATAACGGTTGGAAGTAAGATGACCCTGTTCAAAATACACTTACTAGGCTGAGTCTGTGTGAAAAATTGAAGTTCCTTTCTGTGAAAATGAAGAACTCCATAGATAAGATCAATAACTCACTCCTGAATAGATGATTCTCCAAGCTGCCACGAGGCATGAACTCGTAAACGAGAAGCCTGTGTTCATCCTCTAAGCAATAACCAATCAACTTTACTAGATTAGGATGGTATAACTGCCCCAGATAATTGATTTCTGTCTGAATCCAGATAAAAGATAAATAAATCAGCATATCCGGATTTTGGTTTGAATTCTATCAAATTTGAGCATCTTTGACAGCATAAATGATCAGGAATGGGTCTATAGTCGATAATTTATGACAAACACAATCAACAACAAACAAGAGCATCTTTGGTTGTGCTTAAAAGTAACTTCTAATTGCAGCCTAACATGCTCTGAGCCTAATTGCCAAGAAATTTTGGGTCCAACCGTATGAATCCTTTTTCTCCATTTTGTTCAGTTCATTGCTTCATCTACTACACTCTCTCTAAGCTAACAAAATCAGTGGAAATTATTCAATGAACAAAATTAAAACATTTAACCACTCGAACCAGGAAAGGTCAGACTCACCAGCCACTCCTTGTGACCTTGAAGGCCTTCTTGGTTCAATCGTTTGACAGCAATAACCATTCCAGTCCCAGGTTTCGCAGCTTTAAATGTATGTTCATCAATCCATCCCTTAAAAACACACCCAAAACCACCTTCACCTAATACACTGTCCGGACGGAAGTTCCGCGTGGCTGTTCTCAGATCAATAAACGCAAAAGTCTTCAAACTCGAAGATTCCAAAATTTCACCCTGACTTCGAGGGGTCAATGGAATCGCGTTCGATGACCTGCTACTTGTGTCTTTCGTATCAACGCTGACATATCTTGAATTTGATCCTACAAATACAATCATTCCACATATCACGAACTCCATTAAATGCCTAGTAATGGTGAATCAAAAGGAAAATTTCAAATTACGATTTGGTATTCTAAATAAATCCACCGATTCGTCCATAGTCCGATCTAAGCCCCAGTTAAAAAGGAGTATCTCTTAGGTCGATAGCTGATTTAAAACTTTGTCAAATCTTATGGCATAAACCCTAATGTACAACAAATGTATCCTAGACAAAAATCACATAATCCAAATATAATCTCTAAGTAACACAAATCATAAACAAAAATTAGTTTTAACCAAATCAAAACAGCGATTTTTAGGTATGGATGCTTCTAATTCAAGAAAAACTAGAATCTGATCAAAGAAATTTAACAGTTTGATTATACTAACCATTATGACGAGGGCTATCTGCCCTTATTCTAACACTGAAACAAGAACCCATTTACTGAACCCACCAATTTGTTTATCTGAGAAAACCCTTCTACTGTTCCTCAACAATAGAAGAAGACTGAGAATCCAATTGCTCAACCCACGAACTCTTTCGACGACTGTCCAAAAATTCAACAACAGCCGAACCAGTTGAAACCCAAAAGTATGAACACATAAAATATATTTATAATAAGAAGATTTATGATAATACGTTGATTCTTGGTGTCCCTTGTTGGCTTCAAGAGAAGCTATATGAAAATAAAAAAGAAGTCCCAAAAGGGTTTACTCTTTCTTGTTTGTTCCTCCTACTAGTCAGTCTACGCTTTCTGCAACTTATTTACATTCACATTTATACATAATAAATGTTGGAGGAGACATGGTGTGGTTGGTGTAAATGGAGGGAGGGCCATTACAGGCTTGTCTTGTCTTTTATTTTTCGCACCTTCCACAAGAAAGACAGACGTGCATTTATGGCCATTGGATCAGTATGAACACAAGTCAACGGATCATGCTGTCAGTTCTGAATATTCTGATTTATCATGTTAATAACTTAATTACGCATTCATGTTGGCTTAATGATTATTTAAAAGCCGGTGTTTGAGTTAGATGCTGATAATTAGTCATTATCAATTAAGCTTAAAGTCGTTGATATTGAGGAGGTGGCACATCTTTTCCACCGTGTTTACCAATTACAGCCCAGAAAGGCATATTTCAGAAAATAACGGAGTCTCAGTTCGTAGTCCCAAAAAAATATATATTTTGAATAGAAATTTTTAGAAGAATGTGTGATTAAAAAAATAAAAATTTTTTTTAAGTTATATGTAAAATATTTTACAGTGTAAATAACGATTGTCGGAAACTAAAATAAAGCTCAAACATAATTATTTGGAATATTTTTCTTGGACAAGTCGCTGTCCAAACAAGGACCGACGTACCTATCCAAAGGGGGCCGACGTGACTGAGGTCTGTCCATATAGCAAAGCCCTAATTATTTAGGCGTATCATGGACCTCCGAATTTGGTAGGTCAACTGTCAATATATTTCAATTCCTTTTTCATCTACATATATATTACCTACATCCTTGGCACCACGTTAGACTGAATGAAACTATGGCTATGATGGGTTGCAATGGTCCTATGTACTCCAACACTCAAATAAGACGAAAAATGATAAATTTGAGTATGAAATAAACACAGTGGACAAAAATATGGGTGACGAGTTGAAAAGAGAATTATCAAGATTGCAATTCAAGAATACCATTAACATTATTTTTGAACGAGAGAGAGAATCAAGTATTTATACGTAGGAGACATTAATCGGAATGTTTGACACGACTTCATCATAATGATTAACTTACCAAGCATAATTGTATCAATTCATAGGTGTCATATATACCTTTGGGCTCCATAGCCTAAATATAGATTGAAATTTTGTGATCTCAAAGGACTCGTTTGTAGAGTAGTCACGTCAATCACTTCGTATAACTTGGTCTAGGAGAAGCTTGTGGCAGATGCTAATCGCCTCTAATGTGCATTGCAACGAAGAGGTGATGTATTGCCTCAAATAACTCGTTCCCAAGTAGTCGTCTAAAGACATGGTCTAACCAGCTCAAAAAAGGCATGTGTAAGAGGTGGTGCATAAATGGAGTGCTGAAGTTGACCTAACTTTTTATTTAACGTCTTGTCACATAGCATGCCTTATATATAAAATAGTAAGACGTACGATAAGAATTTTTTATTGTAATCAAAACAAAGGGGGTGAGTCCCCCAGTTGGATCTCAAAATTGCAATGGCTCATGACTTAAAGAATTGTACCGTGATAGAGGGCAAGATGATCATGAAAATACCAATTGAGAGGGACCTACGATTAATACTGTAGTTTAATATAAAATTATTGGAAAAACAATTAATTTGGCTTAATGATTATTCTAATGCCGACTTGTTGAGTTAGATGATAATAATTAATTAATTAATTAATCAATCTAATAGGCAATTGGTATTAATGAAGATGGCAGAGCTTTTACTCAATGTTTACTAATTACAACCAAGGGTTCCTTTCAAGAAATGTACGGAATTTTGGCGTATTAGTCAAGAAATGTGGCGCTTGTTTTAGTTTTTTCCCTGCTTTTACCTAAACCATGACGATCGGTTTTGTCAATATAATTATTCATATGTATGACAATAATAAACTTGCTTTCATTTTCATCCAAACTAAAAAAGATATAATTAATTTAATTGGAACAATAAATTTTACTTACATTTTTAATATATACCTACATTGAATAATGATTTAAATAAAGATCCGTTTAATTGCAAGAATAGAATTTGGATGGGAAAAAAACGAATTCAAAGAAATTGAATTTCTTATAACTTGTTTTACTAAAAATTATCAATTAAGTGTTTGTTTGTGTTTTATTATTTGTAAGTAATGTATTATGGAATAGTGATTGATATTGAAATATATAGTTAAAAAAGAAGAAAAGATTTTTTATTTACTTGTAATATTATTTTAATAAAAAATATATGGTTGAAAATGAGTATTGTAGAAAAAATAATGTGGTAGAATGAGACGCAAACAAAGCCTAAATATGTTTTAATTAGTATAATTTTTCCACCTGAAAAATATTGAATTTTTTTTATCTTTTGGTGTTCGCTTGACTTCATTTTCCCTGAAAATTTTCAATTAAAGGGATATAATTTGTTTCCATAGCAAAACATAAAAAATAATAAAACATAAAAAATAATTAAAATTCCACAAAAACCAAGGGAAAAGGGGTCACTTGGAGGGGGGAGGAAAAATCAATTGCCAAGAAAATTATACCAATCAAACAAGGAAAAATGTGAAAATTTTTCCATTTTCCATGGAAAAATTGCTGTATCAAATTGGGACTAAGAGTAATTCATATTTATTGATAACAAAATATATTAAATAGGGATATATTAAATAATGAAGAAATCAAGTATACTCTCGACAAATTAAAAAATAGAAAGTAAGCTTCTCTTTATGAGACTGATGAAATATAAATTATAAACTTATATAGATATTTTCATTCGTAAAAATTTTATTCCTTTGAAGGGTCAATTAATTTTCATAATTAGTGTCCCGAAAATTTGAACGGTTACTTTTGTCCAACCTAATGCTACATCGAAAGAGAATATATTCTCATTATTTGATACATCTGTGATGTGAATCTTTTGACAGATAATTTCATTAAAAAAGTATGTTGAGAATAATATTTAATTATTATTATTGTTATTATTATCATAGTTCCAAAGTTTCTTATAGATAAGAATCGAAAGACAAGAAAAGTTGAAGGCGGAAACCTTTTGTGTAAGGTTTTGATCCACCTATGATATTGGAGGGTCCATTGACAAAGCCATCACTTGGCTTTACAAAGAAAAAAAAGTAATTTTCGTGTCGGATAACCATTCCTTTTGCACCTTTGTTTGCTTCTTAAATTGAAAAATAAGTGCACTTTTTGTTATTTTGCAATTTGCACTAAGTTGAATTTTGTGCCTTCGTGTCTCTAACTAGAAAGTTCGTTTTGTTATAAATATGAGACAAACTTAGGTGGTGTCCACTTCAACAAGAAATTGCAATTGAGATACGGAAGCCCTTGTTTGAGCCTCATTCTCGACAAAAAAAATACATTTTTGAGTAGTGTATTGAAAGGAAATATATGGTTAGAAAAATAAAGAAAGTTTTGAATTTACGTATAATGTTATTCTAATGAAAATTATGTGATTAAAATGAAGTCAAATCACTGTTGAAACATTTTTAATTTCTTATTCCGTTTTCATTATTTTTAGGTGTCATTCATGTGTCTTATCAAATGCAGCATTGTAACTTTCTTATGTGTTATAATTAATTCTATATAGAAAAAGGGCTAGGGTTAATTTTTTTTTTCTTTAACCATGTTCATTTGTTGACGTCCATTCAATTCAACATATCATGTCATCGTTACGTGTTTAGGGGTTGTTTGCCCAAGTTTTTTTTTAATCAAAGTTATAACACATTTTTATAAAAGTTAATGAAATGTACTATTAAAAAGTTGATGAAACTTGTTGATCCTCGAAATATGTGGTTAAAATTAAAGTTTAACCAGTTGAAATATTGATAAAATTTTAACAATTTTATTGTCAAACAAGCACATAATATATCGAATTGGATAGCAAGTGACAGTTAGTAAAGAATAGAGATGTCTAAATTATTTGCCTATTATCGTGTTCAACATTTGGCACTTCAATTTATTGAGAATAATTCTAGTTGTACATAATTTATTGTACCTAAGGGCGTCCATCCTTTCACATGGATGGACTCCACTCGAATATTTTATTCATGCAGGTCTCATCCCATATCAGAGGTTGGACACCCTTAAGTGCAATAAACTATGTACCAATAGCTTGATTGATTATCATCGCGATATCTTTGATACACTATCTCAACAAAATTAAGAGTTAAGAGATTTTTAACTAATCAAGATCTATCTAATGTATCAAAAATATATACGTAAACGAGCATTTAAAAAAATTTAATAATAAAATAACTAGTATAAATCAAAAGGCAAAAAGTAACCAACATACCTATTGGAAAATAAAATGAGTTGGTTCTTAATTTTATTTTATTTTATTTTGATTTAGAGTGAATACTATACTAGATTGGGAAAGTAGGTGGGATATTGCTAAAATAAATTAAACAAACAAGTACCAAGAAAAACACAACCGAATAAAGAGAAGCAAGGAAAAAAAAAAAAAGGTCATCAAAATGTGAAAGCCAGACGAGGATTGCTTGTGAAAACATGACTTTTCTACCCCAATTAGGCTTTGATTTGGGAAGAAGGCTCTATAGTCATCAAAACGCCCACAATCTGTTAGGCGTTAATTTGACTCTTTTTGCTGAATAATATTCGTTTGTGACTCTGTCCTTCAAAAAGCATGGCAATGGCATTTAATTTGGGAGTATCTCATCTTCTAAAGGCTTAGAAAGTTCAAAAATCAGAGCATGAACTTGACTCTTGAGTGGGAAGAATTTGGGCTTTCACATGCATCTAATTTAATTATTATCCATGAACGGAATAGCAAAAATAAAAAATGTGAAAGCGTGACTTTATTTGGATGGAACTATGTGGTCTAGAGAATTTGGAAAATAGGCATATTTATCGATGAGGGATGAACATAGATCCCCCAGTTTCATACCGATAAGTTGTTTGTGTAATGTTTGAATTAGTCCTGGCTCTCGGAACTAGGCACTAGAGAAACAGTCTCAATGACAGATTTTAAACCTAAGAACACGACAAATTTCGATTAAAAGTTAAAAAATAAATAAAACATTAGCAATCAAGGGCCGACATTTCAGCCCCCTAGAACATGCTCCTGTCACTTGAGCTGCAGACTACTTGCCACGTGCGGGCCTGGATGTACAAACAATATGCGAATAACAGTGAATTTTTTATATTTTTTTTTTCAAGAAAGTGATTTAATTTGAAAAATGTATAATTAAAAATGAATGATTAATACGAGTCATACTCAAACCATCATTTTCAGCTAGAAAGTTTCTAGATGATACAACGACACCATTACAAGATTTTGCTTTCTTTAGATTTAATGCACTTCTCTAGAAGCACACCCCTTGAATTCCCAACCACATAATCCAAATTGGCACGTGATTGAAGACTTTTTTGCCTCAATTGGCCCACTTGTTTTAACAGATTATACAGTATTAAAACAAGAAAAAGAAAATGATTAAAATGTAATATAATACACCTACCATGTTCATGCATCCTTTGAATTTATCTTCTTGGAACAACTGGACGCTGTAAGCATTAATTTTCTGGAAGGATTTTGTGACCCGCACAAGAGACCTCGTAAGATTGGTTCTGCCTCAAATGATGTGATCAAGGAGGTTAGAAGTTAGAACATTAAAAGGAAGCTTCGAATTTTGGTCCCATTACAAAACACCAGAAACTTCATCTCTAGAAAGACTGCCTTGTTTTTGTGTTTATTTCAAATATCCAATAGCAGTGCAGGCAAATCTTTCCATCAAAGGGTTCGACACACATCTAAGCGAAGTTCCAAATAGATACTTATGGATCCTTTTATCAAGAAAATACTCACAATTTACGAGTAGATACGATTTAGCGTATATTTATTTAAACAACAAAGGCAACTTCAGTGCAGTCGAAAGTATAAATGCACAAGTTAATCCAGGTAAAGCCCGGATAGAGGTTATTATAACTCCCCTTGCAAAAGCCTCAAAAAATTCACCACACGAGTGATACTGAACTCAAGCACTTTTCTTCACCTCGGCAGACTTGATAATGTCGATGAATTCAGGCTGCAGAAAGAAGTAATTAACAGTTAACATCATCTTTGGTACATAAAATTTTCAATCTCTAACAACTAAAAAGTAGCCGTCATTACCTTGAGAGAAGCACCACCAACTAAAAAGCCATCAACATCAGGATTTGCAGCCAATTCCTTGCAGTTGGCACCATTCACGGAACCTGCATCGGCAATTTATTTAGAGTAAGCTGTAAAATAAATAAAACATATAGGGAAAAGACGAGTTTGTTATACAATTTAACCGGGGCATCACAACAGTTCTTGCACCTTAAAGGTGGGTTATCATGCAATTTAAGACTGCGGATCAGAGATAGAAGGTTGGCTTCTATTCACGAAACCCTTCTATAGAGATGTTAATTAATTTTGAGAAAGTAATAGTAGAGGTCCATATCTTACAATTGATGTAGTAATATTTTAGTTTTTTTTATCTTTTTCAGTACTAATAAAGCTATAATGGGCTTTACAATCAAACATTGACTTCTTAATGGTTAAATGGATGGAATCGTTGGCAACACTGACTCGTCACAGACTTATAAGGTTGAGAACCCTTAATTGTATTATTTTCCAAGAAAGTGTAGTTTCTCTAGTATCTTTCAGTTTCAAGGTTAAAATTGAAAGGTTCCAAAATCTTCTTATTGACATGTGAAAACTAATAAAGCTAGCCAGAGACGTAAATGGAACAATACCTCCATAGATAATCCTGGTTGAAGCAGCAACTTCAGGGCTAACATTCGCATGAAGCCATTTCCTCAGTTCAGCATGTACCTATGATCAGAAAGGTTTCCTTGCTGTTAGACTTGCAGCAACACGGAGCATTAGATAGCATCATGTTGTTATCAGAATTTGCACTAGTGATTGCCAATAGTATGCCGTGTGTGTGTGTGTGTGTGTGTGAGAGAGAGAGAGAGAGAGAGAGAGAGGAGACAGCCAGCAGATAAAAATAACTCTAGATCAACATGGATAGCTTAACAATCAATTAACATAAATAAACATCACAGAATATCTGTTAGTAGATTTGAGATATTGATATTTTGCGACTTTCATGTGTAATATGAACATAAAGGATGAATGAAGCCCAACTTACTTCCTGAGCCTGAGCAGGAGTTGCAACCTTCCCCGTTCCAATAGCCCAAACAGGTTCATAAGCCAAAACAACATTAGTCCAATCGGAAATCCGTGCTGCAATATGAAACAAATGAAATTTAAGGTAATGACTTTTATGTCAGTTTTTGCCAAAAAAGTAAAAAAAAAAAGGAGAGAGAAGGGGTTTGAGAGTCCATAATGGATGCCCGAAAAATAAGAAAACAGGGCAATAAATAAAATACACGTGAAATCTAAGATATTTTGATATACATCAATAATTCATTACAATTCCACTGGATGTACAGAAAAATACAAGAAGATCCAATATGTCAATGCTTGTGTAATATTCATATTTCATTTTTATTTTTTTTCATGGGAGATTGGGGATGGGATGGAGAGGGTGAACTAGAACCAACTGTTCTGTCATTACTGCCATCCTTGCTAAACCAGGAATAGAGAGCAATTAACAATGGCATCAAATCACCACGATCTCAATAAATATTATGAAAAAGAAAACAAAGAGATGATCTGAATTTAGAAAATTTTGAGTGACCCTAAAAATAAAATACTGGTTACTGGTAAGGCAAAGGTATATCTCATGTCCATAATACAGGACAGCTAAAAACTTATGATAGGAACAATGAGAGTGGGAAGTGCAAATTAGCAAGCAAATAATTAAGAAGAGTTGAATTTTGCACATAAGAGTGACTACGTACCAGCAATAGCCTTTGTTTGTGCAGCAACAACATCCATAGTTGATCCTGCTTCTCTCTGCTCAAGAGTCTCACCAATACAAGCAATGACCTTCAGACCTTTGGAAAGAGCATATGCAACTTTCTCTCCAACGAACTGAAATCAAAACAGCAGTAAGATAATCAATCAATATGTAGAATTTCATATTGAAAAGGAAATATAACTCGACTGTAAGTACCTCGTTTGATTCGCTTAACAAAGCCCTCCTCTCTGAGTGACCCAGAATCACCCAAGGAATGTCCAAATTGACGAGCATCTCAGCACTACACACAAAGAAGAGCCATCAACTTAATTTTGTAAAATTCCCAATTATTAGACTGATCCACTATCAATGATGCCTCATCCAGAATAAAAATTTGAAGAACGTTGTACAACAAAGCACGAGGTACATTGTAAGAACTTGCAGAATGAGGAAAGAAGGCCTCTCAGAGTTCAAACATGAAAAATAGTTTATCCAATTCTACGTGCTTTACCAAATCAGAAAGCAGTATTTTTAAATGCTAAATATGTTGATTGCTAAGACATGCAATTTAAAGACTTGAAACATCAATATAAGAAGGCATACCTAATCTCACCGGTGTAAGCACCCCCTTTCTTTACCCAACAATTTTGGGCTGCTACATGGAAATCTGGTCGCAGTGAACTTTTAACCACTGGAAGAAACACGAATGGAGGGCTGACAACAACCTCTGCAAGAATAAATAATTGAAAACAGTCAAAACATCAAATAGTAAGAAGATTTCCTTTGCAAGAATAATAGATGTTTCTCGTTCAAAAAGTACGATGGAAGAGTTCAATTATAGATTTGTCACGCAGAATTCTGAGTATATAATTGCATTTTAGAAAAAATATGAAACATTCCTATTCTTCAAGTCAAATTCTAGAGCCCAAGTTTTACACAAAAAAAAAGTCAGTAACAGTATTTACACTGATGTTCCATCCTAAGAGTTCAATGGAAAGACTAAATTTCTAGTGAGTAAATTTAACCAATAATCACTGAACTTTACACTTGATTACTACTTGCTCACTCATCTTTCACATATTACTGAATGCTCACTCATCTTTTCATATAATTACTCATTCATCACTCGTCTCTTCAAATAATTGGGCGACTTTTACGGCAAATTTTCGACAACTCCGACCACAAAAAATGTCGAATTTTGATATCGTTGGAAAGCCCACGATGTCCTCTTCAATTACCACCCAAAATCTCATTATAATTCCAAGGGATTCGATCGAAAAATTGCCTTAAAAGTTGCCCAAAATTTTTGAAAATCTGCCCAGATTTTCAGATTTTTTGACGACTTTTAAGGCAATTTTTCGGCAACTTTCGACCATCAAAACTATCGAATTTTGATACCATTGGAAAGCCCACAATGTCATCTTCAATTACCATCCAAAATTTTCCCATAACTTCAAAGGGTTCGATCGGAATAAACCAACAAAATCAGCACCTTGAAAAGGCGAAAATCTGGACAAAATTCGGGATGCTGACTTTGTGAGTTTATTCCGATCGAATCCTTTGGAGTTATCGGGAAATTTTGGATGGTAATTGAAGAGGACATTGTGGGCTTTCCAATGGTATCAAAATTAGATAGTTTTGATGGTCGAAAGTTGCCAAAAAATTGCCTTAAAAGTCGCCCAAAAATTTATTCAAATTTCTAGTTGAATTTTAATTTTACTTACCTTCGGATGAAGTATTCAAGATTCAAAAGAAAGAACCCAATGAACTTTAGAGAGAAGAAAAAATGATGGGTGATTTGTGTGGTGAAATGGAAAAGTAAAGAAGCTGTAACGTGTAAAAATGGAGAAAAAAATAAATAGGGCTCTACATGAATTGAGGAAAAGAAAAAATGTCACAAAAATAATTGAAGACAAATGACGTCGCTTTTGTTCACTCGATGAAAAAAAAAAATTGTTATAGTGTGATAAAATGAAAGAATTTACTTTTCTGACTATAGCACCTTTCCATTCTCTTCTTTACGTAGTAGTGATATATAGGTACGTACTATGTTTAAGTGAGTAAATTTAACCAATAATCACTGAACTTTACACTTGATTACTACTTGCTCACTCATCTTTCACATATTACTGAATGCTCAATAATATATGTTCTTTAATCATGAGCTAAACGAATACTATAGAGAATAGACAGGTCCCATGAGAAAGAAAAGCAATACTAAATTATTTCAAGAGTAAAGGTTCTGAAACTCAGGCACACGCAAATGCACCAGATTATAGTTCAATTAGAGCATAATATCATAATTTGCAAACTATAATCAATTATAATTCATCACAAAACACAGAAAGGTCTCATACAGACTAATAGTTCATTTTTATTCATAAAGGCATAAGAAGAGAGTTGCGACTTTGTCAGTAATTTCTTTTTCTTTTTCCTTTTTTTTT
>NC_036248.1:19631131-19633236 GCF_002742605.1 Olea europaea var. sylvestris | reverse complement strand
TATTTCAAATATCCAACAAGTAATTGCTAGTAACATAATGGTTATTTGCATGTTATTCACAAAAACAACCAAAGTTAGCACCATCCAGATATTTTTCTTAAATATTTTATTTTATACCATTAAGAGTTACAAAACTCTTCATCTTTTACATAAACACACCATTAAGCTATATTTAATTTTTCACAAAATCTTCATAACCATTCTATTTATTGCGTCATTGAAAAAGGAGATGGAGTTTACAAGGGGAAATGACACTATATAAACTTGCCTTCCATCTATCGAATTCGGTTGAGCCCAATTAAAGTGATTTAATAAGGCTTCGATTTTGGGCCGTTATGTATCCAATTAAAGTGTGAGTTTTATATATTATGTGTAGATATCGGACCCAAATCTTAATTCTATGATGGGTCGAATTAGATCAAAGGGCCTCGCTATATAAATACGATTATGTTCCCCAGATCACACGTACGGATTATTCATTCTCTTCTGCATCCCATCACAGAGAGAAAAAGGAGACTGCGTGTAGATTTAGAAGACTATACCGCAGGATTCAATTATTGCAAATAACTATATCTGATTCAGGTACGCTTCCGCTATAGTTCTTTAATTTCTTGATGATTTAACATGAAAGATCCGGCGAATTTAAAGCAATAAATTATCCTACAAGTGGTATCAGAGCCTTTTCATGTTGAATCATTGAGAATCGAATATTTCATTTGGTTCTTGCAATAATCTTATAAGTTTTCAAGTTTGACAATTTTTGGATTTACATGCTGTTGAATTTGAAAACTTTTATAACATATTTTGTGTTGTCTTCCATGATTTGGATTAATAGATGTGGAATTTCAGATTATGGTTTCTTGGTTTTATATTAAAGATTTAAAGGTTTTACGGATTATGGTTTATGGATTTAAACAAAAAAATAAATAAATTATTAATTTAAGGTTTTCCGACAGCAGCACTGCTGCCAACACAGCAACGTAGCAGATCTCGGCACTGCTGTAACAGCTCCGGGGCTGCCGATGGAGAAGCATCTGCCGACGCTCCAATTTGTAAGGGGCGGCGCATAGACATGAAAGCAATTTTTTTTTAGGGTTTTTTAGTTTTTTTGGAGATTTGGGGGCGGGGGCTTGATGCGTAAATTAGATGATTTGAGGCCCCAGTTTGCAATTAGGGTTAGGGTTATAAAATTGAGGTTTCAGTCCCTAACACTTAAGGTATATTCGAGTTTGGGCCTTTAAGTTTTGGATTTAATAATTCAGTCCCTAAGATTTAAAAATTAATTAATTTGGGCCATTAAAGTTCTCAATTTTATAATTAAAGCCCTCAAACTTTAATTATTAATTCAAATTGGCCCCCAAAGTTTATAATTAATTCAAATTGACCCCCAAAGTTTCAAATTTTCAAAATTTGATCCCTAAAGTTTTGAATTGGTCAATTTTTGGTCCTTAAAGTTTTAAATTTGTTCTAATTGATCTTCTAAAGTTTTGAATTAATTAATTATGGCCCCTAAAGTTTCAAGTTTATTAATTTCAACCCCTAAAGTTTGGAATTAATTAATTTTGGCCCCTTGAAGTTTTAAATTATTAATCCTAAGGCCCTTAAAGTCTAAAACTAAACAAAATATGCAAAATTGGTGATTATCTTTCTCAAATTTTGGTACTAAGGACTATTTTAAGAGATATAATATTCGAAAGTTGGTTAATTGAACCAACATGTTGCCAAAACAACCTCTCTTGTGGAAATTGACTAATTTAAAATACTAAAAGGTATTTGTGCATGTGTTATTCATGGGAATATTGGTCGGCCCAAAGAAAGGTTAATATTTAGCCAAATACACGTGCACCTGTGGTGATAAACGTGTGACGATTATTTGGTTTAATATGTGATCAATAAATCAGTCCAAAGAAAGGTTTATCGATTGATATATTGTTTTATCGTCAATGTTTGATCACTATGCCAAGAGTATCACTTACAAGTTAAATATCTCTGTCCAAAGACTAGATATTGATATTGTGCTAGGTATCTTGTGATGGGCCCTACCACTATTTGAGAATATTATTATTTACATATTAAAGATATTCATGTGAGCTATTCATAATAAT
>NC_036248.1:19626030-19629145 GCF_002742605.1 Olea europaea var. sylvestris | reverse complement strand
CTTAAGGACATGGTGAGAAGTATGATTAGTCATTCTACCTTACCAGAATCTCTCTGGGGTGAAGCATTAAAGACTGCAGCTTATATACTCAACAGAGTTCCAACTAAAGCTACTGATAAAACCCCATATGAGCTTTGGACGGGCAAGAAGCCTAGTTTGAAGCATATACATATTTGGGGGTGTCTAGCTGAGGCAAGGCCCTATAAGCTAAATGAAAAGAAATTGGACGCAAAGACCATCAGTTGCTACTTTATTGGATATTCTGAAAGGTCCAGGGGTTACAAGTTTTATAATCCCACAACTAAGGCAATTTTTGAGATAGGAAATACTCGGTTCTTTGAGGATGTTGAGTTTGCGGGGTGAGAAAGGGTTATAGGCTTTGTCTTTGAGGAGAAATATGTTGAAATTCCTCCAATTGCCATTGATAATAATCAGTTTTCTATCCCTGATATTGGTCAAGAAGCAACTCCTGATCAAAACAATGTCATGCCTCCCTCTCAAGATTAACAAATTGTTCCAGAAGAACAAACTCTGCAGCCTCAAGAACCAATGTCATTAAGAAGATCCACTAGAGAGAGGAGAAGTGCAGTTTCAGATGATTACATTGTATTTCTCCAAGAACATGAAGCTGACATTGGAATGGTGGAAGATGATCCGATCAACTTCCATTAAGCCATGAAAAGTTCTAACTCTCAAAAGTGGCTCGATGCCATGAATGAAGAGATAAAGTCCATGAAGGACAATGATGTATGAGATCTCGTTCCATTGCCTGAAGGTGCGAAACCCATTGGTTGCAAATGGATATTTAAGACCAAGAGAGATTCGAAAGATGATGTAGAGAGGTATAAGGCTCGTCTTGCCGCAAAGGGCTTTACATAGAAAGAAGGCATCGATTATAAAGAGACTTTCTCTCCGATTTCTTCAAAAGATTCTTTCAGAACTATAATGGCATTGGAAGCGCATTTTGATCTTGAGTTACATCAGATGATGTTAAGACATCGTTTTTCAATGGTGAAATTGATGAAACAATTTATATGGTACAACTAGAAAACTTTGTATCGGACGATGCAAAGCAAATTGTTTGTAAATTAAAGAAATTCATCTATGGACCCAAACAGGCGTCTCGTCAATGGCATAACAAGTTTCATCAGGTGATCATCTCATTTGGTTTTGAGATGAATTTGGTCGATGATTGTGTATACTACAAGTTCAGTGGGAGCAAGTATATTTTTCTGGTTTTATATGTCGATGACATATTGCTTGCCAGCAACGATATAAACTTATTGCACGAAATCAAGAGATTTCTAGCAAAAAAATTTGTTATGAAAGATTTTGGTGACGCCTCTTTTATATTAAGAATTCATATACACCGAGATCATTCTCAGGGTATTCTTGAATTATCACAAAAAAGTTATATCGAAAAGGTACTTAAANAAGCAGACATCTTTACAAAATCATTACCTAAAGATGCCTATATTGTATTTCAAAGCAAGTTGGGTGTTCATGACCATTCTCACCCCAACTTGCGGGGGCGTGTCAAAGGAAATTATCACAATAATCTTGGTAATGATGCAGTCAATATTGTTTAAGGAAATGATCCCATTGATGGTGGCAATGAAGCAATCAATCGCTAGAATTAAGCAAATCAATATTGCAGATATATTGTTGGAGAAATCTACATAGATAGCAAACAATTTACAAATTTGATTTAGCCTTTTATAGCTCCTAGAATCATGGATTTCCATATAAGATTTATCCTGTATTTTGTGTATATAAGTAGTTGAAGATCAATGAATTAAGATAGAGCTTCCAATTCTAATTATTCTACAAATTGTTCAGTCTCGATAACCATGATCGACCAAACAACTTCTTCAGCCACTGAGAACATTGTCGATGTCACCCTCTCTCTGGCGCCACCATCGTTCCCCTTTTTGGTGGCATCATCAATGCCACTACCTTCATCGACTCCTCTTTTTGGGTCACATGGTCCCCTCCCTTAACCCCAACCTATATACTTCTACATTCTATTCTCTGATCTTCATAAATTTTTTTTTTCAAATCCCTTTAAATTAACCGACACAAATCATCCCTCTTGGCATCTACAATTTCATATTTTTCTTGTACATCTCCTGTATATATCAAGGTTGACATTGTATAAGTTGTAAAAATCTGTGCCATGAATTATTTTAAATGTTGTTGAAATCAAGGCTAAAAAAGTGTGCCACCTTCCTCACTATAAAAAAAATAAATAAATAAAAAATACGCGCACACACACACACACACACACACATATATAGGATTTGAGTAATTTTCTTTCAATCAAGATAACTTGAATATGGCTAGACCAAAATTATTTCTTCTTGAACCAATTTATGTTATTCATCACAAGCTACAAAATGAGTATAATATCTATATGTATTTTTTATTAACTTTTAAATACTTAAATACTCGACCCAACTAACTTTCGATAAAATTTTAAAAGTATACGTAAGCAAATATTTCATTTATGCAAATGAGTAGGTCGAGTTTGTCACTTTAACTTTCAAACTTTTAATGTGACGACAAATCTAGATATGAACTATTTCATTTACTAAATGAGCAATATTAAGTTTAGGTTCATATGAAAATAGTAAGAAAATTTTGGGGTGTTACATTAGGACTCTAAACAAATAATTTTAGTTGATTATTCAACCTTTAATCTGGATTACAAAATGTACGAGGATATCCGAAGAAAGAACAAGAAAAGGAACTTTTTAAAAATTTGAATTTAGGTTTTGAAATTTGTATAATTTGATTCAAAGATTTTAGGTATTAATGTTATGTTCTAGTATCAATTTCAACTCGTATATATAAGTAATAATATCTAAAACACGAAAAGACACAATTCATGAACGAGGAATTACATTTGATGCAAAGTTTCAAAAATACAAAAAAAAAAAAATAGAGACAACGCAGATAGATCATTCTTTTCTTGCATTTTTTTTCATCCGACCTTTTCTTTTGATCCTCCAATACCTTAAGAACACTATCAGAAGCGTGGGCGGACCTACTTGAGGCCCAGTGGGGTCAGCTGCCCCCACTTGATTTTTAGATTTTCAGTTTTTCTCCAAGTTTC
>NC_036248.1:19592243-19617484 GCF_002742605.1 Olea europaea var. sylvestris | reverse complement strand
AGAGATGGCGATTGGAATAATGGAGGTGAAGCTGGTGCGTGCTAAAGGTCTCAAACAGTCTTATTTTCTAGGTATGCGTGGCTCTGTGTATGTGATTCTAATATACGGATGTATTGTGATGAGTTCAATGAATCATGCATTTCTTGAATGTTGAGAAGAGAAAAATCATTATTAAATGATTTGAGTTCTTTTTCTCATATTGAACCCAAAAATAATTTATTAACAAGATTTCCTTAATCAACATTTTTCTTCTTTAATCATATTGAGTCTTTTTTAGGACTAAAACATCTCATCGATGCAATTGAATTGGATGAATCAATCCAAAAACTTAACTCTTCTTTAATCATATTGAGCTTTTTTCGATGTAACTTGTTGAACTTGGTTTCCTTGATGAAACTACATTCTTGTTCTTTCTTTCTTTTTCCTTTTTTTCTTCTCTCTCGCTCTCTCTCTTTTTTTTTTTTTTTTTTTTTTTCCCTTTCCCTCTATAAAAGGTTTAATATCACAAAAGTTCCTCATATAATGGCCAGTCAATGTGATTATGCTTTACATTGTAGTCTATTGCATGACATATAAAACAATTGACAAAATATTTTGATTCTTTAATTACGAGAAATTATACACGCTTCAAAGTATCAAATGTGGATCCTTTATAGTATTATTTATTTTCTACAACTTATTCGTATTCTAATCCTAATACCATGAGAACTTTAAAAGAGACCGGTCAATATGATTTTAAATAGCTGATAATATGTCATATACATTATTTTGTAGGTAAAATAGATCCATACGTTTTGCTTCAATACAGAAATCAAGAGTACAAGAGCAGAATTGCAAAAGGTAACATTCCTCGCGCGAGTGCACAATAATTTGTTTTTTCAAGTTTCATAAATACACTACTTGTCAACACATTCAAAGAATTTACTTGCTCTGACAATGCTCCAACAATAACACACAAAAAAAAAAAAAAAATGACATACTTTTTAGAGTCCAATATAAAATAACTAATGAGATTTTAATTTCTATAATCATGTAGGGCAAGGTCGCAACCCAATATGGAATGAGAAGTTTAAATATATAGTCGATTATCCAGAGAATGATGAGCAGTACAAACTCGTGCTCAAGGTCATGGATCACGACAAGTACACTGCAGATGATTATCTCGGCGAGGCAAAGTAGGACAATATGATATTTATCAAAACATCTCTTATATAATTGCGTCTAGTCTTATTCTAATTAATTTGGTATAACTTATCACAATCCACATGCAGGATTTATGTGAAAGAACTTATAGAATTAGGAGTGGAGAAAGGAAAGGCTAAACTTCGTCCTCGGAAATACAGAGTTGTATATACCAACCTAACTTATTGCGGAGAGATTCAAGTTGGAATTACTTTTACTGTAAAGGTAACGATATAAAATAATCCCTCAAACCTAAAGTGACCAATATTATTAGAATTGGAAAGTTACAAGAAAAATATATATAACGGAACCTGAACAAACTATAAGTTTCAGGCTTCTTTTAACAAATTGATACTGATGTACAATGTTTGGTCAATGTTATTTGATTACAGAAAGAAACCATTGAAGGAGACATTTTTCGAAAATCTTCACGAAGATATTTGGACGACGAAGAACGAACCACCAAAAGAATCAAACTTTGGTAGCAAGAAGAATAAGGAAGAAGAAAAATAGCAAGAAGAATAAGGAAGAAGAAAAATACGTATCGACTTAATTTGGGAATTTAATGTTGTTGTACAACCATTCTTTTGCTCCCTCTTGTTGAATCTGAATTGCTTTAGGGACTCTAAACAAATAATTTTAGCTGATTATTCAACCTTTAATCTGGATTACAAAATATACAAGGATATCCGGAGAAAGAACAAGAAAAGGAACTTTTTTAAAAATGTGAGTTTAGGTTTTTGAAATTTGTATAATTTGATTCAAAGATTTGGGGTATTAATGTTATGTTCTTGTATCAATTTCAACTCGTCTATATAATTAATAATCTCTAAAACATGAAAATACACAATTTATGAATGAAGAATTACATTTGATGCAAAGTTTCAAAAATACAAAAATACAGAGACAACGCAAATTGATCATTCTTTTCTTGTGTTTTTATTTTTTTTCATTCAACCTTTTCGTTTGATCCTCCAATATTTTAACAACACTATTAGAAGCGTGGGAGGACGTACTTGAGGCCCAACGGGGTTGGCCGCCCCTACTTGATTTTCAGATTTCAGTTTTTCTCCAAGTTTTTTTTGGTTTTTAGATTTTTTTTTCCAAGATTTTTTGGTTTCGCCCCACTGGACTTCTCTCCTTGGTCTGCCCCCGATCAGAAAAATATGGTGGACGGAAGGAATTTGTCTATTTGTCACGAGACGCTACGTAAGGAAAATATGTTCGTGTACACACACACACACACACACACGACCTAGAGTCATGTACAAAAAGACTTATCTTATAGAGAAATTTCAATTTCCATCTTGTATAGAAAAGTCTTGAAGTTGAGAACTAAATTATATATATATATATATATATATACACACACACACACACACTAGCCAAACTTTCAAAAGTGCACAATAGTTTCATTTATATATAATCAGAAAGTATGTATATGACCTAGAGTCGTACAAAAGGACTTATCTTATAAAGAAATTTCAATTTCCATCTTGGATAGAAAAGTCTTGAAGTTGAGAACTAAAGAGATTTCATTAGTTAAGGTGCAACGGTGGTATCACATAATGGAAAAAGCTACTTGGAAAACTGAAGCAAAAATCAAGAACAAGTATTTGACAGTATTTGTCTAAGCCAAGTTAATATTAAGGACCAAATTCTTTTAAGATGTAAGGGATGTAAGGTCCCAAAAGTTTATTATTCGGTTTGGCCTATTTAAGAGACGAGCTTTGAAGGCTCAGTAAGTTGGTTTAATGTACAAATCATTAGCTGGTCAAAAACCCAAAAGATTAAATTATTTTAAGTTAAAGTGATTTTTATTTCAAATATCCAACAAGTAATTGCTAATTACATAATGGTTATTTGCATGTTATTCACAAAAACAACCAAAGTTAGAATCACCATCCAGATATTTTTCTTAAATATTTTATTTTATACCTTTAAGAGTTACAAAACTCTTCATCTTTTACATAAGCACACCATTAAGCTATATTTAATTTTTCACTAAATCTTCATAACCATTCTATTTATTGCGTCATTGAAAAAGAGATGGAGTTTACAAGGGGAAATGACACTATATAAATTTCCCTTCCACCTATCGAAAACCGCCTCCTCTCTCTTTTGTCTCTACAAGTTTTAGGTATTTATTTTCAAAGAAGAAAGAACAGCAAAAGTGTCGTAGCATTGGATGTAAAGTCAAGTTTTTGTTGTTCAATTAAGGAAAACTACCATTTCCATTTCAAGAAGCAAGTAGGATATGCGTCGTATTTGCTCATCGACTTATGTATGCTTCTATATGAATGTGATATATTTTTTTGAAAGCTGAGAGCCAAAAGATTAATTCATGAGCTGAAAGGTTATTTATGGCCATAATCGGTATCTACAAGCAAAGGGGCTCTTCGAAACTATTGAGTATTCTTGTACTCACATACTCACTCCTTAATTTTTACAAATTAAAGGTCGAGGATGAAGGTGGCTGGCTTGGATGTGATGGAAACAAGGAGGAGGAAAGGAATCAAGTCAAACAAAATCTCAAATTTTAACATCAACTTTCAAGTTTAAGAGATCGATTAAATTTATGAAAGTTAAGTGAACAAAAAATATTGAAATATATTTTCAACGATCTCTAAGTGTGTTACTTTTCATTATGAAATATTAGCATTTTTGTTTGGATTACACATGAATAAAAGTATGGTTATGCATGAGGTTAATTGAAGTAGCATGAATTGAAATGGACATGTACTTGCATGGTAAAGTACGTTAGAAGTCCTTATAGGCTAAAATGTGAAATTTTTAGATTTATGTCTGATTTTCAAATGATCGCAACACGATATTTATTCAAGTTTCTGAACAAGCCCAGTAGGATTTGACATCCTTACAAGGCCTCCGACCATAGCACTTGGAATCACGTGAATTGAATGCCTGTAGAAATAGTCGTTGTATTTTAGTGTGTTGGCCTTGTTTATCAATATTTGGAGCAAAAGTGAAGACGTTGTTGAGTCTAATTGAAGTTTGTGCAAATCAATTCTAGACTAATCGGATTTCATGATATTGATAAGAAGCATTAGTAGAGCAATTGAAGGAAAGTCACAAGTTTTGGGAGTGAAATTCAACGTGGATGCTTTCAGAAGTTACGGGGATCATAATGAAGATTTAATTTTTTTTTTTTTTTTTTAAAGGAGGACCAAAACATACAAAAAATTTGAAGCATGAACGAAATTGCAAAATGATGAAAGTCGAGGGGTTGGACTGTCGTCGAAATAGACCTATGGATGTTGCGGCCCGATCAATTTTGGGGATTTTCCCCCTTTATGTCACAATTTGGCGCAAAGAGCAGCCCGATCATGAAAAATTAAGGTTTTTTCAATTTTTTATTCTAGTGTTATTTTGGTCATTTTGATGCCATGTCTCTCAAGGAGGTTTGAGCACTATATAAAAACATATTCTAGGTCGAATAAATGGAATGTTACACACAGTACACCAAACGGAAAAGAGAGAAGATACAAGGGAGAAAAGAAAGAAAAAACTAGATTTTTAAGTTTTTGGCGTAAAAAAAAGCGATTCATGGTGCAAAAAGATAATCTTTTTTCCTCTTGTTTGCTTTAAAAATCTCATATTGCAATCTAAAACCCATTTACAGTTTTCTTCCATTATGATGCGTAAGTAAATAAATAGTTGGGATGAATGACATAACCTATTTTTGAACCTTTAATTTCAATTCTCAAGATTCTCGTATTTAGCCCTTGTTTGACCCCCATTAAAATTATAATTCATTTTTCTTTCTCTTCTTATCAACTACACATTCTCCAATAAAATAATGTTATACGTAAATCCAAATTTATTATCATTATTTTTTTTAACCACACATTCTTCAAGAAAAACACTAATCCAAAAATTAAAATGGCAAATAATGGGGGCCAAACGGCAGTTTAATTGTTCCTGTATAGATTATGCTTCTATTCTTCATGCTTTAAAATAATTGGTCACTATTTCATTGATTTATTAATTTATAACAAATTAAAAGGTAAGTTATAGATTTAAATCTTATTGAATATGAGCCATTGTAATGTGAAAATCTTATTGAATTGAAGACATCTTGGATAGGTTTAAAACATCTAGATGTCTTTTCACATATCAAAGACAATGATAGCAATTATTTTGCTAGTTAATTATTTTTACAAAGAAAGAATTAAAGTGTAGCTAAATGGAAGTTGCGGGTATATGTTAGGATACAATATACTTTTTTTTTATGAGAAGTTAAAGCAGGTTATTGCTAAATTAATTGTGTGAGTAGACAAAAGTAACTTAAAAGACCATAATTACAAATTAAATTCTAAACCCCACGCTGCAACAATTTCCATTGAAATTTCACGTGTCAATATTGTAACCAAACCATCAATAAATGCATTTTATGTATTCTGCAAAAGTCCCACGGATGAAAGCGGTTCAAAAATTCCACAATCCAAACAAAACCCCATAATAGTATGGACCAACATGGTGTTAATATTAACAATTAGAGTTAAATAATTCAGCCACCTAGATTTGTTCCCTGTGTTGACAATATACATAATGTTACATATGAGCAATGCTAATGCTATCAATTATAAAGTAAGACTAATCTGACTAGACTTGTGTTTATGTAAAACTACAATAATTTATCTACAAAAAGATAATGTATACTAGGATTGTGATGAAAAATTATCCGAGCTCTATAGACCTTTATCACTAACACATGATCAATATTATTCATTTTGTTCTCAAGTTAAGGGTAGTTAGAATGATATTAAATGGTTTAACACAGTTGACTGTTAAGTGCCTCCAACTAATTTCTAGATTATTACCATTGAGAATAAAAAGGTTTCTCATTTCTGTTTAAGAGATACTATTATATATGCAACAACACTACATGTAGGGGCTCGGCTCGGCCCTATTGCCCACGAGCCGAGCTCGAGGCTCGTCTTGAATGAGCCGAGCTTATCATGATGGCCAAGCCTACCAGCTCGACCCACGAGCTCAATGATTTTCATTTTTTTTCCTTTTTAAAGCCTTCATTATTTATTCGACCTTGGGATTGACTACTTAAATTTCGAGTAACCGGAGTTAAAAATTGTACATAAACAACTTGTTACGTGTACAATTTTCTCAAAAAATTAATAATAATATTATGAAATAACAAATTTTATTAATATGATTAAATTAAATATCATTTACCTAACGACACGCAATTTGAGCATACTTATCTTGTATTCAGAAATAAGCGTCTTGCCAATCTTTTATACACATTAATGCTTCCAAAACATCTTCTTACATCAGGCTCCTGATCTCAGATAGAATCTTCTTACCTGCACTAAAACCAGATTTCAAAACTACAGTGCTAACTGTAAGTGTCCGTAGTATTTTGCAATCGCAAATACCATTGGCCATCATCATTCGTACTTTCGTCAGAATTCAATTATTTCTTTTGAACATTTTCTAATAATTAGTACTACGCATATGATGATTAAAGTAATCAATTAATTTAGCAGGCAATTGATTTGAACTTGTGTCCGAAGATATGTGGTAGACATACTAGAAGAACCCACTGTATCATATCTATACGTGCTAATGCTTTCAAATAAATTTCGTATTTCAGTGTCTTCTTCTTCAAGATTAGCCGAAGGAGTAGGTGTAGAGGGTGTGCAACTAATATTTGCACCCATTCATTGTGCATATAATTCATACATTTCGTATAAAGTTTGTTCTAAATTTTTATAAGTGATAGGTGTGTTAAAAGTTAAAGCTTTTGAAATTGGATCAATTACATCTTTAGTACCTGATAAATTGTATTAGGGTCCATGATATATGCCAAAGGAATTAACATATGCAAATCTTCCCAATATTTTCTAAACTTTAATTCCATAGAAAATATAATTTTACTAAGATCCGAGTCATTTTTTCGTATTTATCAAAAGTCGTTGTAATGATATAAGACATTTAAACACCATACAATTAGTGGGATAGTACATTCCAGATAAAATATTTGTAGAGTCATAAAAACATGCCAAAAAAATTTTAATTTTAAAAGCTAACATCCAATCAAATTCATTCAAAATGGTGTTATTATCGTTTCTAATATGCTTATTGTTACAAAATTCAGTTATTAAATGTTCATATCATTTGCATGATTTCAATAATAAGTAAGTCGAATTTCATCTATGTCCTACGTCAATAACAAATGTTCTCATATCATGCATTCCAAATTTAGTACAAAATTCATCGAACGCTTGTTTTCTACTATGTGAAATCGTGATATATATTAGTTCATCCTTAATTATTTGAATTTCATTCTTAATATATATTTTAAATCATCTTCCATTATTAAATTAAAAATATGACACACACAATGAACATGAATTAAATAATCATTGAAATCAGGCTACAGTAATCTACACAACTTATCAACAACTGATTTATTAACAATAGTGTTGTCAAATGTAGAAGAACAAATTTTACTCTGACAATAATATTATCGAATAATGATCATAATAGCGTTAAATATATTGTTAGCATTTTGTGAAAACTCAATTATTTTAAAAACAATAATTTTTTTATGCATACACTAAAGTGGGTCTACGTAGTGTGCAATTGTAACTATATAACCTCTTTTGTTAATCCTTTTACATAAATTCGAAGTTAAAGATATAACACCACCATATTTTTGCAAATCAATAATTAATTGTTTCTTTATATTAAGGAAATATTCTATTGTATCAAAACAAATAGTGTTTCTACTTACCCTAACGTACCTCGATTGAAGATATTCTATTATATGAGACACTGAATGTTGGTCGTCTACTATTCCTTGAGGCAACTCAACATCGATAACGAATTTCATCACTCCCGTTCGAGCTTTCTTTTCTGAATGCATGCTTGTGCTAAGTGTCGTAGAAGTAGAACTGACGGTTGGATTACCAAATTGCACTTGCATATGAGTGCCACCAACAAGCCCATGTTTGGCCACACATTTAGTGTAGTGATAGTTAAGGTGGGTGGTATCAATGCCCTTTTGCCATTCAATCATGTTTGACAGTATTTACATACTACTTCACACTTTGCGACTCCATTGACCGTGCGACTTGTTGAAATCAATTTAAAGTGATCCCAACATTTTCTCTTTCGCTTCCCTCTTGCATCGGGAATATCTAGTCCCACCTATTCCATTTCAAGAAAATCAACGTCATCCAAATTAATTGGTCCTAGTATTGAAATTGAAGGTAGAATGCAGAATGGGTAAAAGAGTAAGAATTGTTGCTGGTGTGTTAAAAAAATGTGAAATGGGTCGGAGTATTTATAAAGTAAAAAAAGAAAGAAAAAAAAATTAAAAAGGCCAAACGACTACTTTTAATAGTTCTGTGAACGTCTTCTACAGTGACCATTTTGGTCGTTATAGATGACGAGGCTCGTGAGCTCGCCCATGGGGCAAGTAGAGGCTGCCCACTTTGCTCGTACTCGAGCTCGTCCAAGTAGCCCATGAGTCGAGTTTTTATGGGCCGACCGATCAAGCCGAAGAGCCGTTCGGTTTGTTTGCCACCCCTAACTATGCATTATATCAACATCAAAATTCTCTTATAGTTGGTATATGGAAGAGGCTACCTGGGAAAAAGAAGACGAAATGCAGGTTAAATATCTAGAACTTTTTAGTAAGCAAATTTCGATGACGAAATTTTTATGAGGGGAGGATGTAATACCCTAAACTTCACATTATATATTTGGCCAATATGATTCATGCATTTTATGCTAATTACATTGTCATTTGTATCAATTTCCTAATTGCTTCTCTTAAAGCGGTGTATTCGATTATCGAGGCTTTAAGAGCTTTCTATGGTGGAAGTCTTCGACTTCTCGACCTAAGTGATGGATTTTACGTTGAGCTATGATAAAAAATTAGGTTAACTAAATGTTGAAAATTAGCTTGGTAAGTAATGGAATATTGAAAAGGCTAGAAATTAGTATTGACAAAGTTCAAGCTTTCCATTTGGTTGATCAAGGTCCCCTTAAACCCTAGGTAAATAATTGACATATTTGGGACATTAGGCATAAAGTGACATGATCACGATGCAATAATATGTTTCATACGATGTTATAAATATCAAAGTGCAAATTGTTGAAATTGGTCGAGAATCGGGTGTCAATTGGGTAAGTAATTAAATGAATGGTTGAGGAATTATCTTTATAAAATATTTTGGGATCTTAGGGCAAGTGAAATGGATTGTAAATGCATCGACATAAGCCAACGATACTTGATTTATACCTGCAAAGATAGATATAAAATCAAATTTTTACTACTACTGACCACCTCTTGCTTGAACACCTCATGCTGGGAATATTTGTCATTTAAACACCCAATTCCTTCAATCCTAAGGCATCAATCTCGTGTCCTAACCCTTAAGTACTTAATATAGGATGAACATATATCTTATAAATCATAAATGGATCCAAATATAATAGCAAGAGAGTCAAAGATTGCTGCAAATGAGACACCTCCTACTTCCCTTGTGAGGACTTGTCAATACAACATTTAATTCCTTCAACCTTAAGGCCTCTAGCACGTCTTCTAAACCATTATCAATATATATTGGATAGATATACATCTTCTAAAACACATATGGCTCCACATAAGGTAAGAGAAAGGTCAAAGTTGGCTGCATGAATCCACATCTTGCTTGGACAGCTCATGCTTAAGGTCACTTGTCCTTCAACCACAATTTTCTTCACCCTTAAGTATCACTCACGACCCCAACGTTTAAGATTACTTATACATCTCTTAAATAAGATATTCAACCATCCAAATTTATCCCCAAGTGACCCCGAGAGAAAAAGAGAGCAAAGAAAGCAAAGAGAAATAGGAAAACAAGAAACTGGAATTGCAGTTTGAGCAGCTTAATTCAACTCACGATTTTGGAGTCTTTCCTTAGTCCTTTTTGGTGTTTTATAACCTATTCAAACTCTAAACTTGATTGAAATTAGGTGGGAGGTTTTGATGATTTTATGATGGCAAAATAGGGGCAATTAATTACAAGAATTTGGAAGAAAACAACCTGGACAGAGGTAGGTTGCTGGTTTTGAATGGTTCCAAACTTGATTTTGGATGATACTTAGAGTATAACTTATATCTATCAATATTCACATTTTTATATGCAAGAATGAAGTATAGAAGTGATTTTTAATGGCCTAGAATTCTGCTGGTCGCATACTAATACAATGAAAAATCAAAAACTGTCGCAAGGAAAACAAAACTGCCTGATTTGATGTGGTGAAAAAGTGACGGTTTTTGAGACTGAAAACACTTCATTTGTCACAACTTTAGAGCATGATTACCTTCACATGTATGTTATAGAAGTGTGGTAAAAATTTAGGAGTCTTCGGATATAGATAAGGGGGTGAGAAAGGATTGGAAAAATAATTGGACGGGAATGGAAATCTGAAAACAGGTTTTATCCATTTGATTTCAACCTTTACATGTCAATTCATTATCTCTTGGGCCTAGAAAATAGATTATAAGGTGTGTTAGGTTTTTTACAACAATTGGATGACGTTGATGTTCATAACTGGACTCGGGAAATAGCGAGATTTATAGACAAGATTGTAATGCCGTTAGTAACTTGAAATGATGAAATCGTTTAAATTATTTTGACGTGAGTGGACGTATTTTAGGATTGTTCGTGTTAATGCTATTAAATTGAAGATTGTCTTTAATATTAGATGGTAATACGTGTGATTTTCCAACGTTGAGTGAAAAAGAAAAGTGATCTAATCTCCGTAGGAGCTTGCACACACAAGGGAAAAAGGTAAATAAAATTTCATTTGCAACTACGATGCAAGAATCTAGTATCTGTTATATAGTAATGTTGGAATATTTACATGACTTTAGTAAGAGGCTCATTTACATCATATGATGATTATGATTATTGAGTATGTGGTTGCAGAACCCATTGTCATTGATTTTCATTAAGCATGTTATTCATAAGCATTTTCATCCACATACACGACATGTGATCGTGGTTGAAAATCCAACATATGAAACATGGTTTCAAATCAAGTTTTCCATATAAATGTTTTATTGATCACTATTAGGGTACCGAGGCATGTGAGGTATGCTTATGTGATATGTTTTGGCATCGTGGTTGATACTTCCTAGGTGATTGCAAAAGTAGACAGGGGATGGGCTTTTGGTGATCACGGGAGGATAGACTACTCGACTATGTCCTTACGATATTATGATTATTGACGCTTCGGTTGGATACTTCTTGGGGGATCATAGAGGTAGTTAGGGGATGGGCCTATAGTGGTCACGAGAGGATGGTCCACTCTCCGGTGTCGATTTCATATTAGTCATTTGATTATTGATATTGATATTATGCAGAGCTCTATCCGGTGCATAGTAGGTAGGTCAAGGGCAGAATGAAATGAAAGATTTCAAATGAAGTTATTTTGAATTGACTTTGATGAATATTTGACTATGTCGCATCTTTAGCAAAATGTTTAAAATAAAACTCATACTCATGACATGCATAATTTTGTTTACTAAGCATTGACTTATGTAATTCTTGCATTATAGGTGAGCATGGAACTATATAGAGATCATTGCTAGCTATGGAGCTCTTACAGGATTCCAGAGTTCGATGTACATGGATGACGACTTGTAAGGTTATTTTGTGAGCTATTGTTTTGAGCTTACAGTCTATTATGTTATACTTTGGGGATCCTGTATTGTATAACTTTTGAAATGACCTACAGATATGTTTATAACCTTAGAACATATGTGTTGAATTATGGTTATATGATCTTTGGTTCCGATATACCATATGATCATCATAGGTGATTAGGAGTTAACAAATAGGGACATAATTGGATGCTTATTTCATTTTATTAGGTGAAAAATATATATATGTGAAATTCTATGTCTAGGTCTAGTCATCAATTTCATTCATACACAGGTTAATGTATTGTTAGGTATGGTTATCTATGTGAATGGGGTGTGACAGGCACAATATATTTTATAAAATGATTTTTGATAGTGCAATGTATGTAAAATCCCTCGACCATGATAAGTATTTTACACACTTATTTGACCACAAAATATGGATAATTGTTGATAAATATGTCGAAATATGACTTAATTCTATATAAATTACATTTCGTAGGACAACATTGATAAAAGTGGCAGAATCTAGGAAAAAAAACAAGCGAAAAAGGACCAAAATGGAGGAAAACAAAGGTGCAGGAACCAAAGTGAAAATAACCAAAAGATGATCCAAAAGGCAAAATGAAGATGTGATAGATTTGAAGGCTAATTTATCCATGTTTTGAAAACCGGATCAGACCAACCGGTTCAACTGAGAAACCTGGGAAACGGACCAATAACCGATTTGGTTAATGATTAAAACCCATTTTAACTAGAACCGGTAAAAACCCGGTATTTTAGCCAATAAATCCGTTAACCAAATGAACCGTAACTGATTTAACCAGTTTTTTCGGGTTGTTTAACTATTTTAATAAATATTGCTTTCATAATGCAACCCCAGAAATTAATGGTCAATAACTGTCCAGTTCTGCTTTGGCCCACTTATTTATAGAATTCATCTTCAGTGCTTGTTTCTTAAGTTTCCGATGTGCGATCAAGAAAGATATTTGTAGATACCAGTCAACTCCTCAATGCTTGTTTTCTATGTGGGAATTAATTAAAAAAAAATTTTGGTTTCTAGATTCCCAGTGGGAATTAAAAGGCAATAACATTATTTAAAAAAGGGGATAATCATACTCCTGTAAATTATTTATATTTTTAAATTAATTTCTCTTTTTCTTTTTCCATTTTATGTGATCTTTTATTTAATTTTATTATATTAACACAATAAAATACTATGAAAGTATTAAACAATTAACCATAAAACAAGATAAAAATTAAATGTACCCAAATTTAATCATTATTGGGTGCTTTTGCCCATGCATATTAAGTTAATTTGAAATTAATTTAATTTTGTCAATTGTCGTGGTATATAATTTATTTATTTATTTATTAAAATCTGTTCGACCCTAGTTCGACCTTTCGACCCTTGACCCTTTAGCTTTCCGAGTCAACATCCGGGCCGGTTTTCAAAATATTGTAAGTTATAGAAGACATTAAGTATTGGAAGTAGAAGAAATGAGAAAAAGATGTCAAGAAACGAGAAAACGACATTCGAGAATTAAAACGCAACATTTGAAAGTTAATAAACTAGGCGACTACCCAATTATATAGGTCAGATGACCGCCAAACCACAAAGAACAAATAACAAGGCTTAAAGTTTAGCCTGGGTTTTGCCTGGGCGACTACTCAAGCCAATCGCGACGAAAAAAATTCTAATTCCCTTATCTGGTTGAAATTCTTATTGAAACAAATCTCGGGATGTCTTTTAAAACCCTAGAGACGTCCATAAGAAAGGAGGAACACATTCTAACACATTCATAAGGGTTGTAGAGCATAGGAGGCAAGAAACACGAAGGTCGACCCCAAGACGCGAAGATTCAATTCAAGATTTAAATTGGTGATATCGTTTCTTCAATATTCTTTTTGTTTTCTTATTTTCACCATGCCAGACTAGATTTTTATGTGCTAAGAGAATGGTGAACCATAACTTTTTAATTTTATATATTTGACATTAAAACACGTTTTTGAAATTTGAATGGTTCATATGAGTTTATTTTCTCCACAATTATTGTGCATGTGACTGTGTGAATTTGTTGGCTTGTTTCATGCATTTGAAAGAAGGAGAATATGCTCGACATGGTATAAATCGTCATAGGGTCCAATAAGGGATAGAAACCACTATATTCTATGTGAATCTTTAAGTGTTCATAAAAATTTATACGTTCATGTGTATTTGCATCCGTCATAAAAAAGTATAGTCGGGTCGTACATGATAATATGTTCAATATTACTCAAGAGATTGTTGAAAATTAATAGGAACATTAATTTGTCAAAATTCAACCGTATTGTCAAAGTGTAAAACTAAGTTTAAAAATAATTATTGCAGGGGATTCACAATCTTAGTACGTATGTCATTTATTAAACACATCAATTCGCATCAAGCATAACTTGCATGTAATTTAGTTAATTCATTCATTATTGCATACATAACTTACTTTAATTATAATTTTCTCACGACAAACATTTTCATCATTCTTGTTTTGGTTAAGGTCACGGTAATAGAAGTTGAACTAATTAAATCAATTCTTGTGGGATGATATTTATATTCACATCTATTTTATTACTTATTAACGAATCGTACACTTGTGGAGTTCTAAATTGAAATATACTTTTACATAACACACACTGGTGGATTCAGTACCTGACGAGCCCCCGTGACCGTGTATGTTGGATTCGCTAGGAGCCATTTTTTTATTTTTTATTTTTTATTTTTAGCTGAGAATGGACAAATATTTAGGATATATTACTAGTAATTCATTTTTGTTTCAACCATTCCTTCTGACTAAGTTGGCTAGCGCTTGCATTTGTTTCTTAGAGGTCTGGGGTTCGAAACTTTTGTCCACCAATATATTGTATAACATTTTTAGTTATACAATATTTATCAAAAACCATTGAAATAAGGAAAGTACTAGTGAGAAATCAAACTTGTGAGCTTTTCAAAGATATATTGAAAGTTTGACCATTAAGACACTTGCTGAGTTTTGGTACCAAATTTGAAAAAGATAATATATGTTAGATTTTAGCGGGTCAATTGTAAAATTATTAACACCATGATCTTTCTTTGAATTATACAAAATAATAATATCATTTGGTGAGTACGATTTATTCTTATAACGAAATTATATGTTCAACTTCAATAAAAAATTATTTTATTTAAATTTTAGCCTTATTTGATTCCCATTTAGTTCAGAATATATTTTTCTTTCCCTTATTTTCGATCAAACAATTTTTAATAAAATAATATTGCACGCAAATTCAATTTTTTTCTTATTTTTAACTACATATTCTTCATCAAATCACTATTTCAAAATACATTTTTTTTACAAAAAATGACATCAAACGAGCTCTTAATATTTTATTACGGCCGACTATCAACGGCCGTCCGTACTGGTTCAACATCTTGGATTCGCCCTTGATAACACACCACATTGCACTAAAGTGTTAACATTATATTTGATAAATTAATGACAAACCTAAAGCATGATGACATTAGAATCCAAGATAAAAATCTCCCAAAAGAATAGAGCAAACAATAAATATAATCCATTGAGAAGGCATATACTCTTAGTAAGTATATAGGCATAACAAATTGTAAAATTTTGAAGAGGTTCGGGTATATGAAATATTGAAAATTAAGATATTTCGATAAGTGTAAAATTTTGAAGAGGTTCGGGTATATGAAATATTGAAAATTAAGATATTTCGATAAGTTATATCGTTATGGTAAAAGAAAAGGAATTGAATGGAAAAAGTTATTGACAACACTCCTTTTATAACACATAATGTAGCATTTCATATTATGAACTATTTGAAAAAAAAAATTCATCAAAGAATAACAAAGTAAAAATAATTTACTAAATAAAAGAATGCAATCCTAGCAAAATTGACCTTAATAAAGAAATCTGATGCTTGTGGACTTGCACTCTTAACATAATTAACTTCGGAAAAACTTATATAAATAGATAAGTTATCATGTGATGGATACAATAACATATATACTTTTGAATAATTTATTATGCCTAAATCATATATTATAAGAAGTGATATTATCATGAGGGCAAGTAAATACGTGTTGTGCTCTTTTTTTTTTGTTGTTGTTGTCATGATCAAGGTTTTGTTCATGATTTTTTCACTCAAAGTTTTTAATGAGACAATTTTCGTAATGTATTCAAAAGGATAAACCACTCTTTTTCCTTAACTAGAATTTTTTCTACGAAATTTTTCTGAGTAAGTGCATATATACTATGTTGTCAAGAATCACTAGGCAAAAGCCGCCCAAACTTGATTAAACAGAAGCTATAGATAGAAAAAAAATAAAAATAAAAATAAAAAAATGCAGAAGCTATAGGGAAGGAAAAAAATAAAAAATAAAAAATACACCGCCAATAAGGTTGTCGTTTAATGAGAAACGGGACCTAGCTTAACTGGTTAAGGTCGAATTCTGAAAATTCAACACAAATGGAGTAGGTTAATTATTACCGTCCAAATATTCTTTACTTTTTCTAGCAAGTTACACTTTTTTAATCATGTTGCAATTAGAAAAATTAAAATATATACTTTATCTATTTGTCACTGGTAACTTCTTAATCAATTATTCTCCACGGGATTAAATAAATACGAAGTTTAGGTAGTTTGGGAAATCGTATGGAGGAGCCAATTAAATAAGTTAATGGGATTAATGGAAAATATCTGATAAAAACTTTGGGCAAACTATGGGCTTTGGAGACACAATTTAATTATTTAAAATATTTCGACATAGTGTCAATATGTCATAACTATATATGTTTCGAATTCAATGAAAATTACTTATATATAAGATCATCAAAAAAAAAAAAAACATATACTTTTGTGGTGAAGGGTACTATGTTGTAGAAACAATTTAAATAAATAAACTCGTTTCCTTTTTAACCTTTATATTTATTTATTTATTATTACTATTATTATTATTATTTTATTTTTTTGTGGGGTTGGGGGTGGGGGATTACTCTCTTTGGTCGCCTGTTTGTGCAGTTTTAGACTGTAGACATGATAAATAATTTTACCTAATCTATTCTAGGAAACTAAAAGAATGAGATAGGAAATAACCATGTGTTAAATAACTATCATCTGGTTCAGATGGGAAGATGTCAAGAAAGAAAGGAGATCACGATAGTTCAACCCCCAGCCACCACCCCCACCAAAAAAAAAAAAAAAAAGAAAAGAAAAAAGCCGCCAATACGTACTGTTGTCGAGCCTCTTGCCTATAAAATGAAGCCTCCCTCAGAAATTGAGTCCGACAAACATTATAGAACTGTTCTAAAGATTCACTTATTTTAATTTGTATTCGACACTGAGACTCTAATCTCTTCGAACAATATATTTTCGCAGTCTTAGAGAGATGGCGATTGGAATAATGGAGGTGAAGCTGGTGAGTGCTAAAAGTCTCAAAAACACTGATTTCTTAGGTATGGATGGCTCTATCTTTAATTCTGATCTGATGAGATTATTACATCATGCATTTCTTCAAAAATTAAAGGGAAAAAATGAAGAAGACAAAAATTTGTTCTTATTTCTCATTAATGATTTGAGTTCTACTTTGATATTGAAATCCAGATGAAGGGTTGAACCCACGGAAATTCTATAAAACCTAAAATTTATTTTAAAAAAAAAAAAAAAAAAAAAAAAACGAATTTCTTGATCATCTTTTTGTAATTCATGAGCTTTTCAAGCATTTTCCATTTATAAAGTTACGTGAAAGAAAGAAGAGTCCTTGCATATGTAAATTTCACCAACGAATACATTTGTTACATATGTTTATTTTCTTAAATGTTGATTAGTTTTCGAATCCTAAGACAATCAAGAGCACCTAAAAAAGGAGCTAGTCAATGCGATGAAAAATAATTTGATGTATATTTATTATAACTTTGCAGGTGGAATAGATCCATATGTTTTGCTTCAGTACAGAAAACAAGAGTTCAAGAGCACCGTTGCCAAAGGTGAACTCCAAATTCATATATTTTCATGTTCCACAAAAAACATATAATACAAAATAAGATTTAATCGAGTTCAAGTTTTGGGTTTGATTTAATTTCTTAATGAGCTAATTTTTCAGTTGAATAGAATCAAGCTTGAGTATATATATATATAATAAATAAATAAATAAATAAATAAATAAAATCCCAAATATAATGGGTTGACATTTAGCTCGTTGAGTTTAAAGAGAAAGATAATTTTTCAATACCTAGGTTAGTTATCTCAAGTAAGATGAATATTTTACTTGCAAGGAAATTAATGTGGCTTGAACTTGTTTAAACTTATCTTTTCTCACTTCTCATTCCATAATTTAGGTTGATAAAAATTAACTATTTTATGTAACATGAAATCTAGAACCAATATATCATATAAGAATTCTCAAAAAATATAGATGTCATTGTATAATCATTTTTGTATTGTGACACAAACAAAATTTAACTAATTTCACTTCTTAACATACCCTGTCCAACATGCCACTTAAAAAGTTCTCTAAAACGCACTACATTAACAATTAATTTATGGAACATTTCAAATTCAAGGTATTGACATTGATAAAAGAAATAAACATAATTTCAAATAACTAGTATATATATCTATGTAGTGTTCAAAATATGCATAGTTTGTTAATAGTCTAAATTTTCCATTCTCCGAAACTACTTAGATAAATATTTTATGTCATCTTAAAATTTTAATATGATAAGTACGACTATGAGGGGGCAAGTTTCTAAAGACGAGAAGCAAAAAAATTATAACTTATTACACTGTGAAATTTATTCTTATTTAAAACTAACCCAAGTTGGGGCCATAATCTTTTATGAACATATAGAGGTTATTCCTACATAAATATCACTATAGAGGAGTCTCACTATATATATATATAATGCATGTGCAAGAAAAGGTACTAGCCCAGTATGGAATGAGAAGTTCGAGTTCAGGGTTGACTCTCCATTGACAGATGACAATCAATACGAACTCGTGCTCAAGATAATGGATCACGACACCTTCAGTGCAGATGATTATCTTGGGCAAGCAACGTAAGACATTATGGAATTTATCAAATGCACATATTCTTTAATATACATTCAATCTTATTCTTTTCTAGTCCAGTGTAATTTACCATAGACTAAATGCATTGTAGGATTTATGTGAAAGACCTTATAAAAATAGGGGTGGAAGAAGGAAAGGCTGAAATTCATCCTCAAAAATATAGAGTTGTCTCCACCGATCAAATTTATTACGGAGAGATTCAAGTAGGAATTACTTTCACTGCAAAGGTACCCTTTTCTAATGTCCCTCAAACTCTATGAATTGATCAGATGAAATTAATTGCTTTTTCATTTTCTAAGAAGTAGAATATAACAATCTATTCCTGGTGTACAAGGTTTGATCAATGTTAATTATTTGATTACAGCAAAAAACTGTTGAAGAAGAAGAAGAAGAATATGGCGGATGGAAGGAAAGCGACTACTAGTTTTCCTACCGGCTACATGGAACTTTCTGCAAGCAATAATTTAATTTTCAGTGAATAATTTAGAAGTATGTAATAATCCTTTTCTGTGTCTTTGAAGTAATTAGACTGCACGAATATATTATTTTGGCAAAAATGTATTTATTGTAAAATAGAATGTGTTGTTAAGAGGTAAATCTCACAATGTCTAAATATCGAAATATAAACAATATATAAGGGTTTAGACTTCGCTTTTTTGAAATTTTAAATTGGAACTCTAAATCTTGACATGGTATTAGAGCACATTAAATTTCAACGAGCAATTCGATCCGATTATAACTCAGTAATGAGTACATGAATTTCAAGATAAGCATGCTCAAATAAACCGCCATCTTGTAGGAGTATGTTAAGGGATAAATCTCACATCGATTTAATATCGAAATATAAATCAACTTATAAAAGCTTGGACAACTCCTAAGGTTGACTTTAAGATGGACCCCAGGTGTGCATTTTTGTTTTCTCCATCTAACTTCTTTAGCTTTCTCAAGAGATTAAATTTTTTTGACCTAGGATGACAATAAACTGGGGACTGAACATGTTGTATCCAATCCCCCCCCCCCCCCCCAAAAAAAAAAAAAAAAAAAAAAATCTATCTGAACATTTTTTTTTTCGATTGTAATCAATTATGTTCAAACACAGGTGAACGCGTAAATCACCAGATTACCTTGAATTAAGAAATCAAAGGTTCAATTATTTTCTTCATAAATTAGCTATACTCGTTTTAAACACCTTTATCTGAATTGCTCAAGTGACAACTGATAGTAAATATAAAATTAACCTGCATTATAATTTGGTAAACTTTCGATGATATACTCTATGGCCCCGTGGCACGAGTAAATAATTTACTATCAAAAAAATAATAATAATAAATAAAAAGAATAAAATCTTCTTGTATTTTTGGAAAGCATTCACATAACAAAAATATAAGGCGCTACTCTACAAATGTGAAAATATTATTGAATTGTAAACATTTTAGATAGATTTAAAACCCGAAGATGTCTTGTTACTGTTGACACATAAAAATTCAGCCCAAATCGAACGGCCCAAGGAGTAAAGCCCAATTGGAAGATCCTCAAATCAGATAGCCCAAAGAACGGAGTCCAATCGAACAAATCAAGGTGAAGGCCCAAATAAGGGGGCCCAAGAGTGCTGTAATGCCATCGCCCAAGTTTGTAAGTCGCCCAGAATCTGAACGAATAGAGTGTCATACGGTCGCCCAAAGCTGTTATTCTATTCTCGTCCAAACCTTCAAGTCGCCCAAGGTATCAACAGACATAACGCGTCGTGATTATCAAGAAATGCAGTTATCAAGGCAGTTGTTAAAACAGCCCTATCACGTTCCCCGACTCAAAGAATTCAATCGAAAGCGGTTGAACGATGAAAGGTAATGACAGCAGTTAAAAGGCAGTTTTCATGATAAAATGGCCACTACGAAGAAAGTGGATAGTTATAGGACGATCAAGCAGTTTTTAGAGCAGTTAATCACAAAGATCGTCTATGAAATATAAAAGGGAGAAACAACATAGAAGCAAGAGACCGAATCCAAAACTCTCGAACAGAGAACATGTAATTTTCATTTCCTTAGTTTTTTTAGACTTAAACAATTTTCTTTCAGTAACTCGTGTGCTTGCGCCCCTTGAAGGCACGTTGTTTTTCATTTCCAATTGTAAAGTTCATCGCCAATAAAAGAACACTCCTTTTTGGGACTTTGTCTCAAGAGGTTTCGTCCCTTACACAATCGTTTGATCCTTTTTAATTGTTAGCGACTTAACCCGCGCGAAATAATTTGGCACGCCCGGTGGAACAGTGGTGTTAGGTGTTGAAAGTACAAAAGGAGAAACAATATGCCTCAGAGATCCGACAAGGAAGGAGCAAGTCAGGGAGGAATCCAGTCTGTAATCGAGCGATATGAGGAGCAGCATGCCTCTCCACGAACAGATGGACAAAATCAGAGCAGTAAGAGTCGTTACGAACCAATGACGGAGTTGAGTCCTCGAACCATGCGTGCATTACTTGGGGAACTCACGCAAGATGTCGTTGAACAGGTAAATCTTCGAAGTATTCATAATATGGAAAGATTTACACAAAATGGAAATGCACACTATGACAATATGGCCAAACAGCTAAAAATATTAAACGAAACAATGAATAAGTTAGTAGGCCAAATATGTCAACCGGCTATACCTCTTACAAACCACTTTCAAACCAGGACAATTGTGGGATATAATCCCTTTGTCCTAAATCCGAATCAAGGGGTAGAACCGCTTTCTGGTCCCTCTACTTCAAACCAAGGGGGTACTACAGTGCCAAATCAAAATAATGGTAATGGCATGCCTAACTTGGGGGGGTAATCCAAACGTGAGAGATAATGTCCTAAACAATTGACAGAATATTCCACGTGGTAGTGAGGGAACAGATGTCCAGGCTAATGGTAATGGCCCTAACTATGGTAATTTTGTTGCCAATCAAGGACCAAACATCAGGCCTCATGTAAATCAATCGGTTAATCAGCCTGTAGGAATTCCATATGATCCCAATGTCATGTTGAGGAACCAGATTATGGAAATCGTGCAGGATCAGATGGCTTTTGGGGTGCGTCCTGTCATCAGGCCGACGTATACAAAGTCATATCCTGATTGGATAGACCAAGCATATCCATGGCCTAGAGGGTACAAAGTGTCAGAATTCTCACTGTTTACCGGCTTAGGAGAGGTGTCTACTCTAGAACACATAGGGCGATTCACGTTGCAAAGTGGTGATGTAACAGATTACCATAAAATGAGACTTTTCCCCAGTTCGTTAACAGGAGTAGCTTTCTCCTAGTTCATCAACTTGCCAGCGAACTCTGTTCAAATATAGCAACAACTGGAACAGTTGTTTCACGCTCAGTTTTACAAAACTAAGTCTGAAGTCACTTTGGCTGATTTGGCGAATCTACGTCAAATGCCAAATGAATAGGCAGAAAGTTTTCTCCAAAAGTTCAAAACAGCAAGAAGCAAGTGTTTTATACCTCTGCCCGAAAAAGAATTTGTCAAGATCGCACAAGGCTGCTTGAGTTTTGATTTAAAAAAGAAGTTCCAGGACAAGGAATTTCCTGACCTTTTCCAGTTGAGTGCGAATGTAATTAGGTATGAGTGACTGATAAGAGAAGAAGAACAAATGAAAAATTTCACTAAAGGGACTTATTACAGAGACCCAAATTTTGACGTTCATACCATCGACGACGAATCATACGATCAGGCTGAAATGTGTTTGGCCGAATTGGTAAAAGGGGATACATATACCTGTCCCATAATGGCCAAGCCTAGACCATCGGGGAAAAGATGAGCCCATAAAGGATGGAAACATAAAGGCTAGAACGTTCTCGTTCGATGTGACCAAAGCTGACCTTATATTCGATAAATTATATAGGGATAAGCAAATAAAGCTGAGCGATAAGCACAAATTGCCAAACCCTGAACAAATAAAGGGTAAAAAATATTGTAAGTGGCATAATACATGGTCACATTTGACTAACAATTGCTTGGTTTTCCGTCACGTATTGCAGGATGCCATTGAATCAGGACGAATTATGTTCGATGATAAGAAAAAGATGGCAGTGGACGAGAATCCTTTCCCACAGCCACTTGGGGTAAACATGGTAACGTCTGGATTCAGGAACAAGTTGCCAAAATTCAAGTTGGTCATAGATGATGGAGAAGAGGATACTAAAACACATCACAGTGTCTTCGAACGAATCAAAAGGAAAGAACCAAAAAAGGACGAAAACGTCCTGTGTGCAAGGTGTAAAAGGGAAGTAAATGGAGACACGGAGAAACCAGGGACATGGCAGCATCCTCATCGCCCTGCCTTCTTCCCAAACATTCAGCCTGGTAGAGGGCGAGGTACCTCATTCTATAGAGGACCGCCTTTTGAAAGGCAGTTCAGACCAGCAGATACTGGAAGAACATTTAGGCCGCAACCTCGTCGGCCAAATGTATGGCATTCATTCCAGTACAGTGCAGGAAGGGCAATACCCTTCGCTGAGATGACTAGGACCCAACAAAGGCGTTTCCAACGAAACTACGGACGGATGATGAGGCAGCAACAAGGAATGCCACATCCTAAAGCGCCTCTACTACTCAAGGTAGCCAATCAGAATGTCCTCAAAGGTAGTAAAGAGACTGGTACAGATGAATCAATGAAGGAACTGCCAGAAACCTCTTCTGGGAGATCAAGGTTTGAGAGGGACAAAAGGGACGAAGAAGATCCAAATCAGTCCCTTGCTATCCAATTCGGTACGTTGCCTCCTGTCGTGGCCAATAATTACCTACTGGCCAATGAATTCAAGAATAAGGAAAAGGAAGAAGAGAGGGAGGACAACGAAGGAGAAGCCTGCGTGCTGGTATGTGAAGAAGGCCAGACTTCTGGAGAGGCCTACAACGATGAAGAGGACGATGAGATGACAGACATTGAAGAAGAAATTGACCTGGAAGCAGAAAGGAAAAAGAGAGGAGTATCGCGCAATACTCTGTTTAAGCAACTATATCAAGAGGGAGTTCGCGAAGTAGACTTGTTGGGGGAGCTATCTGGGCGTCCTTTCGATTTCTACGTACTGTATGGGACACCCAAAAGGAAGAAGAGAGTGCCTCGCTTTGAAAAGTATGGGTCGCCTCCAAGAATAATGCCCCCTCCCACAGGTTGGATAACTGATGATGAAGCATTAGAAAAAAAGTAAGAAGGAAGTTCAGGAGACAGAGGATCAGCGTGACATACTGCACGTCGACTTATCACAAGGGGATAATTCGACAAAACACAAGCAAGAGGTAGAAATAGAGGCTGCCGAAAAGGTTATTTTTAAACGGCCAGCCATGAAATTGACAAAACACCTGAGGCCGTTATACGTTAAAGCTCTAGTTAACGGCGTCCCAGTGGCAAAAGTGTTTGTCGACAATGAAGCAACTATAAACACCATTTCATCTAGGATGATGAGGAAGTTCGCAAAGACAGAGGGTGACATGATTCCTACAGAAGTCATCCTCACTAGCTTCAATGGAGGAGCAACTTCAGCTAAGGGAGTTATGCCATTAGACATAACTATAGGTACGACTACTAGGACCACTGTCTTCTTTGTAATAGATGGTCCTACTAGTTACAACGTGCTCCTAGGAAGAGATTGGATACACGGAAGTCACTGTATACCCTCGTCGCTCCATCAATGCCTGATCTTTTGGAATGACAAAGGTGAAGCAGAGGTGGTACAGGCCGACCATAGGTTTTTTGTCGCAGAAGCAAACTCGGTGGAAAAGTTCTTGTACGAAGGAAACTATGGACCTGTCAGAGTAGTGCAAGACGGGGAAGAAACTCAGGTTGTCGCGCAAAGCGAAGAACCATTCTCAGTGGACGCACTCACTGAGATGTTCAAACAGATGAGGCCAAATATAGTGGCCCTGGAAGAGCCAGTAATTGGCAAAAGGATAATCAAGGAATCTTGAATGGATTCTGAGTTGCGAAAGCAAATGGCCGACATTCAGGCCTTCAAAGTCAGACTGATGGCTTTCAATAAGGAATGCAATGACAAAGTGAAGGAAGAGACTGCCCTAAAAGCGCTGAAGGACAAGTTGGCAGTATTCGAGTTAGAGCAAAGCATTGGCCGAGAAGTCAACAAAGTGGATTGTTTGGAAGAGGAAGTACTTACAAAAGAACTGGACGACGAAGTGATGCAGATTGCCAAACCTGGATACGCTCAAGCGCAAGACCCTCTGAAGGAGAAGATCACCCAACGTTCATCAGGCATATGCTCGACCAAGAGGTTAGTAACAAATTAATCGCTTT
>NC_036248.1:19588886-19592010 GCF_002742605.1 Olea europaea var. sylvestris | reverse complement strand
AGTAGGTTTTATAAGAACAGCCAGATATGTTGAATGGTTGTCGAATATTGTGCCAGTACTAAAAAAGAATGGTAAACTAAGGGTGTGTATAGACTTTAGAAATTTAAATATAGCTACACCCAAAGATGAGTATCCAATGCTCACGGTGGATTCTTTAGTAGATTCAACTCCCGGACATGTCATGTATTCTTTCATGGATGGGTATTCAGGATACAATCAAATCTATATAGCTGAAGAAGACATACACAAAACTGCCTTTAGATGCCCTGGGTCTCTAGGATGTTTTGAATGGGTGGTTATGCCTTTCGGCCTAAAAAATGCAGGGGCAACTTATCAAAGGGCTATGAATTTAATCTTTCATGACATGATAGGCAAGTTTGTTGAGGTGTATGTGGATGACATAGTGGTCAAGTCCATTAAAGAAGATGACCATTTCGAACAGTTAAGATGTTCGTTTGAACGAATGAGGCAATATAAGCTAAAGTTGAATCCCTTAAAGTGCGCATTTGGTATTAATGCAGGGAACTTTCTTGGTTTCTTAGTACACAAGAGAGGGATTGAATTTGATAAAAATAAAGCGAAGGCTATCTTAGAAGCCAAACCACCTAGCAACAAAAAGGAGTTGCAAAGGTTTCTAGGCCAAGTAAATTTTCTAAGACGCTTTATTTCTAACTGTGCAGGGCGAACTAAAATCTTTTCGCCGCTATTAAAGCTGAAAAATCAGGACGAATTCGTCTGGAAAGAAGAACATCAAAAGGCTTTTGAAAGCCTGAAGATATATCTATCAAGTCCACCAGTGTTGGTGTCACCAATCCAAGGACGGCCGATGAAAGTGTACGTGTCGGCTAAAAAAGAATCAATAGCTGGAATGGTCGCGCAGGAAGACCAAGTTGGTGAAGAAAGGGCAATTTACTATTTAAGTAGACGGTTAACTAAATGTGAATGCAATTACTCTGCTGTTGAAAAATTATATCTTGCGTTGTATTTCACATGTACAAAACTAAGGGCTTACTTACGGCCCGTAACCGTTTATTTAATTTCTAATGTAAATTTAGTTAAGTATATATTTTCGCGCCCTATTTTACATCAAAGGGTAGGCCTTTGGACACTAGCTTTATCAGAATTCGAAATATAATATATACCTCAAAAGGCAGTAAAAAATCAGGCTTTGGTTAACTTTCTAGCCGATCATCCATGCCTTGACATACCTGAAGAAATCGAATTAGAAATCAATTCGTTCGAATTAAAACCTTGGGTGTTGTATTTCGATGGGTCAAAGACCTCTAAAGGTGCAGGAGTAGGAGTAGCGTTGATTAATCCTTTAGAGATTTGCTACAAGTTTGCATTCACCTTAGACAGAATGTGCACCAACAATCAGGCTGAATATAAAGCCTTAATTGTAGGCCTAGAACTAATGATAGATATGGGAATAAGAAATGTGATCGTTAGGGGCGATTCTCAATTGGTGATCCATCAATTGATCGGTGATTTTAAATGTCAAAGTGATTCCATTATAAGTCAATACGAGATCGCCCAAGAATTACTAGAAGAATTCGATCAAGTAAAACTCCAATGCGTTGATAGGATATATAACGACATGGCAAATGAGTTAGCCCAAATGGCATCAGGGTACTCAAAGGTTTTGAATTGGAAGTCTACTTGTGATTATGGAATCATATTGCCCGTGATTCAAAGAAGGGCGAGAAAAATTGAACTTCACTGTATACAAGATGGAGACGCAGTGGATTGGGGAACAGAGATTAAAGGGTTCCTTAAAGAACCTAATGGAGGAGTTAGTAGGAAAACAAAGCTATGTTTGCTGAATTACACACTAATAGATGAAGAGTTGTTTAAGAAACACCCTGATGTTGTATTACTAAAGTGTGTAAGTTTGCAAGAGGCCAAGACGATCATGACTGAAGTGCATGAAAGGATATGTGGAGCTCATCAAGCTGGCCATAGGATGAGATGGTTAATTATTAGGAGTGGATATTTTTGGCCAAAGATGGAAGAACTATGCGTTTAGTATGCAAAAAGTTGTTTAGCATGCCAAAAACATGGTCCAATATAAAGGGCGCCAGCACGAGAGATGACACCTATTATTAAACATTGGCCGTTCAAAGGTTGGGCGATAGATGTGATAGGAAAGATCTACCCTCCATCGTCCAAGCAACATACTTTTGTTATAGTTGCAACCGACTATTTCACCAAATGGGTAGAGGCGGTACCTTTGAAAGAGATCACCCAAAAGAATGTCATAGAATTTATCCATGATCACATTATTTATAGGTTTTGGAATTTCACAAACTTTAATGGTAGATCACGGAACATCTTTGAATGGGGATCAAGTGAACAAATTTTTGAGCGAGTTTGGGGTTAAATTAGTAAACTCCACACCGTACTACGCTCAATCCAACGGACAAGCGGAATCTTCTAATAAGATTCTAAAAAATATCATCAGAAAGATGATAGATGAAAACGCCAGAAATTGGCACGAATGTTTGAACAAGGTCTTATGGGCTTATAGAATATCATCTCGGTCAAGTACCAAAGTTACTCCTTTCCAACTTGTTTATGGACAGGAGGCCGTTTTGCCTAAGGAAATTAACGTGCAATCTATTCGAGTGTGCTTGCAACATAAGTTGAATGATAATGAGTATTCCGAATCACTAGTTCAAAATTTGTTGAGTTTAGACGAATTGAAGTTGGACGTCTTAGATAGGTTGCAAGTTCAAAAGCAAAGAATGGCTAAGTTTTATAATAAAAAAGTCATAGCCAAGTCGTTCAGCTTGGGCGAACTAGTTTGGAAGACGATACTCTCTTTGGATACCAAGGATCTAAAGTACGGGAAGTGGTCGCCCAATTGGGAAGGACCATACAAAATAAACAGTGTGTTGCCTAATGGAGCGTACCACTTGGAAGATTTAGATGGCACCAAGCACGTAAGATTCATTAACGGCAAATATTTGAAAAAATATGTTCCTTCTTTATGGGAATGTGAACAGATAAAAACATAACCAAACATTTTGGACGATCAAAAGTTAATAAAGACAGAGCGAAATACGTTCAAATAAAGTTCTTTATTATTAAACGTTCATTACAAGAATACAAAAGATACAAATGA
>NC_036248.1:19587165-19588761 GCF_002742605.1 Olea europaea var. sylvestris | reverse complement strand
CCAGAAAATATTTCCTATACCTCCCATACCAAAGGTGATATCAAGGTAAATATAAGGCGGACGGACTAAACAATCAATTTTTGAATCAGGTTGATCGTCAGAATGCCAAGAAATGGCAACAAATTGATTTCGAAGAAGAAAATGAAGAGATGAAGATAGAGGATGAAAAATGCGAAGCATTTATAGGGGGTGAAGATAAAGAGACAGAATATGAACAGCCACATTTCTGTCTAATAAACGAAATTGAATAGCCCTAAGTTTTAGGAACAGTAGTGGGAATATCAAAAGGGAATGGACAAGATTCTTAGTGCAAAGCAGTTAAGTGCTTAAAGAATTGATGACTAAAAAATAAACGTCAAATAAATACACAAGAAATTAATGTTCATTAATGATGAACAAAGTTACAAAGGGAAAAATCGAATTACAAAAGAAAAAAGACATCGTATGTCTTAATTACAGTCTACCCCATAAAGAACGAATTCGTTCCCTAAGTTTTTCCCAATCCTCGTTCTGTCGAGAGGAAGTGATGTTCAATTCAGCCGCGACGTCATCATCATCAACTTCCAACTTCTTGTATTGCTCGACCAAGGACTTAGTTCGCTCAATTCCTTCGGAGGCGTTGCGCTTTTTAGCAGCCATCCTCGCCCTGCAGTCGTCCATTTTAGCTTGCAGTTCCCTCATCTGAGCAGCCAAGTTAACCATCAAAGAGTCTTCAATCATGAATTCGGAGGAGATTTATTTCAACTCGTCCTCAGCCTTGTTAATCTCCATACGCAAAGACTCTTTCTCAGCTACGGATCGAAGATATTGAGTACGCTTGGCCTTTAGTTCAGTATTCTTGGCCAGCATAGAAAGGACCTCGGAGTGGATAACCTTCAACGTCGCTTTAAAATCGACAGAAAGATTGAGCGACGGAAGCGTCAATGCTTGCTCCAACTTCGCACTAAAGTGCTCAAGTTCATCCTTGTGCCTGGCAGCACTAGCCCTTCCAATATCCATATCCATGAAGGATACGTACTCAAGTATCAATTCCTTCAGGAACTTCAAGTCTTCCTCTGAAGAAGCAGCAGGACGATCGGATGGAGCAGGGCGAAACGTCTGAATTTGCCCCCAGGAAGCGAACAACTCTTGGATAGAACGCACAATCCTGTCAGCATCCTGCAAAGATGACTGCCAATATTGAAAATCCTCACTACAATGAACAAGGTGGAAATAGAAATGAAGCAAAAAGAAAAACTACCTCGTCGACAATCGTAGAAGATGGCGCGCCCTCAGCCAAGCTTGCCACCAACGACTCATCCATTTGTGAGGACTTCCCCTTGTCTGAGCGAGAAGATGTTGCCACAACCGGCAGACTCATAGGAGTATCTGCAAAGCACAAGAGCAACAAATCAGAAACCAATAGCACGAGCAAAGGTAAGACATCAAAAAACTGAATTACCTTCTGCTTCGATGTTTGGGGGGTCAACGCCCTGGGAAGAAGGTGGCTCATCCATGGGTTGTGATGAAGACTCTGGGACTGAAGATGCATCTTTAAGCATGGTCCCCTCATCAACCGGTTTGGATGAAGTAGCCTCAGCAGAGGATGATGGAGCA
>NC_036248.1:19586836-19587023 GCF_002742605.1 Olea europaea var. sylvestris | reverse complement strand
AATTACCTTCCTCCTGATGATAAGAGGGGCATCATCATCATCATCATCATCATCCTCCAGAATGGGAGATGCTGAGGCTGGCTGTTTGCGGCTTGGAGCACTCTTGGCCGTAGTAGGCCTGGCAGGGAGAGAAGAAGATGGACGAGCAGATTGTTTAGTGCGACGAGAATGAGAGGGACTCCGAATA
>NC_036248.1:19544280-19585739 GCF_002742605.1 Olea europaea var. sylvestris | reverse complement strand
GTTTTTCCCAATCCTCGTTCTGTCGAGAGGAAGTGATGTTCAATTCAGCCGCGACGTCATCATCATCAACTTCCAACTTCTTGTATTGCTCGACCAAGGACTTAGTTCGCTCAATTCCTTCGGAGGCGTTGCGCTTTTTAGCAGCCATCCTCGCCCTGCAGTCGTCCATTTTAGCTTGCAGTTCCCTCATCTGAGCAGCCAAGTTAACCATCAAAGAGTCTTCAATCATGAATTCGGAGGAGATTTATTTCAACTCGTCCTCAGCCTTGTTAATCTCCATACGCAAAGACTCTTTCTCAGCTACGGATCGAAGATATTGAGTACGCTTGGCCTTTAGTTCAGTATTCTTGGCCAGCATAGAAAGGACCTCGGAGTGGATAACCTTCAACGTCGCTTTAAAATCGACAGAAAGATTGAGCGACGGAAGCGTCAATGCTTGCTCCAACTTCGCACTAAAGTGCTCAAGTTCATCCTTGTGCCTGGCAGCACTAGCCCTTCCAATATCCATATCCATGAAGGATACGTACTCAAGTATCAATTCCTTCAGGAACTTCAAGTCTTCCTCTGAAGAAGCAGCAGGACGATCGGATGGAGCAGGGCGAAACGTCTGAATTTGCCCCCAGGAAGCGAACAACTCTTGGATAGAACGCACAATCCTGTCAGCATCCTGCAAAGATGACTGCCAATATTGAAAATCCTCACTACAATGAACAAGGTGGAAATAGAAATGAAGCAAAAAGAAAAACTACCTCGTCGACAATCGTAGAAGATGGCGCGCCCTCAGCCAAGCTTGCCACCAACGACTCATCCATTTGTGAGGACTTCCCCTTGTCTGAGCGAGAAGATGTTGCCACAACCGGCAGACTCATAGGAGTATCTGCAAAGCACAAGAGCAACAAATCAGAAACCAATAGCACGAGCAAAGGTAAGACATCAAACAACTGAATTACCTTCTGCTTCGATGTTTGGGGGGTCAACGCCCTGGGAAGAAGGTGGCTCATCCATGGGTTGTGATGAAGACTCTGGGACTGAAGATGCATCTTTAAGCATGGTCCCCTCATCAACCGGTTTGGATGAAGTAGCCTCAGCAGAGGATGATGGAGCAGGAGTTGTCGATGCCAAAGCCTTTGAAGGAGAGGCTGAGCTTTTCTGAAAAGTCCAAAAGATCATCAGTACACAGAAAAGTTTCAAATGTGGAAAAGCATACTTGTAAATAGACCAATTTAATTACCTTCCTCCTGATGATAAGAGGGGCATCATCATCATCATCATCATCATCCTCCAGAATGGGAGATGCTGAGGCTGGCTGTTTGCGGCTTGGAGCACTCTTGGCCGTAGTAGGCCTGGCAGGGAGAGAAGAAGATGGACGAGCAGATTGTTTAGTGCGACGAGAATGAGAGGGACTCCGAATAGACAAAGGAGTGACCAAAACAGGAGGAGGAGAAGAAATACTCGGTTGGTCTAATGAATGAAAGGCACGATTGGCCTCAGTCGCAAATAATCTGCGCTTCACTGATGGCCAGAGTTGTTCAAAAAGAGGGTGAGTGGCATGACAAGAATTAAAAGGGGCTAATGAAAAGTGGCTTGATAAATGGAGGTTGCGAGCGTTTATAGCCTCTGCTTCCGCCTTATTGATGGTATAAAAACGATCAATTAAGTTCTTCGAATAGCAAAGAGGAACAGGCCAAGTTTGGCCAAAACCAAGCTGACGAGCAAAAAATTGGGGAGCATAAATTTCTACCACCACTTTGGCATTGGTCCCAGTTAAGATATCATGGAAAAGCTCCCTCCCGGTTAAAAATTGGATCCAAATGAGCAGGGAGGTGCTCGCGCTATCTATAGTGGAAGGGGGATATACATAGTTTGGAGTCAAGAAAGGAGGGAAAGGAAAAAAGGAAGAGATTGAATCTAAAGAATAAAAGAAAGAAAAAATATCCCTTCTGGACATATTTACAGGAGTTAGGGGCTCCATAGCTAGCCCGTAATAGCTAGCAGAAGGACAAGAAATGGATGGAGCACCAAGTGATGGAAAATAGGATCTCAACCACAGTTGAGTAAACCAAAGGGGTCCACTACTAGTGGGAGATGCACCATTCTTCAATTGAGCTTGAAGAGAGGCCATGCCTCTATAAAGGGCAGCCAAAAACAAAGAACATAAATTCAAAGGCCTGCCACGCGCCAATTCGTGCGCTATGGGTAAATAACTCAGAGAAGGCTTTATACTTGGCACGCACAAAACATATTTACAAAGCCAAACTAAAAGAAAGGCCACTCGCTCAGTATGGGTAGGCTCAGCACTCCAATGATTGTGGAGGGTCTGCAGACTTGAATAAGAGTCGGTATAGTTTTTACCAAACTTTGGGGCTCCACCAGAAACTAAGATACCTGGGAAAATGGTACGCCCAAAGGTGGTAGATTCACCAGGGCCCCAACATCCCTTAACGTAATAGACATGGGGCCAAGAGGAAAAATAAAGGTGTTATACTCAGGGGACCAAAAACTCAAGGCAATCGAAAAGAGCGCTGAATCAAAAGTAGGGGGCGAATAGAGACTTCTAACAAATCAGAAATCCTAGCACTATCAAAAAGTGTCTTAGTAGGACCATGACCCACAAGGCGAGCATGCCACCTACGAAAAGCTACATCAGATTTAGGCCAAGTACGAATACCTCTTTCGCGAAGTGGCCCCAGTGGCAGAGAGTTTAGAAAAGGAGGGCCGTGAGTGCAAGGGAACAGCTGACCCACCGCCGCCTGTTCAACTGCCTCCGCATTGTTGAAGAAAGGACCCAAGTAAAACTCATTACGTCCAACGTCGGCGGGCGCGAGAAAACTTGGGGTTATGTATGGGCGACTCAGAAGTTTCTGAAAGTCGTCAAAACTAAAGGAGTCGCTAGCTTGAGATTGTGAAGCAGCCATTGGAGAAGGAACGAAGCTTTTCAGGGTTACGTAACAAGGAAGCAAAAGATGAACAGTGAATTGTGAAAGAGATGCAAAAAAATATGAGGCGTGGTTTGGTAGCAGTGAAATGGCGTGTTTGGGGTTTATAAGGGTTTGCAAAACGACGCACCTTTTCAAGTTATAGAAGGAAACAATGATTGAAATTCTTGGGAATTTCGAACGTTGTTGGAAACACAAAGTGAATATGGCAAAATTCAATAATTATTATTAATTCTGTCATATTATGGGGTAATTGTTGACACATAAAAATTCAGCCCAAATCGAACGGTCCAAGGAGTAAAGCCCAATTGGAGGATCCCCAAATCAAATAGTCCAAAGAATGGAGTCCAATCGAACAAATCAAGGTGAAGGCCTAAATAAGGGGGCTCAAGAGTGCTGTAACGCCATCGCCCAAGTTTGCAAGTCGCCCAGAATCTAAACGAATAGAGTGTCATACGGTCGCCCAAAGCTGTTATTCTGTTCTCGCCCAAACCTTCAAGTCGCCCAAGGTATCAACAGACTTAACGCGTCGTGGTTATCAAGAAATGCAATTATCAAGGCAGTTGTTAAAACAGCCCTATCACATTCCACGACTCAAGGAATTCAATCGAAAGCGGTTGAATGATGAAAGGTAATGGCAGCAGTTAAAAGGCAGTTTTCATGATAAAATGGCCACTACGAAGAAAGTCGGTAGTTATAGGACGATCAAGCAGTTTTTAGAGCAGTTAATCACAAAAAGATCGTCTATGAAGTATAAAAGGGAGAAACAACATAGAAGCAAGAGACCGAATCCAAAACTCTCGAATAGAGAACATGTAATTTTCATTTCCTTAGTTTTTTTAGAATTAAACAATTTTCTTTCAGTAACTCGTGTGCTTGCGCCCCGTGGAGGCACGTTGTTTTCCATTTCCAATTGTAAAGTTCATCGCCAATAAAAGAAACCCCTTTTTGGGACTTTGTCTCAAGAGGTTTCGTCCCTTACACAATCGTCTGATCCTTTTTAATTGTTAGCGACTTAACCCGCGCGAAACAGTTACATATCAAAGATAATGGTAGCCATGCTTTTGCTAGTTAATTATTATTTTTGGAAAGAAAGAATTAACATGTAGCAAAATGGAAGTTATGGGTACATTTCATGGTATGATATACTCTTGTACGAGAAATTAAAGTCGATCATTGCTAAATTACTTATGTGTGAGAGATAAAAGTAAAGCTTAAAAGAATAATTACAAGTGAAATTCTAAAACCCTACTCTCCAACAACGTCCATTGGATTTTCATGTGTCAATGTTGTAACCAACCCATCATTAAATGCATTTATGTATTCGTACAAAAATCCCTCGGTTGAGGAGGGGTTCAATAATTTCACAAGATGATCAAACAAAACCCTAAAAAAATAGTATGGACCAACATGGTGTTAATATTAACAATTAGGGTGTGTTTGATTGTCAATATTTTTCATGAAAAATATATTTTTTCTACTTAAATTCCTACTTTTGTATTGTTTAATTGACATTTTTTACATGAAAAATATTTTTCTACTTTTGGTTATGTGACTATATTTTCCTCAAAATCAAGGAAAATATTTTTTTTAAATGGAGTAAGATTTTATTTTCCAGAGAATTCATTCATTCGTTCATTTATCCACACATTTTCATCTACCCATCGATAAAAAAACTGACAAGTATTATTTCCTCTATGTTGAAAATTAGATGAATCAAACACATTTAATTGACAATTTCCATGAAAATAAGTTCTAGACAATTAAATTTCCTAAATTTTTTTCTTTTCATACAAATTTTATGTTTGCAATCAAATGCCCCCTTAGAGTTAAAATAACTCAGTAACCTAAATTTTCTATGTATATTGACATTACTACTACTATTATTAATTTTCAAGAGTTAATGTATACTAGGATTGTGATGAAGAATTATCTGCACTGTGTATGTAAAACATGATCAATGTTGTTTGTTTCTTCCCGAGTTAAATCTTGTTATTCCTCCCTAGATAACGATAAAATGGTCATAGAAAAACACGCAAATAATATTGTATTAAAGGGATGTTCCTATTTCTAGTCAATCGCATGAAAACTGTGCCCTAAAATGTAGGAAAAGAATTAAAAAAAAAAAAAAAAAAAGACAATTCTTTTCTACCAAAATGCGTTGCCATGAATAGACAAGTGATTGTTCTAATAATAATAATAATAATAATAATAATAATAATAATAATAATAAATCTGAAACCATAAAAAATTTACTTATAGAAAGTTTTCCAATGTATTTGTGCCAAAGGAATTTTAAAGTAAATCAAGCGCTCTAACCTAGTCCCCAGAAAATGAAAATATTTCTTCTAAAATTGTTTTGATTCACTAAATTTACTTCTAAAATGTATCTAAAGTGCTAGACATCGGATTTTATTTCGAAATATGTAAAGTTTTGAATTTTTTTGTCAAAAAAAAAATCTGAATTAAAATCTAAGCATCCGTTTACTTGTAGAACAAAAACAATATGTTCAATTGGTCGGGATTGAGGGATTGACTAGATTTTTTTCCAACACAATTTTCAAATTTATTGTTCGCAAATATCACAAGTCACGGAAGCTTTCTTTGAAAACACCAATAAGATTGTCGTTTAATGGCAAAAGGGAAGAAGGTGAAGGTTAAATTCTGAAAATTCAACTTCAATTCACAAAAGAGTAAGTCAATTATTCTGGTCCCAATATTCTTTAGACTTTTTCTAACATGTTGCAATTATTTTAATCATGCTGAAATCTTTTGGATGAGTCAAATTAAAGGGCCAATGGAAAATATCCAAGAAAAGACTATGGGGAAACTTTGGACTTTGAAGATACAATTTAATCATTTAAATGAATAGTGGTATCGTGACTAGTTAACTAGTTATGTTTTGAATTCAATTTTGTATTCAAATATTGTCATCGTGCATTTATGAAAACTGTGTATATATCAAGACCTCAAATGAAATTATAAAATACATTTTTGATATGAGAGAGCACTATGTTATATACAGAAACAATTTAAATTAATGGAGAATATGTTGTTAAAAAATAAGGAAAAATTTTGAATTTGTGTGTAATATTATTTTATTGAATAATGTGCAATGAAATGATGTTAATCACTATTTAAGAATGTATTATTATTATTATTTTTTATTATTATTATTATTTTTTTTTTTAAAGAATGCGGCTGAAACAGGTCTAAGATTTTAAACTCACATTTCTTGGTAGGGTCCACTACTCTCTTTGGCAGCCGTGTTAGACTGTAATTAACAACACAAAAATCTACCCACGAAACCAAAAGAATGAGATAGGAAACAGTCACGTAATAGATAACTATCAACAAGTTTAGATTGGAAGATGTCAAATGATTGCCGCGTGCGTAATTACAACTATTCAACCAGTTTTTATCAAAATTAAGACAACTGTAGACGCAGCCTCTTGCCTATAAAATGAAGCCTCCCTCAGAAATTGAGTCCTACGAAGACTAAAAGACTTTCTAAAGATTCTCTTATATTAATTCATATCCTTAATTTCGACACAGAGAGATTTTAATATCTTTAAATATTATACTTTCTCAATTTTAGAGAGAAAGAGGGATGGCGATTGGAATAATGGAGGTGAAGCTGATGGGTGCTAAAGGTCTCAAACGCTCAGATTTCCTAGGTATGCGTGGCTCTGTATATGTGATTCTAATATACAGATATATAGTGTTGAGTTCAATGAATCATGCATTTCTTGAATGTTGAGAAGAGAAAAATCATTATTAAATGATTTGAGTTCTTTTTCTCATATTGAACCCAAAACTAATTTATTAACAAGATTTCCTTAATCAACATTTTTCTTCTTTAATCGTATTGAGTCTTTTTAGGACTAAGACATTTCATCGACACAATTGAATTGGATGAATCAATCCAAAAACTTTACTCTTCTTTAATCATATTGAGTCTTTTTCGATGTAACTTGTTGAATGTGATTTCCTTGATGAAACTACATTCTTGTTTTTTCTATCTTTCTTCATTTTCTCCTTTTTTTTTTTTGGTGGTTTCTCTCTGAAAAGTTTAATATTACAAAAGGTCCTCATATAATGGCCAGTCAATGTGATTATGCTTTACATTGTACTCTATTACATGAGACATAAAACAATTGACAAAATATATTGATTCTTTAATTATGATAAATTATACACACTTCAAAGTATCAAACACGTATCCTTTATTTTATTATTTATTTTCTACTACTTATTAGTATTATAATCCTACCACCATGAGAACTTTAAAAGATACCAGTCAATGTGATTTTAAATAGCTGATAATATGTCTTATACATTATTTTGCAGGTAGAATAGATCCATACGTTTTGCTTCAATACAGAAATCAAGAGTACAAGAGCAGAATTGCAAAAGGTAACATTCCTCGCGCAAGTGCACTATAATTTGTTTTTTCAAGTTAGATAAATAAACTACTTGTCAACATATTCAAAGAATATACTTGCTCTGACAACGCTCCAACGATAACACACAAAAAAAAATTAAAAAAAATGACATACTTTTTAGAGTCCAATATAAAATAACTAATGAGATTTTAATTTCTATAATCATATAGGGCAAGGTCGCAATCCAATATGGAATGAGAAGTTTAAGTATATAGTCGATTATCCAGTTGATGATGATCAGTACAAACTCGTGCTCAAGATCATGGATCACGACATGTACAATCCAGATGACTATCTCGGCGAGGCAAAGTATGACAATATGATATTTATCAAAACATCTCTAATATAATTGTGTCTAGTTTTATTCTAATTAGTCTAGTGTAACATATCACAATCTAAATGCAGGATCTATGTGAAAGAACTTATAGAATTAGGAGTGGAGAAAGGAAAGGCTAAACTTCATCCTCAGAAACACAGAGTTGTATATACCAACCTAACTTATCGCGGAGAGATTCAAGTTGGAATTACTTTTACTGTAAAGGTAACGATATAAAATAATCCCTCAAACCTAAAGTGACCAATATTATTAGAATTGGAAAGTTACAAGAAAAATATATATATGGAACCTGAACAAACAATAAGTTTTACGCTTCTTTAAACAACTTGATACTGATGTACAATGTTATTTGATTACAGAAAGAAACCGTTGAAGAAGGCATTTTTCGAAAATCTTCACGAAGATATTTGGATGATGAAGAACGAACCACCAAAAGAATCAGACTTTGGTAGCAAGAACAATAAGGAAGAAGAAAAATACATACTGACTTGATTCGAGAATTTAACGTTGTTGTACAAGCATTCTTTGCTCCCTCTCATTGAATCTGAAATGCTTTAGGGACTCTAAACAAATAATTTTAGCTGATTATTCAACCTTTAATCTGGGTTACAAAAAGTACGAGGATATCCCGAGAAAGAACAAGCAATGGAACATTTTAAAAATGTGAATTTAGGTTATTGAAATTTGTATACTTTGATTGGAAGATTTAGGGTATTAATGATATGTTCTTGTATCAATTTCAACTCATATACAAGAAGATTTCTATTATGAAGAAATTTCAATTTCTTACTTGGATAGAAAAGTTTGGAAGTTGAGAACCAAAGAGGTTTTGTTAGTCAAGGTGCAATGGTGGTATCACATAATTGAAAGAGCTACTTGGAAAACTGAAGCAAAAATCAAGAACAAGTATTTGACACTATTTGTCTAAACAAAGTTAATATTAAGGACCAAATTTTTTTAAGATGTAAGGGATGTAAGGTCCCAAAACTTTATTATTTGGTTTGGCCTATTTAAGAGATGAGCTTCAGAGGCTAAGTGTTAAGTGTCGTAGAAGCAGAACTGACGATTGGATTGCCAAATTGTAGTTGCATTTGAATGCCACCAACAAGCCCATGTTTGGCCCCACATTTATTGTAGTGACAGTTGACGTGAGTGGTACCGATACCCTTTTGTCATGCTAATCGTATCTAATAGTATTTACATACTAATTTACACTCTACGACTCCATTGATCGTATGACCCGTTGAAATCAATTGATAATGATCCCAACATTTTGTCGATTTTTCTCATTTCGCTTTCCCCTTCCATCGCGAATATCTAGTCCTACCTGTTCCGTTTCAGGAATATCAACGTCATCCAAATAAATTGGATTACTACTTTTGTGAGCATCGAATCTTGAATATTTTAAGGAATGAGTACGTCGGTGAGACCAACAAATTCATTGTGAAATTGACTTTGTGGAGTCATAGGTAATTTTCACTTAATGCTGAACAAGCCTTCAACAATGATCTAGATCCATTTGTGATGAATTGATAATATAATAAATTAAATGAAAATGAAATGACAAATGAACATGTAGAAATTTGATAATTATAGGAACGTAAGTTGTAATGAATTGGTGCATAAAATATTATGTAGAGAATATGTATTGTAATTTGTATAGTAAAATAAGTAAATAAAGAGTATGGAAGAAAATATAAGATTGTAAATTTTTAGTGATATTAAAATTAAAGGTAGAATATAGTAAATTGCAGAAGGTGAAAAATAGTGAAAATTGTTGTTGGTGTGTAAAAAAATGAAATGGGTTTTATGTATTTAGAGTAAACGACTACGTTAAATAGTTCAGTGACCGTTATCATCATTGAACTATCTACAGTGACAAAAAAGTGACCATTTTTGTCACTGTAGATGGTGAGGCTTGTGGCTCGCCTCAACGTCCAAGGACAAGCCCAAGTAGCCCACAAATTGAGTTTTTATGAGTCGAGTTGACGAGCTGCTCGGTTCGTTTGCCACCGCTAACTATATGTATTATATCAACATCAAAATTCTCCTATATTTGGCTTATGTTTAGAGTGTATATATATTTTATCAAATTATTTTTTATAGTGCAATATACGTAAAATCCCTCCACCACATTGCACTAAAGCGTGAACGTTATATTTGATAAACTAGTGACAGGTCTAAAGCGTGATGACATTATATTCCAAGATTAAAATCTCCAAAAAAATGGAGTATACAATGAGTATAATCCATTGAGAAGGCATATACTTTTAGTAAGTATATAGGCATAACAAATTGCAAAATTCTAAAGAGGTACGGGTACATGAAATATTGAAAATTAAGATATCTCAATAAGTTATGTTGTTTTGGTAAAAGAAATGGAAAATGGAATTGAATACAAAAAATTATTTACAACCGTTTTTATTTTTTATTTTTTACATAATGTAGCACTTTCATCTTATGAATTATTTGATGAAAATTCGTCGAAGAATAACAACGTAAAAATAATTTACTAAATAAAAGGATACAATCCTAGCAAAATTGAACTTGCTAAAGAAATATGGTGTTTGTGGACTTGCACTTCAAACGCCTAAATATGTATAATGTGAAAAGAAAATGAAAAAAAATGAAATCGTAATAGATAATTCAGGACTCTTAACATAATGAACTTCTCAAAAACTTAAAATATATAAGTTATCATTACAATCCAATAACATATATACTTTTGAATGAATTATTATGCCTAAAGCATATATTTCGAGAAGTGATATTATCATGAGGGCAAGTAAATACGGGTTGTGCTTTTTTTCTTTTCTTTTTTTCATGATCAAGATTGTGTTCATGAATTTTTCACTCAAAGTTTTCATGAGACAACTTTTGTAGCATATTCAAAAGGATAAACTATTCTTTTTCCTTGACTAGAATTTTTTCTACGAAATTTTTCTTTCTAAGATTTTAACGAGGCATATTGTTTTAATAATTTCTATAATTTATAAGACATTTATCATCAGCTAATACTCTTATGTATTATAGCTCACGAAGAGAACAAGAGCAAGATATATATATATATACACACACACACATATATATACATATACGTATATACATATATATATATTTTAGCCAAACCACAATCTTACTACATACATCAAAGATTGATCAATATATTGTTCGAATATGATATTTTGAATACTATAACAAGACAATATGAAATATACTCACCAAATTATGATATTTAAGACATTGACGTACAAAACATGGAGATTCGATACAATGATTTTAATTAATTTAAATTTGGGGAGTTGGCGTACTCTTTTTCCTTCGCTCGAGTTTTATTTTTTTGGATTTTCTTAATAAGATTTAAATAATGCACAATTTAATTATTTCAATTTTTTATAATTAGTTGTATACTTTTTTCTTTATTTGATATTTTTGTCTAACTAGGTTTTTAATGAGGCTATTATTGTGAAAATAGTTATCAAAGGTGGAATGCTGTAATATTATGGAATAAATATTAACAATTATTTAGCTTTATCAAAATATTTAGCTAAACCTTACTCTAAAAGAGTATATTATATTTATATTGTAATTTTTGTTGAAACCCTAAATATAGAGATCATTGTTATAATAAAAATATGCCCTTGAGTTTTGACTCTATTACTTCTCTTCTATTATTCTTTATTTTTCTCTTAGTTTGATAACAAAGTAAACAAAGAATAAAAATGCTCCCTTACCCCCACTCCCATTTCCCTACTGGCAGAAATTGGAGCAACGCTCCGTTTTCACAACTGCTGGAGAGGTTTCCCAGATTTCCTAGTCAGTGGTGATTTTTTACTTCAACGCATTATCGACAAGTTCAAACTGAACAAATGTAAGAAATTTGGGTTACGCCATACCATTATTAAGTGTATTTATACTTCAACATTATTGGCACCACTAGGCACAAGTAGCCCGAACTTGATGATCAAAACTCAATATGGTTGTCGTTTAATGGCAAACGGGACCTAGCTTAAGGACAAATTCTGAAAATTCAACGCTAATGGAGTAGGTGAATTATTACCGTCCCAATATTCTTTACTTTTTCTATCTTGTTACACGTTTTTAAATCATGTTGTTATTAGAAAAATTAAAATATATACTTTATCTATTTGTCACATGGTAACTACATAGTCAATTATTCTCCACGGGATTGAATAAATATGAAGCTAAGGTAATTTGGGAAATCTTATGGAGGAGTCAAATTAAATAAGTTAAAGGGACTAGTGGAAAATATCTGATAAAATTTTGGGCAAACTATGGGATTTGAAGACACAATTTAATCATTTAAAATATTTCAACATAGTGTCAATATGTCATAACTATATATGTTTTGAATTCAATGAAAATTATTTAGTGGGAACTTCTCTCTTTGGCCGGCAGTTTGTGTAGTATTAGACTGTAGACACAATAAATAAATTTATCTAATCTACTCTAGGAAACTAAAAGAATGAGATAGGAAACGACCATGTATTAAATTACAATCAACTAGTTCAGATGGGAAGCCGTCAAGCAAGAAAGGAGATCAGGTTGATTGCCGCCTAATTAGTAATCAGAACTATCCAACTAGAATTTTTTTTTCCTTTTTTTTTTTTTTTTAACTCCAAAATTAAGCTGCCAATATGCTCTGTAGTCGCAGCCTCTTGCCCATAAAATGAAGCCTCCCTCAGAAACTGAGTCCTACAAACATTATAGGACTGTTCTAAAGATTCACTTATTTTAATTTGTATTCGACCCACAAAGACTCTAATCTCTTTGAACATTATATTTTCGCGGACTTAGAGAGAGAGATATGGTGATTGGATTAATGGAGGTGAAGCTGCTGGGTGCCAAAGGTCTCAAAAACACTGATTTCCGGGTATGCATGGCTCTGTGTATGCGTGATTCTGATGTACATAAACACTGAGTTCAATGTTGGAAAATTATCAAACACTAGGGTTTGGAGAAGAAACCAAGAAATGGAAATTCAAGAAGATGAAAATGAACAAGAAGAACAAATTCAATATAAAGGCTCAAATACGAAAATATTATATCTGTACTTGAACGATATTTGCCCCCTCTCCGAATTATACGAGATGCTTTAAGGGTTTTATGGCAAACGGTTAGTAGGATTGATCAAACTTTGTTGTAGAAAATACTAAAGTATAAATGTTTTTCTACTCGAACTTGAAGAACACAATTGCTTGAATATGAAAGAAAGGAAGATTGATCATTTTTATGGAATGAAGTATATGTTTTCATATGTTTCTCATGTGATTTCTTAATATTATTGTATTGATCATTTATCACCTATTTATAGATGTCAATTAATACCCCATGAATTGGGGTCAAAACATGATGAAGAGTTGCAAAAAAACCTTGTAAAAGCCGCCAAAAAACCAATTGAAAAATGACCTCCAACAATCACTTTGTGACATCCATGCAACCGCATGGTACAATGCCATGCGATTGCATGGTTCAAAGACAACATTGCCCTCGTATCTCTCTAGTAGGCCATCCGACTGCTTGGCCTATTGACCCATGTGGTCACATAGGTCAATGCAATGGCTCCTAATTGTTTGTCTTATTCCACACTAGGTTCTTATTGATGTTGAACAATATACAACAATTCCCCACTTGTTCAACACTCAATAAAATCTCATATTCAAAGTATACGATACCAATGTATAAGGATTAGATATCTTTCGATTTGAATCTAACTATAGTGTAATTCACACAAGGTAAAGTCGGAACCAAAGGTAGCGTGAATCTTTGAACCAGTTATTCCATATGACAATACCGATAAGAACACACACACACGAGTACCACGTGTTCTCAAGTTCCTCAACTCGCTTAGAGCTTTTATAGCCTTGCGCTCATCCTATTCAGCAAACTCTTAAGAAAGAAACTACAACTCTCTTTTGAGGCAGCACCACCTCGAAGTTCGTCTAGATGAAGTTCTTCCAATATTTTTGTTACTTTTAGAGATACTTGTGTTTTAGCACTAAACTTCTGATGTCGGGCAATATAGTGATTATCCTGTAGGCTAGTTGCGACAGATAATTCATAGGAAGAATACGAAGAAAAAATACCCAAAAGATAGAATGAGTTCTCTGAAATTCAACTCAACTTTATTAAAACGCAGAATACAAAAATTAACCCACAAGCCGGGTTAAATAGTTGAAAAAATACGAAATTATGGAAATTTACCAAAAATGGCAAAATCTCGAAAAGCAAACCAAAATAAAATATGTGATAAAAGAAGTAATTTGCCAAAAATTTGGCTCAAACTGGATTAGTAATCAGCTAGAAAAGGCAAAGGAAATATTACCATAAATGAAAAAAATAACTAAAAATTGAAATTCTAAGAGAAAAACAGTGAATTTTGGCCTCGAAATTGATGCTTACCAAGCATAGCTAGACGACCATGACGTGCGTGCTGAAAATAGTTTTCCGAATTGGGATCATAATTTCAATTTTGATAGCCGTAGCCAAAGTTATGGTCAAATTTCCAAAAAAAGTGTCAAAATTGCCCCAATTTAGGAAAGTATTGCAATCACTTTCCATCTTTGCACCGATCCACCATCTCATGGTATCTCAATGCCATCATCGTGCTATTTGACATCTCGGCCTCACTTGATTTAGAACCTCTTGCATCAGTTGCCAGGGTTGGAAAAAACTCGCCATCGAGTTCACATTAACTTCATCGGACTCCACAAAACAAGGACTTAGCGTTTCACATTGAAGACATCGAAAGTCTTCAAATGGCTTGGAAGGCGCAATCTGTAAGCATTATCATTGATCTTCTACAACACTTCATATTGTCCAATCTTCCACTTCTTAAGCTTATTATGCTCCCCAGCTAGAAAACGATCACAAGTTAATATTACCAAAACAAAATCACTAACATCAAAAAGCACTGACGATGATGGTTATCAGCCTGAGCCTTGTACTTAGCATTACTCTCCTGAATGGATAACTTCACTTGCTCATGGATACCCTGAAGATGTTCCGCCATCTCATCGGCCTTGTGATTGAAACGACCCACGTGTGGAATAGGGGTTAAGTCAAGTACTCCGGATGGGTTCTGACCATAGACAACCTCAACTGGACTCAACACTATGGTTCTATTCTTCGACCGTTTATAAGAAAATTCTACCTGAGGTAATGCCAAATCCTACTGCTTCTGTTTAGTCTTTGCCAAACTCCTCAAAAGGTTTCTCAAACTCCTATTCACCACCTCAGTCTAACAATCTGTTTAGGGGTGGGAAGCACTACTGAAATTCAACTTCGTTCCCAGTTTTTCCCACAAACTTTTCCAAAATTGACTCATAAACTCAATGTCACGGTCAGAAGTAGTTGATTGGGGAAAACCATGTAAACGCACAATCCCCTTGAAGTAAAGATGAGCAATCCGAGTAGCATCCATTGTCTGCCAACAAGCTACAAAATGAGCCATCTTTGAAAACCTGTCAACCATGACAAAAATAGAATTCATTGCCCGTCGTGTACAGGATAAGCCCAACACAAAATCCATGCTAACATCAAACCACGAGGCTTCAGGTATAGGTAAAGGCATGTACAATCCAACATTAGTTAGAGCTCCCTTGGACCGCTAACACACATAACACCGCTCTACATGATATGCCACGTCATTGCTTAATTTGGGCCAATAATAATCAGAAGAAACCAAAGCCAACATCTTATCTTGCTCAAAATATCCCTCATTATGAAGTTCACTAATAATCTGCTGCCTTAGTGAACAATCTAGGAGGCGCTACTGTAATCCACGAAACAAATAACCATTATGCAAAACAAAATCATGTTGTTGATTATTAGTTACCCCTGAATTATCTTTTCGAAGGAAGGCCCTGCAACATACATATCTGGAAATGCCTCAAATCCTACAACTCTGGTGCTCATGGTGTGAGGAACAATGTGCGATAGCTCCATGCATCTGCGACACGATTTAGACTCCCTGCTTGATGCCTTAGTGAAAATGTAAACTCCTACAAGGACACTACGCACTTTGCATTCCGTCTACTCAGCTTTTGTTGACCATTGATGTACTTCAGGCCCTCATGATCAGTGACAAGAATGAACTTCCTCTATACCATGTAATGACGCCAATGCTTCAGGGTCTGAACTATTGCATAAAACTTAGGTCATGGGTGGAATAGTTCTTCTTTGATCCTGACAATTTCTCACTGAAAAAGGTTATTGAACGCCCCTTCTGACTTAGAACACCACCAATGCCAACTTCAAAAGCATCACAATTTACTTGGAATACTTTATCAAAATCAAGAAGTTCCAAAATTGGGACCTCTGTCATCTTCTGATTGACCAATTGAAATTTGGTTTCTGCCTCCTTGATCCACTGAAAATCACGTCTCTTAAGACATTATGTGATAAGAGCCATTAGGGTGTTGAAATTTCTTATGAATTGACGGTAGAAGGATGCTAATCCATGGAAACTTCTGACATCGTGCAAAGTCTTTGGCTTGGGCTAATTCAAAATCGCCTCTACTTTTGATTGATCTACATGAACACCATCAGTAGACACAACAAAACCTAAAAAAGTTACAGAGGTTGTGAAGAAATAACACTTATTCGGATTGATGAATAAGCGCTACGTCCTCAGCTTATCAAAGACGGCATAGAGGTGATCAAAATGTGACTCCCACGTCGGATTGTAAATGAGGATATCATCAAAGTGGACTGCTACAAGCTTCCCCATGAAAGATCGAAACACCTGATGCATAAACCTCATAAAAGTGCTGGATGCATTGGATAGTCCAAAAGGCATGACCATCCACTTGTACAATCCATGCTGCATCTTAAACGTCGTTTTCCATTCATCTCCAGACCTTACTCTAAATTGGTAGCATCCACTTTTAAGGTCAATTTTTTAGAAGACCTTAGAACCAGAATACTGATCCAATATATATTATTCAGGCAGGGAATTGATGACTTGTACTTCACTTTAATCTTGTTGATTACTCTGCTGTCAACACACATTCTCCAAGCCTCATCTTTCTTCGGCACTAGTAGAGTAGGAACTGTACATAGACTCATACTCTCACAAATGTAGCCCTTCTCCAACAATTCTACCACATGTCGTTGTAACTCTTCAGCTTCCGTAGGACTGAGGTGATATGCTGGCCGGTTAGACAAACTCGACCCCAGAATAAGGTCAATATGATGTTGAATATCCTTCATAGGCAGTAACCCTGAAGGAAGATCTTCTGGAATTAGGTCAAAGAACTCTATTAGCAGCTGCTGCATTTCTTCTGGTAAGTCTGAATCCTCATTCACTACACTATCCTCACAAGGTAGTAGAGCATAGGCCACATCTTCACGCCCAATCTCAACTAAGAACCTGGACATAGAAAGCAAGTTGGTATTATTAACTACCGTGGTAGGGATAGTTTTTCCTTACGAGGTGCCAACACAATCTTCTTTCCATTGATGCTAAGGGAATATATATTTTTCCGTCCATCATAAATAACACTGTGGTCATACTACTAAGGTCATTCCAATAATACATGACAGGATTCTATAGACACAATATCACACCAAGCATTATCAAAATATTTTATGCCAATTGAAAAAGAAACCAGACACCATTTTTCTACTGTTACCTCACTACCTTTATTCAACCACGATAATTTGTACGGGTTGGGATGACGATCTATCTTTAGTTGTAGTTTCTGGATAGCCTCTTCAGATTCTACATTCTCACAACTGTCACTATCAATCATCAACTTGCAGACTTCATCGACAACTGTACAGGTCGTGTGGAAAATATTGTTCCTCAACCAATTATCCCCTGAATCGCCCTTGTGAGTCAGCAGACTCTTACTTACGATTAAAGTCTCCTGGCCATCTCCATACAACACATCTTCCTCTTCACCATCATCATATAAATGTTCTCCAACTTCCTCGAATTTCCCTACCATATCCTCCTCAATCAAGAGATTTTTATTCTTCTGACCATCCAGCTTCCTGCAATCAGTCGCCCTGTGTCCTTGTTCACCACATCTGAAACACTTAACACTTGAGTTAGAATTGCTCAGCGATGGCTGATAGGCAGAACAGGGTTCTTGATGGCGAACTGCCTGACTATTTTCACATTTAACCACTGACCTCCTATTTTGCTACTTCTCTACGGCAAGTGCACGCTCGTATGCTTCAGAAACGGTCCATAATGAATAAATGTTGAGAACATCCTACAGGGGTGGCTTTAATCCTCCCAAATACCATGCCACCATCATCTCAGATAAATCATTCCGGGCTACAAACTGATAGAACTCATCTGCATATTCATCAAATGATCTTGTGCCTTACCTCAGTGAATGGAGATGCTGAAACAAGGTTTAAGTGTAGTCGAAAGTAGGGCTGCAAGCAAAAATCGCAAAATCGAAAAATCGAATCGAAACCGAATTTTAGAAATCGTCGGTTTAGTGCCACGTGGACCCGGTCAACGAAATGATTTTGACCCAAACCAAACCGGTCAAAATGGTTTGGTTTAGGTTTGAAAATTTTAATTGCGGTTTAAAACCAAATTGGACTGGCGAAAAAATATATAAAAATAAAAAAAATGAAAAAATGAATTTTTTTTTTTGAAAATTCATCCAAATATGTAAAATTCAATAGTTTTGTCATTTGTGGGTATTTTTGTCAATTCCTAATTTTTCTAATACAGATATATTATTATTATTATTATTATTGTTGTTGTTGTTGTTGTTGTTATTGTTATTGTTATTATTATCCAATAATCCTAATATATATTTAATAATTTCAAGACTAACATAATCTATCAAAAACCTTTTTCCTCTTCAAAATTTAGATGAACTCCAATTGACACCCAACACAGTTTTAAACCACCGGCACCACACACTTCTTTTTCAAATTTTTCACGCCTCTTCAAAGTTGAATTGAAGTACATTACACCAAACCGAAGACAAAGAGATCCTAGACCTTAGGTGATAATATTTGCCACAAATAAAGTTTCAAATCAATAATTTTTTGGAGCAAACTAAGGTAAGAATCTGAAATTAAACATGTTTCGTAACATCATACAAACGTACACTTGTGTAATTGTTATATTTAGATATTATAAACAATTGCTTTATTATTGTGGTTGGTTATTCTCTTTGTTTAATCAGTATCCTTTTTTTAAGATATGATGATCACGAGATCTTGTTGGACATCATTATGTTTTTTGGACCTTATATCTAGTTTAGTAGACTTGTATTGTAATGTTATTGTATTGTCATTAGCCTAAAAAAGGTGAACAAAAATGAAAAAAAAAACTATGTTTTAATTTATTGTGATTTCACTTTGATTTAGTTGATATTTAAATTTATAGTAGATATATTTAGCCCTTGTTTGAGCTATATTTTTCATATCATCATAATGAGAAAATTAACTACTGGAGAGTAGGCTGGGTCACACACATGAAATAGCAGGTCAACGAAGGTGGCTGGACTTGTGGAATAACAGCCCAAATTTTCATTTTTTTGTCCCAAAAATTTGGTTCAAACAGGGGTTTAGTTTATTTTAAATTTATTACTAGTGAGATATAAATATATATTAAATTTAATGAATTAATGACATAAAAGTAGAAAAGCAAAAAAATATATGGCGAAATCGACGGTTTAAAATCGGACCAAACCGTTAGATTTAGGTTTGAGTTTTTTTCAAACCGTTCAAAATGGTTTGGTTTAGGTTTGAATTTTTCTCAAACCGTTTTAAACTGTTTGGTTTGAAAATCTGTCAAAAACCGGTAAAACCGGACCGCTTACACTCCAAGTCGAAAGGAAGGAAGTGACCTTTCATCTTTTTCTTCATCTTTTCCCAATCAGTAATATTAGACTTGCCATGCCGCTCTTGTGAACGCCTCAATTGTTCCCACCATGCAGAATCTCTGCCTTTGAGTTTGATGGCGACCAATTTAACTTGCACACGATCTGGGACCTCTTTATACTCAAATATTCTCTCCACTTCATTCAGCCAATCAATAAAACCTTCGGCCTGTAACGTACCAGAAAATTCCAACAAATTCACTCTGGAACCGAGGTCTCCTTGGCAGTCTTTTCGTCCACGATGCTCCCAAACTCAAGCATGATTATGATATGAGTTTTTGAAACTGGTATCGAACTTCATGAATACCGATCTCCTGTTCCGCTAGACGTTGGGTTAGCTTCGCAACTTTTCTCTGCAAATTTTCAATCGTCACATCCTAAACATTACGATTACGGTGTGGGACTTCCTCAATCGGAACCTTTCCACGACGACCACGTCCACCAACCATTGCAACTGATGGAATTCACCCCAGGAAGATATCGATGCTCTGATTCCAACTGATGTCGAGCGGGATAGTGATATCCTGCAAGCTAGTTGTAACAGATAATTCACAGGAAGAATACAAACGAAAAATGCCCAAAAGACACAAAGAGTTCTTTGAAATTCAACTCAACTTTATTAAAATGCAGAATACTTTTAACCCACAAGCCAGATTAAATAACTAAAAAAATGAGAAATTATGGAAATTTTACTAAAAATGGCAAAATCTCAAAAAATCACACCAAAATAAAATATGAAATAAAAAAAGTAACTTGCCAAAAATTTGGCTCAGATTGGATTCGTAATCAACTAGAAAAGGCAAAGAAAATATTATCATAAATAAAAAAAATAACTAAAAAGTGAAATTCAAGGGGAAAACAGTAAATTTTGACCTCAAAATTGAAGCTTATCGAGCATAGCTAGGTGATCATGATGTGCGCACCGAAAAGAGCTTTCCGGATTGGGGTCATAATTGCGATTATGATAATTGTAGCCAAAGTTATGATCAAATTACCAAAAAATGTCAGAATTGCCACAATTAAGGAAAGTATTGCAATCACCTTCCATCTTTGCACCAATCTGCTATCTCATGGTATCTCAACGCCATCAACATGCTATCTGTCATCTCGGCCTTACTTGATACCTTTTGAGTAATGACAAGTAGGGTTATCATCATTGGTGGACCTTTATAGTTTAGGATTTTCAAACCCATCATATTCAAAGTAAATACTACTAAATTTCTATATAACGGTCTAGTTAAGGTTCCGCTAAGTTCTCTATGGAAATTATTCCACCTTTGATAACTTCCTTTAATAGTCACGTATAAACCTCAGATGTTTAGACTTTCCATTTCACGTGACTTGGTATTTTATCAAAAGTAGCTAGCTAACAATCGATTCATTTGATAGATACAACTTGTTACTACCATGAATTCTCTTGTGCTTCTCATTAGCTTTATTGATTTTCAAAACACAGTTGGATGATTTCTTTCAATCCATTACACTAGTCAATTACTTTAATTTGTAGATTTCATACTTGGGCTTTCATTTTTCATCATTGAAATATTACAATGATCTTCAATTTATGAATTCTTTAAATATTCCATTAGTTTTGGCAGCGCCATGAGCTGCTTTCACCCATTTCATCCACTTTAGGCTTAGTGTGTATTAACCTTGTAATTGTATAAGGATTTTTTTACCTTTTCTCCTTCATAGATATATTTGGAGATGAGATGGATGAGCAATGAGTAAGTAATTGAATAGATGAGTGAGCAACGAGTTATATTTTATTGTTGGGTGAGCAAGTAGTAATATAGACCAAAGTTGGATGAGCATTAATTAAATTTACTCCTAACTAGCTAGTTTCCCAGCTCTAAAGTAGATACATCAATGCAACAACTTGGAAGTACATAAAATTAAATGACAATTTGGAATATTATTTCATTGTTAAATTGAAATTTTTTGAGTTAAAAAAAAAAAAAAAAAAAAAAAATGGTATCAAAAATCGTAACTTTTAAACTAAGTAACTCCCATAGTTCCTCAATTAGGAATACTGATACAATTTAATAATATTGCATCCACAAGTCTTGAACTCCTCATATAAGTTCACAAGCATGGATATAAACCCCCACATTTTGGGTTATGCTCGAATTTAGACTTCATCAATATGTTAACCTTACATTTGGGATTGTTCTTGAACTTAAAGTTTACCAACTCTTCCATAGATCAATTCCCTTGTCACTTTGATAACATTCATGAAAGTTTAAGTATTTTCAGATAGTGATCTTTAAGTCACAATATACTTCAAACGGACTATCTTTAATTTTGATCACAGAATTTGATCAAGATCATCTCATAGACCATTAATACATATAAACCAACTCAATTGGTTCCACAATAGAAGTCAAATTCATCAACGAATGAGACCAAACATCTTGATTTACAAGAATTGCACTTTGTCACTTTCACAAGATAACATTATATCATATAGAATAATAAGGCATATGTTTACCTTATTCACGTTTGGACAAAAGTAAATTTTGTCATACTCACATGCAAATATAATTTTGCATAAACCATCTCACTTAATTTCATAGAATTTATTGAGGCTATCGTCATAAATCAAAGCTAGTATAATTTCCAACCAAATATGAATATTTAACTAACTAATCTACCAAGTCATTTTCCATGTTCCGGTGGAAGAAATGATCACGAAAGTTCACATATTTTCTTTCATAAACCTCTAACATTTTAGAATTTTTTTCATATGTAACATATGCAATATCATGTCATTCTCATATGTCAAATAGTCATGGAAATTTATACACTTCCAACAAATAGTTGGCAATCTTCTAAAAATTATGCATCCAATTCACCACGATCAAAGTGAAGGAATAGTAACTTATGTTCCAAACATTTATTGTATAGATTTATTTTATCTATATTTGCAATCTCATTATCACAACAAAGATTGCCACGAATTAGGAGAGACAATCAATAGGGATGCATTTAATAGGAAAAAAAAAAAACTGTTTTTTATGCCAAGCAATTTCCAGAATTTCCATTGCCAAACATGCATGCAATGGACATGCCAATGAAAGGTGTGTACTTTCATTTAAACTATAATTAACTTTAACTGTCAATTAATTAAAACAGTTGAAGGTATACACAGTGATTCATGTAAGAAATGTATCTCTTTACATATAATAATAGTTAGATTATGCAAAGAAAATTCCACATAACCTGTAAATATGCAGATCCACATTATGTCTTAAATTTTGATGGGTCACCTTTTATGCACAGACAAACTCGAATTTGGAATTTCACAATTATGCACTTTGATATGTATGAAACATGAAGACATAAATACTGATGAGTCACGCCCTTTCCTAGATGAAGACAATAACGGCAAGGCATAAGACAAATAAATTTATGCTTGATACTTCTAGAAAGGATCACACCATTTTAAATTACAGCAATGTATACATTTGATTATATATATTTTTCCATGAAACAGAATTTGAGGCACTTTTATCATAATTGAATTCACCATTGCAAACTGACTTTACAAATTAGCATACTAACAGACGCTCACCCAGTGCCAAAATGGGATAGCATATATGAAATGATGCCAAACACTACACTTAATCACCAATGATTTTTCTTGAACTCGATAGGCATCGGTTCATATCCAAAACTCAAACTGACTTATGGATTTCAAATTTCTTTATTGCCATTAATTTTTTAATATAGACAAACCCTTTGGTTTGGATTAAAAGGTGCTAGCACATAAACCGGCAAATGAATCTGTCAATGTTTACAATCAATTTTGTCATTGTAGAGTTTACAAAAACCAATTATGAATTTATGTGCTTGCATAATTTCCATACTGTATGAAACCATTAGAACATCAAGTATATGGGTTGCACACTTATAATTTTCAAGAACGTGAATATAAATGCACGAGAAAAATCAACAAAATTCATCTTAAGATTATTGAATTATAATACCAATGTTGTGCACACATTATATTCACAAGAACGTACCTCTTATGTTCACATAATAGAATCATAGTTTCAACTTACCAAATGGGATTCAATCATTTTCACTCTTCAATGGAAACATCTCTTTCCAACATGTTCCAGATTTCTTTTGCAGAATTTCGTCCCATCGAACAATCAAACAACATCTGGATTTCATCAACTTATTCTTCGCCTAGTGATTTTGTTCTCCATCGCTAAACATCGTTCAAGATTGTTGAAAAATTATCAACACCGGGTTTGGAGAAGAAACCAAGAAATGAAAATTCAAGAAGATGAAAATGAACAAGAAGAACAAAATCAATATGAAGGCTCAAATACAAAAATAATCACGCTATCCTCGAACGATATTTGCCCCCTCTCCGGATTATACGAAATGCTTTAAGGGTTTTACAGCAAAGGGTTCATAGGATTGATCAAGCCTTGTTACAGAAAACACTAAAGCATAAATATTTTTCTACCCAAACTTGAAGAACACAAAAGAGAATTGCTTAAATATGGAAGAAATGAAGATTGATCTTTTTTATGGAATGAAGTATATGTTTTCATATGTTTCTCATGTGATTTCTTAATCTTATTTTATTGATCACTTATCACATATCACCTATTTATAAATGTCAATTAATACCCCACGAATTGATGTCAAAACATGATGAAGAGTTGCAAAAAACCTTCCAAAAAATCAACTGAAAAAGGGCCTCCAATGGTCACTTTGTGACTTTCATGCGACCGCATGGTCATATGGTTCAAAAACAACACTGTCCCTGTATCTTTGTAATAGGCCATGGGTCAATGTAATGGCTCCCAATTGTTTTACTTATTCCACACTTTGTTCTTATTGATGTTGAACAATATACAACATTTAATGTGTCATGCATTTCTTCAAAGTTGAGAAAAAATCATTAATAAATGATTTGAGTTTTATTATTTTTTATTTTTCTCTCATGAACCCAAAAATAATTTCTTGATCAGCCTTTTTTCTGATTTCATTTCATGACTAAAACCTTTCATCGGTGGAATTTAATTGAACAAGTCAACAGATTCCTACCTACCACGAGAACTTTAAAAGAAACCTGTCAATGTGATTAGATTAATTGATGGATATATCATATACATTTTTGTGCAGATAGAATAGATCCATACATTTTGCTTTAATACAGAAATCAAGAGTTCAGGAGCACCATTGCAAAAGGTTAAAAGGTTGGGCAAAATTTTCGAACCGAATCAGATTTGAATCAAACTGAATGAATCGAGCGTTTATTCTTAAGTTAAATACTCAAATGGTATATAAATCGAGAAACGATGGGTTCAATTTTAGGTTCTAAATCGAGAAACGAATAAGAATCAAAGCTCTCTAATTTTTAAAATTTATTTATTTTAAGTTAAATTATTTTATTTTTTTCTAAATAAATTTGCTAACTAGTTAATTAAACTCAAATCCAAAAATATGATTTTCTTATTTCTAATTTTCAGTGCCAACCCAATTTAATCAAATTGATCTAAAATTTACCCAAATTTGTTATTCTATCATAGTGCCGTTTCTATCATTTTGAAAAAATCGAATTGAAACTCGACAGTTTGTTAATTATTACAATATCGCTATCTTTCTCTTCATATGATTTTAATAATCAAATCTATGAATAACTCAGTCACACCCTGCTCTAACTTTGCCAGAAACTTTAACAGATACTTTGATATAATTTGAGGTGGCAGAAGATTATTTGAAAGGAAAACTATGTCTAAAATAATCCAATGATATAATGTAATGTCACGTGGTATTATGTTAAATTTTATATAAAAAAATATGACAATGTAGCATGTGTTAGAATATTATGAATGAATATTTTGAATGATGAATGAAAAGTTAGTTACGTTTTGAATGTTCACTACATCAGTTTCATAAGTTTGAATGCATGTTGAATGCTGTTAGTTTCATCATTTTGAATGCATGTTGAATGCGTATGAAAACATCAGTAACTTCCCATTTGAAATATGTCGGTTTCACCCTATTCATTCATCCATGTTGTAACTTCCCATTTGAAATATGTCGGTTTCACCCTATTCATGGATGCTTCCCATTTGAAATATGTCGGTTTCACCCTATTCATTCATCCATGTTGTAACTCCCTATTCAATGTATTTATGAGCAAGCTCCTCCTATATTGGTATAAATAGAGGATCACTCTCGGCTAGAAAGAACAACAAAAAAAAAGAAAAGAAAACACAACAAAGAAAAAAAAATTCAGTTTCCTCCTCCATTTCCAGCAGCCCCGGTTTTTTTTTTTCTTTGCTAAAGTTCTTTGAGAGATAGACACAGCTAGTTCGTAGGTCGGTAACGTTGTGCAGCGTGAACCGTCAACCGATTGTATCCTGGGAATCGAACACCGATTAACACCTCTTGCACTCCGGTGAGGCGGCGAATTCGATTTAAGGAAACCGTGTAAACACGGGCCTTCGATTTTGGTTGATTTATTCTGATTCTCCAATTTTTCCCTACAAGCTTAAATCGAATTCTCATTTCGGGAAATTTTGAGAATCGATTTTTTTTTTACTGTCGTTTTTTTTTCACCTCCAGTTATTTGCTGTTTACTTAATTTGTCCTTTAGAAAAAAAATGGCTGACAATCTATCTATTTAATTACGTGCAGTAAATTTATTAGGTTTAAATTAGTAAGGTCGAAAGAAAAAAATTTTGGTTTACAGGAAGTTTCTTAGTTCATGCCTGCGTGGTTTTGGTTCTACAGTTTATTTTTCTCGAACAGATAACTTGATCTCAAATCTATAATTATTCTAAATTGTTTGTTGCGTGTTCTAAGGTTAAATGGCGTCATATGGAAATGATGACGTGAACAATGGAAGTAACACTGTTGGGACCGCTGTGAACCCTGTGGAGACCTCGACTGGCATTCCTCCTGTTGATGGGACAATTGGTGGCGGGATTCCTCTTGTTGGAATGAACCCCACTTTGCCTACGGCTGCGGCCTCGACAATCCAGTTTGGCACAATACCTTTGCCAGTACCTAGGGTTGCGGCCTCGGTACCTTTGCCATCGTTTTCGGCTCCATTTCCGGTGAATCATGCAATTCGACCGGATAAGTTTGCTGGTACTGATTTTAAGACATGGCAGAATAAGATGATTTTTTATCTTATCACTTTGGGCCTTGCACGTTTCCTCACCCAGGATGCCCCTGTTGTGGCTGAAAACGACACTGACATGCATAGGCGTGCGGCTTGGGATGCATGGAAAAGTGCTGATTTTTTGTGTCGCAACTATGTCTTGGATGGCCTACAGAATTCTCTGTATCACGTGTATGTGGTAAAGAAATCTGCTAAGGAGCTTTGGGAGTCCTTAGAAAAGAAGTACAAGACCGAGGATGCTGGGTCTAAGAAATTCTTAGCCAGTCGGTGCATGGACTTCGAAATGGTTGATTCACGTTCAGTGGTGAGCCAAGTGCAAGAGTTCCAAGTGCTCTTGCAAGAAATGCATGCTGAGGGTCTGATCATGTCAGAATCTCTACAGGTGGCTACTGCTATTCACAAGTTACCTCCTCAATGGAAGGCTTTCAAAAGCTATTTGCAGCATAAGAGGAAAGAGATGTCTTTCGAGGATTTAATTATCAACCTGCGCATTGAGGAGAATAACAAACAGGCTGAACGTAAGTCAGGGAATTCTTACTCTGAGAAGGCCAATGTCCTAGAGCACGGCCAGAGTTCTGGTACCAAGAAAGGTCATTCTTTTAAAGCCAAACAGGGAAACGAAAATTGGAAAGATAAAAAGCAGACCAAGAAAGGGTCTCAGATGAAGCCTACCGGTGGAGTAGGAAAGAAACCCAAGTTCCAGTTCAACGGGAAATGCTTCAATTGTGACAAAATTGGGCATCGATCGGCAGACTGCCGTCAGCCTCGGAGGGATAACAAGCAGCGTCCTCAGGCTAATATGGTTGGAAATGAGAGAGATCATCTCTCAGATGACATGTCTGACCTAAACCTCACGGCGGTGATTAGTGAGGTTAATCTGGTGGGGTCTAATACTAAGTGGTGGTGGCTAGACACTGGGGCCACTTGCCATGTCTGCTCCAACAGGAGCATGTTCACTACTTTTGCACCAGTTACAAATGGTGAAAAGTTGTTCATGGGAAATTCTGCAACTTCTGAAGTGCTTGGCAAAGGCAAGGTAATCCTGAAGATGACCTCTGGCAAAGAGCTTACTCTGACTAAGCAAATCTGTGGCATGGTAGATTAGGTCACGTAAATTACAATGCATTACGTAGACTAAGCAAACTAAACTACTTGCCTAGGTTTCAAATTGATTCAAATCATAAATGTGAAACCTGCGTTGAGGCTAAGCTTACTAGGTCTTCGTTTCATAGTATTGAAAGAAGTACCGAGCCATTGGGACTAGTCCACAGTGATGTGTGTGACTTGAAATTTGTCCAAACAAGAGGCGGCAATAAGTACTTTATTACTTTTGTCGACGATAGCACGAGATATTGTTATGTGTACTTGCTTAAAAGCAAAAACGAAGCTATCGATAAATTCATTTTTTATAAGAATGAAGTTGAAAATCAACTTAGCAAGAAAATAAAGGTGCTACGAAGTGATCGTGGTGGTGAATATGAATCATCATTTGGTGAATTTTGTGCTAAACATGGAATAATTCACCAAACTACTGCACCTTATTCACCTCAACAGAACGGAATTGCTGAGCGTAAGAATCGAACGTTAAAAGAAATGATGAATGCTATGTTGATTAGTTCTGAATTACCACAGAACATGTGGGGAGAAGCTATTCTTTCTGCGAATTACATTTTGAATAAAGTGTTAAGAAAGAATATGGATAAGACTCCGTATGAAATTTGGACAAGTCGGACACCTTCATATAAATACTTACGAATGTGGGGATGTCTTGCTAAAGTTGTGGTGCCTCCTTCTAAGAAGGCCAAGATTTGACCTAAGACAGTTGATTGTGTGTTCATTGGTTATGCACAAAATAGTAGTGCATATAGATTTCTTGTACATTATTCAAATGTACCTGATATTCATCCGAACACGATTATGGAGTTTAGGAATGCACAATTCTTTGAGAATATATTTCCTTGTAAAGAGTTAACTCCTATTAAACGGACTATGGAACCGTCTGCTTCTGGCAGCAGTAAAGATCCAGTTGAAGAAGGTGAGGATGAGCCTAGACGGAGCAAAAGGACCAAAACTTCTACGACGTTTGGCCCTGATTTTCTCACATATTTGATGAAGAATGATCCTCAAAGCTATAAGGAAGCTATATCTTCTCCGGATGGTCATCTGTGGAAAGAAGCCATCAAGAGTGAATCGATTCTATCCTACAGAATCATACCCGGGAATTAGTAGATCTTCCACCGGGCTGTAAGCCTTTGGGCTACAAGTGGGTCTTCAAGAAGAAGATGAAAGCGGATGGAGCCGTTGATAAATATAAAGCTCGGCTAGTAATCAAAGGTTATAAGCAAAAGGAAGGCTTAGATTACTTTGATACTTATTCTCCTGTATCGAGAATAACTTCTATCCGGATGATAATTGCTATTGCGGCCTTGCGAAATCTGGAAATACATCAGATGGATGTAAAAACAGCTTTCCTAAATGGAGATTTGAATGAAGAAATCTACATGGAGCAACCAGAGGGGTTTTTAGCTCCAGGTCAAGAAAGGAAAGTTTATAGACTGGTTAAATCGCTGCATGGTTTAAAGCAAGCACCGAAGCAATGGCATGAGAAGTTTGATAATGCTATGCTTTCTAGTAGTTTTAGAATCAACGAGTGCGACAAGTGTGTATATGTCAAGGACACTAATGATGGATATGTCATATTATGTCTATACGTCGACGACATGCTCATTGTCGGTAGCTCTGACAAGATTATCAAAGCCACTAAGAATATGTTAAACTCAAAGTTTGACATGAAAGATATGGGTCTCGCAGATGTCATTTTGGGAGTAAAAATTACTCGAACACCAAATGGACTTGTGTTATCTCAATCTCATTACATTCATAAGATACTAGACAAGTTCAACAAGTCAGATACTACTGTGGCCAGGACCCCAGTGGATTTGAGTCTCCACTTATCCAAGAGCACTGGTGATGGTATGTCACAGTTAGAATATTCTCGGATAATTGGGAGTTTAATGTATTTAATGACTTGTACGAGACCGGATATAGCATACTCAGTTAGCAGATTGAGTCGCTACACGAGTAACCCAGGTGCTATCCACTGGAAAGCCATTTTCAGGGTATTACATTATTTAAGGTACACTTGTGATTTTGGACTGCACTATTCTAGATACCCTACAGTAATTGAATGGTATGCTGATGCAAATTGGATATCAGATATGTCAGATTCCAAGTCTACTAGTGGATATGTCTTCACTCTTGGTAGTACAGCTGTCTCTTGGAAATCGTCCAAACAAACTTGCATCGCAAGATCTACAATGGAATCAGAGTTCATCGCTTTGGACAAAACAACTGAAGAAGCAAAGTGGCTTCGCCAGTTTGTTGAGGATATTCCAAGATGGTCAAAGCCTGTGCCTGCAATTTGTGTTTATTGCGATAATCAATCAGCAATTGGTAGGGCACAGAGCAATTTATATAATGGTAAGTCTCGACATATTCGAAGACGACATAATACCATTCGACAACTACTCTCACAAGGTATTATCACTCTGGACTACGTGAAGTCAAAGGATAATATTGCGGATCCACTAACAAAAGGGATAACTCAAGAGCTAGTTGAAAAAGCATCGAGGGGAATGGGCTTGCAGCCTATGACGTTGAAAGATATCATGGTGGAAACCCAACCTAGCTGAATGGTGATCCCAGGATCTAGGTTCAAAGGGACAACTAAATCATGTATATTTGTGTGAATCACTGAGAAGGTTCTCCTTCTGCTCATTCCTATGGTGCTCACAGTGATTGGAAGATGCAGGTTAAGCTATGCTTTTAATGACCATTAACGTTGTTGTGAAAGACTGAATTAAGAGGTCACCTATGTGAGTGTGAAGTGGGGCCGCTTCTATAAGGGTTGGGAAGGCTACATCCTTGAACAAACACTTGCAAAACCAGGCGACGTGTTCATGGTCAAAACGAACACAACATTGAGAACTATGCTGTGTCTAGAATGGTCCTGTGTGAGGTCTATTGTCTTGATTTACACAAATGGCGAAACAGTTCAAGGTATCAGATCCACTGGTTTGCTGGTAATACTCGATAGATTTTCACGAGGGAAGGTTCAAAGCTAAATGCTACATATCCTATGCAGGATTGATTCGTTTTACTCTCTCTTTCTCTCTTGAGTCTCTATTTTCAAAATTTTCATTCATGTGGGGACTGTTAGAATATTATGAATGAATATTTTGAATGATGAATGAAAAGTTAGTTACGTTTTGAATGTTCACTACATCAGTTTCATCAGTTTGAATGCATGTTGAATGCTGTCAGTTTCATCATTTTGAATGCATGTTGAATGCGTATGAAAACTTCAGTAACTTCCCATTTGAAATATGTCGGTTTCACCCTATTCATTCATCCATATTGTAACTTCCCATTTGAAATATGTCGGTTTCACCCTATTCATTCATCCATGTTGTAACTCCCTATTCAATGTATTTATGAGCAAGCTCCTCCTATATTGGTATAAATAGAGGATCACTCTCGGCTAGAAAGAACAACAAAAAAAAAAGAAAAGAAAACACAACAAAGAAAAAAATTCAGTTTCTTCCTCCATTTCCAGCAGCCCCGGTTTTTTTTTTTTCTTTTCTTTGCTAAAGTTCTTTGAGAGATAGACACAGCTAGTTCGTAGGTCGGTAACGTTGTGCAGCGTGAACCGTCAACCGATTGTATCCTGAGAATCGAACACCGATTAACACCTCTTGCACTCCGGTGAGGCGGCGAATTCGATTTAAGGAAACCGTGTAAACACGGGCCTTCGGTTTTGGTTGATTTATTCTTATTCTCCAATTTTTCCCTACAGCATGATTGTGTGTATCAGAAATAATTTAATAAGCACTCGTGACTAATCACTGACAAAACCCTTTAAACCCTATACCCACGCCAAACACACCAATTACTTTTTATAATCCCTAAATTTTCTACACACTCTCTCTCAATGGTGCATCCCTCATTTTTTCCTCTCCGGCTTGCTTCTCTTCAAACCAAAGCTGTTTATTTGTGATATGATTCTTGCATTGAAAAAAATTTAAGATGCTGAAAAAATTGTAGCAATTTTTTTGTTCTTTTGGATAATAAGCAGCTATTACTTGCATTAATGGCCTAGGAAAAATAGTGTTATTGCTCTTATGCACTCAGTATACTGGATAGGCAGCTATACAATAGGTTTACAGAACCAGATTTCATTTTTGTGCTGCTTAAGAATTTGACTACTTTAAATAATCTTAAAATTTTGTAAAGAAATAGCCATTTCTCTGTATGCAAATTCTGCTGTCTTTCTTAATCACCTCTCTCTATATTTTCTAAATCTTTATTAAGTAATAGAAATAGAATTTTCTTGTGGTAGGACTAGCGTGTGGATATCTAGAGATAAATCTTTTTGTGAAAACTTCAAACAGTAGTGGTAGTGATGGTTAGAGAAATAAATTTAACAAGATAGGCAATCTATTCACCGGTTAGATTAGTTTCTATTATGAATGGCAATCGGGCCTGTCGATTTGAGCCGCCTGTGGCTCGATCCGAAAAAAGTTTGAGCCGGCTCGACTTAAGATTCGAGCCCACCGAGCCCCATTTTTTGGGAGTAGGCTCGAGTCGGACCAGCCCGTTAAAGAAAAAGAAAAGAAAAAAAAATAATTTGCTACCTCAACAAGCACCTAAGAGGGAAAAAAAAGTCCAGAAAATCAAGCTTTAATTTTTTAGCCAAATTTTTGCTTAGTTCGGCTCAAACAAAATAAAAAAAAAAGCCAACCTTAAAAATGCCGAGCTGAGCCGACTCGTGATTGACACCCCTAATTTCTATTAATGGTCAAGATTATTTGTCAATTTTACTTGTCAAAAGTATTGGTAGACAGAACTTATGCATATTTGTGAATAAATGTATAAAGTTAAGAGAGACCAATGACCTTTAAAAACTTCAGCTTATTTTTTCAAGTTAGATAAATACATTACTTAACAACATTTCCAAAAACTTGAAAGAACTTATAGAATAAGGAGTGGAGAAAGGAAAGTGTAAACTTCGTCCTCAAAAATATAGAGTTGTATGCACCAATCTAAATTATCACGGGGAGATTCAAGTTGGAATTATTTTTACAGCGAAGGTACCAATACAAAATAATTCCTCAAACTGAAAGTGACAAACGCTATTAGAATCGGACTATTGACAAGAAAAATCTATATAATAGAAACTAAACAAAAATAAGTTTTATGCTTTTATTTCACAATATAAAACTAATGTAAAGGTTTGGTCAATGTTATTTGATTCTAGGAAGAAGCTGTTGAAGAAGAAGACGTTCGAAAATCTTCACGAAGATGTTTGGACGATGAAGAATGAACCACCAAACGAATCAAACTCTGTTGCAGTAAAGAAGAAGAAAAATATTTATCAACTTGAATCGAATTAGCGCCATTGTGAAAGCTGTATTTGCTCCATATCGTCGAATTTGATTGCTTTGAGGACTGGAGTAGCTTTGCAAATTATCAAAGCCTTAATCCGGATTGCAAAAAGCACTAATGAAATCCACTAAAAGAACAATGAAAGGAATTTCACGAAAATCTGAATTACGTTATGAAATTGATATACTTCGATTCAAAGATTTGGGGTTGTTTTATGAACTTTAACCCATATATACAGTTAATAATAACTAAAACATGCAAAGGCATAATTCAACAATGAAGAGGCACATTTTGATGCAAAGTTTAAAAAAAATAAAAAAATAAAAATAGTGGCAGCGTGCTTGGCGGTGCATATGCATAGCTAAGTTTGAGAATTTCGGGCCCAGATGACTAATTATTATGAGGGAAAATTACCCATTAACCTGGGTTTAAAAACTAGATTTCATAAATAAAGGGGATTAAGATTAATTTCATAATTCAAGTGGTAAATAAAAATTATTAAATTAATGTTATGTTAAATAAATATATTCATGACACCACGACACCCAATCTCTACCCCACCCCCACACCCCCTCTCTCTCTCTCTCTCTCTCTCTCTCTCTCTCTCTCTCTCTCTCTCTCTCTTCTAGTCCCCTGACTCCGGCGAGCACATCCATTGCGATGACACCGTGAGATATCTGACGGCGACTCCGCCTGAAGACATAGCAAGGCTAATCGTCGCCTCACGGCTATGGTTTGGATCTCCAATCACGATTGGAGCTGTTGAAGGGCTCGAAAAAATTGGGGAGGTGGTGAAACCCTAATCATCTTCTCTCCCTACCTTCTCTCTCCCTTCTCTCTATCACAAACCGCCGCTGGCAACGCTCACAGTGTCGCCACCGCCGACGACGCGACGTGCTGTGTAGCAGCTCCTCTAATCGCCACCGCCGGCAACACGACGTGGTGTGTAGCAGTTCCTCTATCTTCGTTGCTGGTATGTGATTTTTTCCGGTGTTTGTGGACCTTGTGGTGTCTTTGTCGCCGGTATAGTGGTATGTAGAGCATTTATCCGGTGGTGTCTAGATTAAGATTTGCAATCTGCTGTAGTTAACTCGATTTTTGCATTATATTCTTGCAACTCGCTGGAAGATGTCAAGGAAAGTGGTGTAAAAACAATAAGTGTTCTTGTTGTGTATATGGTCTTTGCCAACTAAAGATTTAATTTCTGAATTTTGGCTGTCAACATGTGTTTTGAGGCATGATGATGAACTGTGGGTGGTGTGTGGATCTGATGATTAACATGTCATGTGGTGGTGGTGGTGGTGCAGTGATGCTTGTGGTGGTGGTTGGGATTTATTGAAATGTTGGTAGTTGTGGTAGTAGGTTATGTTGGTAAGGGTGGCAGGTTGTGCTGGAACGTGGTGTTTGGTGGGAAAGATTAAAATGATGATTTGTGACCATTTAATTAGTTAATTGTGATTCATTTGATAATTTGTGATTGAGATATAAATTGTAATCCATTAATTCAATTATTTGTGATCTACAAAATAGTTGTGACCAGTTAATTTAATAATCATTAATTTAATTAATTTGAAAATCGACGACTGACAAGAAGTTATGACCAATAAATTTGAGAATTTGTGACTGATGAGTGATGATACATAAGTTGTGGCCTATAAAATGTGTAATTTGTATCCAAAAAAGTTGTGATCAATTAATTTAATAATTTTGATTGATAAAAAAGTTTCAACCTAAAAATTTGTGATTTGCGACTGATTGTGACCAATTCTATATTGATTGTAACTGGTTGTGACTTAATAACATTTCGTCACAGTTAAAAGGTTGACTTGGTCATGGACAGACACACTGAATACAAATTTAGTCACATTTAGTCACAATGAGGATAAATTTGATCACAGTTAGTCACAGATAATACATGTTTGTGACTTGGTTATAAACAACCATAAATTAGACGGTCACAGATAGTCACACTGAAAACAAAGTTGGTCACAGTTAGGCACATATTACACAAATAGTGACTTGGTTATATACAGTTATAAATTAAACGGTCACAAACAATCACACCGAAGATAAATTTGGTCACAATTAGTTACATATAACATAGATCTTATCGTAAACAAATTTGATCACACGCAACACAGGTTTTGTTATATGCATATTCATCCCACCTGATTAGGTCACAAAGTCAATAAAGCTGGTCACAGGTCATTTCCAAAAAAAAAAAAAAAAAAGAAAGGGGAAAAAAGTTAGTTGCCGAAAGCTGCTGGAATAATTGGCTGAAAATTTTAATTGTATGATTTTTGAAATTTCAAACTTTATTTTCTTAATTTTGAAATTGATCATATGTAATATTCATCCTGCATGATTAGGTCACAGATTTAATAGAATTGGTCACAGGTCACAACATGTACATGTCACAAATCCAATGAAATTGGTCAAAAGTCATTTATCAAAAAAAAAAAATGAAAAAAAGTGCAGCGTCATTTGTCGGAACGATCGCTTGAGTCGTTGTTGGAATATTTGTCGTTGGAGCGGTTGCCAGAATCGGGGCAGGTGGTCGGAGCGATCGCCGAAATTCTTGTCGGAGGTGAGGCGGGTAGCTGGAATTCTCACCGGAGGTAGGGTGGGTCGCGAGTTGAGTTTGGGTTGAGAGAGAGAATTGTTTGAATTTAAAATTTAGTGTGATAGGTTATCTGGGGTGGGGTGGGGTGGGGTGGGGTGGGAGAGAGAGTAGATTAATTATATTATAATTAAATATTTAATAAATTTAATTATCACCTTATTTTTGAAAGATTTTTAGATGTTTGTTAGTTGTGAAATGTGATTTTTAAATATAGGATTTGTGTGATGTTCCCTTATTATGAGGCTCTTAAATATATACTTTTTACAAGCTTAGCAATACTTAAATATAAATAACTTATTTATATTTAAACTAATACTTTGTATAATCCAAAAGATAGAGTAAACTAACAAAATAAAATATATCTCAACATTTGAGAGATTAGGCTAGCATAATATTTAACCTTGTCACATTTTAAGATACAAAACTAGTAATCAAACTACTTAAATCAAAAAATTTTTTTCATCATTTTTTGGATAGAAATCATAGCCAATCTATTCAATCTCTTTTGCGACATGGTCGATAGAAGATAAGACTTAATCAACTTTAACTTTGAAAAGCTTATTTTAACAGAGATAAACGATGAGAAAATAGTTATTTAATACTCTATAAATTCAATTCTTAACGTAATTTAATACATCAATTTCTCCATTAGTTTCTTAAGGTATCGCTTTCTATAAAACTTCCAAGCCAGAAAATAGGTTTATCCCATCAATGTGTGAGACCATATAATGCTTCAAGTATTTTTCAAAGTTAATGCAAGAACACTTCAAACTAATATCTTCAGTAGTAGATTTAAGCTTTTTCAAATCAAATAAATCCGAAAAAAAAAAGAAGTTGTTAATAATAGCATTTTTATTTTATATTTTGTCATTGATCTTAATGAGTTGTTTTGTTTTAGAAGGGGTTAAAAAGAAAAAAATTGTCAGAATAAAATACTTATGCAAAAGAAACAAAAGAAAACAAAATAGTACAGAAGGGCAAAAGAAGCTAGTCCCCATTGGAGTGTGCAAAGAATAAAAAATTATGAAGACACGAGAACTTGGGGAAAACAGAATAAGGAAAAAAAAATATATATATTATAATATGAAAATGTATCTAAATGATAAAGCAAATTATTCGTTTGTAGTCTAAACGTTCCAATTGAGTTTTCAAGGAACTTTACCTCCAAATACATCTCTATATTCACAATCTCATGATCTAACCTACTCGAGAATCACTAATAATGGCTAGAGAAATCTCCGTTTTGGATCATGTTAGTAGTTAATTAGAAAGAGGCACACTATTCGAACAATATATTTGATAAAAAGGAATAAAATAGTATTCTTAGGCTTCTTAAATTTTGAAACCATAGACCATTGCCTAGGTGACTTTGGTAGAGGGCCACGCATGTGCATATGCGTTGCCTAGGTGGTGCTCTGCCCTTCCACTCTCGTGCTTTTTCTTCATCCAACTTTTTCGTTCGATATATATTTTGCTCTGTTATTTTATTAGTGTTTATGTTTTTTACATGATCTAGTGTTGATACATAAACAAATAAACTAACAGCATTCTAATGGCTTGAGCTTTTGACGAGAATGTTCCATGATATCAAAATTCTAAGTTAGAAAAACTCTTTTTTTTAATTTATGATAAGGTGGTGACGTTGCAAAAACAAACAATTAGCATATTCTACACATATAATGATAAGTAGAAAGAAACCAATATGGCAATCAAACATTTGCAGATGTTATTTGATAGGTTTGTACTAAACTAATATTCTCGGATAAATTATTCACAACCATTGCTTACCACATAAGAGGGACAGTGAAATGAAATCGTATGACATGTAATTTCTCTTTTGCACTTTCTTTAATTGCTCTAAATATACAAGACTTTAATCTTTTTGAATATTAATAATCTTGGTCTTTTTGAATATTAATAATCTTGGTCAACTATTATCGATTAAAATAATTAATTAATCTCGTTTTATTCTACTAAAGAATGAGATTGATCTCATAGTCTAATTGAAATAACTAGAAATATTATCGATAATTATATCCTATGACACTCTATTCTTATATTTTATACTTGGAACAAGATTAAAATAATCAAAACGATTTTTTTTTAAGTATATATAAATCCTCATATCCTATTTTCTGTTGACAGTCTCATGTGATCACATCGCTATATTAATTCAACAATTTTTGTCTAGTTGTTGAGCTCGAAGTTAATTGTCCATTAAGAAATCATTTGAGACCATGATTGTGGCTATTAAATAGGTAACAGATTTTATATTACAAATATATGTTCCATGTTAGTTCACTTTAATTCTCAAGGCACTAAGATATTGACTAATAATTTGATCTCACCCATTGATATCTCAAAGAATTTCAAACTAATAATTGAAGTCCATTACCTATTTAAGATTAAGGTCATATACACGCACCATAGTCAAGTTAAATTAAATTTGTATATGGTCAATGTCATAAATAAATTTCATGTGGCGTAGCCTAATACATGCAAAACGTATGCTCTCATTCTTATTACAAAAATCAAAAATGAAATTCAATAAATCCTATCAAAATAGAGTATTAATCTTGATTTATCGATTGTATACTATAAATTTTTTATCAAATTATAAATTGAATATTTTCGTGCATAACAACTTTAGAACATGATTTATAATAACAGAACTATCTATGAACAAATGCAAACTTATTAACAAACAATTTGTCAAAATAAATTAGTAAATTAATTTTTTAATTAAAAAGTGTTGCAAATATAAATAAATTTACTCGATTGGCAAATACTATGTAACAGATCTCTCACTTACCCTATAGTAAATTTACTCGATTGGCAAATACTATCGTGTACAAGCAGCCTTCCACCCTGTACCCTTGGAGGCATAACCTGCGATTTACCTCCCTCACGATGCTCCAAGGCAGGGGCGGTGGGGGACTCTTAAAGTTGGAGTTCAACCTTTTTTATTAAATACTATAGTATCTATTCTCAATATACCCCTCAAAGCTTCTAGCAGGTGAGCTTTTGGTAAAGGGGTCATCAAGATTTCTCATAGATGCTATCTTGCACACTATCATATCTCCCAATTTAACAATTTTCCAGACCAGGTGATACTTTCATTTAATGTGCTTTCCATGTTGATTTCTTCTTGTTTCACTTGTATTTATTGATGTTCCACTATTATCACAATGTAAAAGTAATGGGTCATGATGCAAACAAACCACCTCAAGGTCTAACATAAACTTTCCCAGTAGGGATGGTCAAAAAATTTGTCATACTCAATACCCATAGATCCCATCCCGAATGGGACGGGGATTACCCACTTAATCGAATCCATCCCAGGTCGAATAAGAGTAACAAGGGCCCCGCCATACCCCGTCCAGTTTAATTTTTTTTTAAATTTCAATACTTTAAGTAGAAAAGACTACGAAATTTCATTAATTCTAATAGAAGATAGCAACCAAGATTATCTAATGAATATGATAAACAAAGACCTTAATTTATCTAATATATTCAAATAATTTAACTTTTAAAAATAAATAAATTAATCAAAAAGTCTAATAACTATATTATTGTTTCACTTTAATGAATGGGAGTAACAAAATGAATTATCAAAAATAAAAAAAAAATTAAACGGGTACATAAACGGGGCAAAGGCGTGACCCCGCCCCACCTTAAACGGGTAACGGGGCGGGAGACGAGGAAACCCGCCCTCCCACCCCGTTGCCATCCCTATTTCCCAGCCAAACCACTTTCTTTGTCGTTTACAATTTTTCAAGCACTTTACCTCCATGGTAGAATTTGCAATACAAAGATTACTTGATATTTCTCTAAACTATAGCACCCGTCACCCGATATGGACATTCATCTTGATGATGTCTTGTGAGACTCCGTATCAACTTAATTATTAGAATCAGTATAACACATAGGGTTCGAATCCGAAGCTGAATAAATCAACATATAATCTCTAGTTCTAAAAAGATACTTTATATTATTAATATATCACGAGATACGAAAGATTGAGTATTTCAAAATTTGAAAAAACCATATCATTTTGGTGGCCATATAACTTCTTGCACATCACCATGGCGAATGGTAGGGAGCACGCACTTAGTGTTGTATTGAGGAAAACAAACATGCACTAAGACGTGCACGTGTAATTTAGAAGACATGATTGGTGATCCTGTAAAAGAGCACAACGTATGGTTGACATGAAATTATGACTTTTTGCATTGATTCTTATGTACTAACACACCCAAGGATAATAATTGGTCGTGATACATGATTAATGATCGTACACTCGCGAGTTGATTGGATTGAAGAAAGTAATATGGTCGGTTTCGCAGAGTACCTCCCAAGCCAGGTACGACCTATCGTGGGAATATATTGATGTCCTACTCAACTGCTTGATGTCCAGCGACTTGGTAAGCTGGTGCTAGCAGGCTCCTCACAACAATATCATGTCGAAAATCAGATGACTAGGGATTAATTGATGTACCATATTTGATTGTTTCCATAGTTAAGTAGGGTAATTTTTATTTTTTTTCTAAATTTGGGAGATAGTTTCCTTCTATGTTTCAATTCAGCTGTATATATTCATGTACATGGGGATGAATATTAATCAATTCAAACAAAAATCGTGTGTTTGTTTATCTCTACATGGTATCAGAACTAGGCTCCAATTAACCTAGCAATCCATGGCAGAAATTCCTATAAACAGTAAGGAATCTACAACCTAAGAATCACTTCAAAGTGAGACAAAGGTCAACTCGTTTATGGGCTCCAATAACATTGAAAACACGACCTTTCAACTTATTGTCAAAAAGCTTAACAGAAGAAACTTCCAAGAATGGGCCCAATCTATCGAGTTGATAATCGAAGGCAAAGAAAAATTGGGTTACCTCACCGGTGATACCAAGAAACCATTAAATTTGACACTCTTTAAAAAAATGGGAGTCTAAGTGTTTCGCGCGGGTTAATTCGCTAACAATTAAAGAGGATCAGACGATTGTGTAAGGGACGAAACCTCTTGAGACAAAGTCCCAAAAAGGGGTGTTCTTTTTATTGGCGATGAACTTTACAATTGGAAACGGAAAACAACGTGCCTCCAAGGGGCGCAAGCACACGAGTTACAGAAAAGGAAATATTTAAGTCTAAAAGCTAAAGGAATGAAAATAACATATTCTCTGTTCGAGAGTTTTGGATTCGGTCTTTTCTTCTAAGTTCTTTCTCTCTTTTATACTTCATAGGCGATCCCTTTGTGATTAACTGCTCTAAAAAACTGTTTGATCGCCCTATAACTACCCACTTTCTTTGTAGTGGCCATTTTGTCATGCAACTGTCCTTTTAACTGCTGCCATTATCTTGCATCGTTCAACCGCTTTGGATTGAACCCCTTGAGTCGTGGAACGTGATAAAGTTGCTTTAGCAACTGCCTCAATAACTGCATCATAATGCGTTATGTTTGTTGATACCTTGGGCGACTTGAACATTTGGGCGAGACTTTGGACGACCGTATGCCACTCTATTCGTTCAGACTCTGAGCGACTTGCAAACTTGGACGATGGCGTTACCGCACTATTGGGCCCCTTATTTGGGCATTCACCTTGATTCGTTCAATTGGATTTCGTTCTTTG
>NC_036248.1:19540549-19542237 GCF_002742605.1 Olea europaea var. sylvestris | reverse complement strand
CTCCTTTGTCTATTCGGAACCCTTCTCCTTCTCGTCGTACTAAACAATCTGCTCGTCCATCTTCTTCCCTCCCTGCCAGGCCAACTATGGCCAAGAGTGCTCCAAGCCGCAAACGGCCAGCCTCAACATCTCCCATTCTGGAGGATGATGTTGATGATGATGATGATGATGTCCCTCTTATCGTTAAAAGGAAGGTACTTAAATTGGCCTATTTACAAGTATGCTCTTCCCCATTTGAAAATTTTCTGTGTACTGATGATCTTTTGGACTTTTCAGAAAAGCTCAGCTTCCCCTTCAAAGGCTTTGGCATTACCAACTCCTGCTCCATCATCCCCTGTTGAGGCTACTTCATCCAAACCGGTTGATGATGGGACCATGCTTAAAGGTATATCTTCAATCCCAGATTCTTCATCACAACCCATGAATGAGCCGCCTTCCTCCCAGGGCGTCGACCCCCCAATCACCGAAGCAGAAGGTAATTCAGTTTTTGATGTCTTACCTTTGCTCGTGTTATTGGTTTCTGACTGGTTGCTCTTTGAACTTTGCAGATACTCCCGTGAGTCCGCCCGTTGTGGCAACGTCTTCTCGCTCGGACAAGGGAAAGTCCTCACGAATGGATGAGTCGTTGGTGGCCAGCTTGGCTGAGGGTGCGCCATCTTCTACGATTGTCGACGAGGTAGTTTTTCTCTTTGTCTCATTCCTATTTCCAACTTGTTCGTTGTAACGAATATTTTTAATGTTGGCAATCTTCTTTGTAGGATGCTGACAGGATTGTTCGTTCTATCCAGGATTTGTTCGCTTCCAGGGGGCAGGTTCAAATGCCTCGCCCTACTCCATTTGATCGTCCTGCCGCTTCTTCAGAAGAGGACTTGAAGTTTTTGAAGGGGTTGGTATTTGAGTACGTGTCCTTCATGGACATGGACATTGGAAGGGCTAGTGTTGCCAGACACAAGGATGAACTTGAACGCTTGAGTGCGAAATTAGAGCAAGCACTGACGCTTCCGTCGCTCAATCTTTCTGCCGACTTTAAAGCGACGTTGAAGGTCATTCACTCCGAGGTCCTTACTATGCTGGCCAAGAATGCTGAACTAAAGGCCAAGCGTACTCAATATCTTCGAGCCGTAGCCGAGAAAGAGTCTCTGTGCTTGGAGATCAACAAGGCTAAGGACGAGTTGCAAGAAATCTCTTCCGAAGTCATGATTGAAGACTCCTTGATGGTTAACTTGGCTGCTCAGATGAGGGAACTTCAAGCCAAAATGGACGATTGCAGAGCGAGGATGGCCGCTAAAAAGCGCAACGCCTCTCAGGGAATTGAGCGAACCAAATCCTTGGTCGAACAGTATAAGAAGCTGGAGGTTGATGATGATGACGTTGCGGCTGAATTGAACATCACTTCCTCCCGACAGAACGAGGATTGGGAAAAACTTAGGGAACGAATTCGTTCCTTATGGGGTAGTTTGTAATTAAGACACACGATGTCTTTTCTTTTTTGTACTTTTGTCCCTTATTAATGAACATTAATTTCTTGTGCATTTATTTGATGTTTATTTTCTAATCATCAATTCTTCAAGCATTTAACTGCTTTGCATTAAGAATTTTGTCCATTCCCTTTTGATATTCCCACTACTGTTCCCGAGACTTAGGGCCATTTAATTCCGTCTATTAGACAGAAATGTGGCTGTTCATAT
>NC_036248.1:19539669-19540022 GCF_002742605.1 Olea europaea var. sylvestris | reverse complement strand
TTTTTTGATCGTCCAGAATGTTTGGTTACGTTTTTATCTGTTCGCATTCCCATAAAGAAGGATCATATTTTTTCAAATACTTGCCATTAATGAATCTTACGTGCTTAGTGCCATCTAAATCTTCCAAGTGGTATGCTCCATTAGGCAATACATTGCTTATTTTGTATGGTCCTTCCCAGTTGGGCGACCACTTCTCGTACTTTGGATCCTTGGTGTCCAAAGGGAGTATCGTCTTCTAAACTAGTTCACCCAGGCTGAACGACTTGGCTATGACTTTTTTATTATAAAATTTAGCCATTCTTTGCTTTTGAACTTGCAACCTATCCAAGACGTCCAACTTCAGTTCATCTAAA
>NC_036248.1:19536786-19539364 GCF_002742605.1 Olea europaea var. sylvestris | reverse complement strand
CGTTGGATTGAGTGTAGTACGGTGTGGAGTTTACTAGTTTAACCCCAAATTCGCTCAAAAATTTGTTTACTTGATCCTCATTCAAAGATGTTCCGTGATCTACCATTATAGTTTGTGGAATTCCAAACCTATAAATAATGTGATCACGAATAAACTCTATAACATTCTTCTGGGTGATCTCTTTTAAAGGTACTGCTTCTACCCATTTAGTGAAATAGTCGGTTGCAACTATAACAAAAGTATGTTGCTTGGACGATGGAGGGTAGATCTTCCCTATAAAACTATCGCCCAACCTTTGAACGGCCAAGGTTTAATAATAGGTGCCATCTCTCGCGCTGGCGCCCTTTGTATTGGACCATGCTTTTGGCATGCTAAACAACTTTTTGCGTACTGAACGCATAGTTCTCCCATCTTTGGCCAAAAATATCCACTCCTAATAATTAACCATCTCATCCTTTGGCCAGCTTGATGAGCTCCACATATCCCTTCGTGCACTTCAGCCATGATCGTCTTGGCTTCTTGCAAACTTACACACTTTAGTAATACACCATCAGGGCGTTTCTTAAATAACTCTTCGTCTATTAGTATGTAATTCAGCGAACATAACTTTATTTTCCTACTAATTCTTCCATTAGGTTCTTGAAGGAACCCTTTAATCTCTGTCTGCCAATCCACTGCATCTCTATCTTGTATACAGTGAAGCTCAATTTTTCTCGCCCTTCTTTGAGTTACGGGCAATATGATTCCATATTCGCAAGTAGACTTCCAATCCAAGATTTTAGAGTACCCTGAAGCCATTTGGGCCAACTCATTCGCTACATCGTTATATATCCTATTAACGCATTGAAGTTCTACTTGATCGAATTCCTCTAATAATTCTTGGGCGATCTCATATTGACTTATAATGGAATCACTTTGGCATTTAAAATCACCAATCAATTGATGTATCACTAATTGAGAATCGCCCTTAACGATCACGTTTCTTACTCCCATATCTATCATCAGTTCTAGGCCTACAATTAAGGCCTCGTACTCGGCTTGATTGTTGGTGCACATTCTGTCTAAGGTGAATGCGAATTTGTAGCAAATCCCTAAAGGATTAATTAGTGCTACTCCTACTCCTGCACCTTTAGAGGTCTTTGACCCATCGAAATACAATACCCAAGGTTTTAGTCCGAACGAGTTGATTTCTAATTCGATTTATTCAGGCATGTCAAGGCATGGATGATCGGTTAGGAAGTTAGCCAAAGCCTGATTTTTGACTGCCTTTTGAGGTATATATTGTATTTCGAACTCTGATAAAGCTAATGTCCAAAGGCCTACCCTTTGGTGTAAAATAGGGCGTGAGAACATATATTTGACTAAATTTACTTTAGAAATTAAATAAACGGTTACAGGCCGTAAATAAGCCCTTAATTTTGCACATGTGAAATACAGTGCTAGACACAATTTTTCAACAGCAGAGTAATTACATTCACATTTCGTTAACCGTCTACTCAAATAATAAATTGCCCTTTCTTCACCAAATTGGTCTTCCTGTGCGACCATTCCAGCTATTGATTCCTGTTCAGCCGATACATACACTTTCATTGGCCGTCCCTGGATTGGTGACACCAATACTGGTGGACTTGATAGATATGTCTTCAGGCTTTCAAAAGCCTTTTGATGTTCTTCTTTCCAGACGAATTCGTCCTGATTTTTCAGCTTTAATAGTGGCGAAAAAACTTTAGTTCGCCCTGCACAGTTAGAAATGAAGCGTTTTAAAAAATTTACTTGGCCTAAAAACCTTTGCAACTCCTTTTTAGTGCTAGGTGGTTTGGCTTCTAAGATGGCCTTCGCTTTGTTTTTATCAAGTTCAATCCCTCTCTTGTGTACAAAAAAACCAAGAAAATTCCCTGCATTAACACCAAATGCACACTTCAAGAGATTCAACTTTAGCTTATATTGCCTCATTCGTTCAAACGAACATTTTAACTGTTCGAAATGGTCTTTTTCTTTAATAGATTTGACTACTATGTCGTCTACATACACCTCAACGAACTTGCCTATCATGTCGTGAAAGATTAAATTCATTGCCCTTTGATAAGTTGCCCCTGCATTTTTTAGGTCGAAAGGCATGACCACCCATTCAAAACATCCTAGAGACCCAGGGCATCTAAAGGCAGTTTTGTGTATGTCATCTTCAGCTATATAAATTTGATTGTACCCTGAATACCCATCCATGAAAGAATACATGACATGTCCGGCAGTTGAATTTACTAAAGAATCCACCGTGGGCATTGGATACTCATCCTTGGGTGTAGCTATGTTCAAATTTCTAAAGTCTATACACACCCTTAGTTTACCATTCTTTTTTAATACTGGCACAATATTCGACAACCATTCAACATATCTGGCTGTTCTTATAAAACCTGCTTTCAATAATCGCTCTATCTCTTTCTTAATCTCAGGGAGTACATTAGGAGCAAAACGCCTAGGAGGTTGCCTATGAGGTTTAAAATTAGGCTTAGTCGGTAACCTATGTTCCACCAAGTCTCTATCTAAACCAGGCATTTGTTCATATTCCCAAGCAAAACAA
>NC_036248.1:19536233-19536639 GCF_002742605.1 Olea europaea var. sylvestris | reverse complement strand
CTTGTGCTTGAGCGTATCCAGGTTTGGCAATCCGCATCACTTCGTCGTCCAGTTCTTTTGTAAGTACTTCTTCTTCCAAACAGTCCACTTTGTTGACTTCTCGGCCAAGGCTTTGCTCTAACTCGAATACTGCCAACTTGTCCTTCAACGCTTTTAGGGCAGTCTCTTCCTTTGCTTTGTCATTGCATTCCTTATTAAAAACCATCAGTCTGGCTTTGAAGGCCTGAATATCGGCCATTTGCTTTTGCAATTCAGAATCCATTCAAGATTCCTTGATTATTCTTGTGCCAATCACTGGCTCTCCTAGGGCCACTATATTTCGCCTCATCTGTTTGAACATCTCAGTGAGTGCGTCCACTGAGAATGGTTCTTCGCTCTGTGCGACAACTTGAGTTTCTTCCCCGTC
>NC_036248.1:19534176-19536159 GCF_002742605.1 Olea europaea var. sylvestris | reverse complement strand
GTTATCCAACCTGTGGGAGGAGGCATTATTTTTTCTTCCTTATCAATCATCCAACCTGTGGGAGGAGGCATTATTTTTGCTTCCTCATCAGTCATCCAACCTGTGGGAGGAGGCATTATTTTTTCTTCCTTATCAATCATCCAACCTGTGGGAGGAGGCATTATTTTTTCTTCCTTATCAATCATCCAACCTGTGGGAGGAGGCATTATTTTTTCTTCCTTATCAATCATCCAACCTGTGGGAGGAGACATTATTTTTGGAGGTAACCCATACTTCTCAGAGCGGGGCACTCTCTTCTTTCTTTTGGGTGTTCCGTACAGTACGTAGAAATCGAAAGGACGCCCAGATGGCTCCCCCAATAAGTCTACTTCGCGGACTCCCTCTTGATGTAGTTGCTTAAACAGAGTATTGCGTGATACTCCTCTCTTTTTCCTTTCTGCTTCTAGATCAATTTCTTCTTCAATGTCTGTCATCCCATCGTCCTCTTCATCGTTGTAGGCCCCTCCAGAAGTCTGGCCTTCTTCACACACTAGCACGCAGGCTTCTCCTTCGTTGTCCTCCCTCTCTTCTTCTTTTTCCTTATTTTTGAACTCATTGGCCAGTAAGTAATTATTGGCCATGACGGGAGGCAACGTACCGAATTGGATAGCAAGAGGCTCATCTGGATCTTCTTCATCCTTTTTATCTCTCTCAAACCTTGATCACCCAGAAGAGGTCTCTGGCAGTTCTTTCATTGATTAATCTGTACCAGTTTCTTTATTACTCTTTAGGACGTTTTGATTGGCTACCTTGAGTAGTAGAGGTGCTTTAGGGTGTGGCATTCCTTGTTGCTGCCTCATCATCCGTCCGTAATTTCGCTAGAAACGCCTTTGTTGAGTCCTAGTCATTTCGTCGAAGGGTATTGCTCTTCCTGCAGTGTACTGGAATGAATGCCATACATTTGGCCGGCGAGGTTGCGGCCTAAAAGTTCTTCTAACATCCGTTGGTCTGAACTACCTTTCAAAAGGCGGTCCTTTATAGAATGATGTACCTCGTCCTCTGCCAGGCTGAACGTTTTGGAAGAAAACAGGGCGACGAGGATGCTGCCATGTCTCTGGTTTCTCTGTGTTTCCATTTACTTCCCTTTTACACCTTGCACACAGGACGTTTTCGTCCTTTTTTGGTTCTTTTCCTTTGATACGTTCAAAGACACTGGGATGTGGTTAGGATCTTCTTCTCCGTCATCTATGACTAACTTGAATTTTGGTAACTTGTTCTTGAATCCAGATGTTACCATGTTTACCCCAAGTGGCTGTGGGAAAGGATTCTCGTCCACTGCCATCTTTTTCTTATCATCGAACGTAATTCGTCCTGACTCAATAGCATCCTGCAATACGTGACGAAAAACTAAGCAATTGTTAGTCAAATGTGACCATGCATTATGCCACTTACAAAATTTTTTACCCTTTATTTGTTCAGGGTTTGGCAATTTGTGCTTATCACTCAGTTTTATTTGCTTATCCCTATATAACTTATCGAATATAAGGTCAGCTTTGGTTACATCGAACGAGAACGTTCTAGCCTTTATGTTTCCATCCTTTACGGGTTCATCTTTACCCGATGGTCTAGGTTTGGCCATTATGGGACAAGTATATGTATCCCCTTTTACTAATTCGGCCAAACACATTTCGGCCTGATCATACGATTCGTCATCGATGGTATGAACGTCAAAATTCGGGTCTCTGTAGTAAGTCCCTTTGCTAGAATTTTTTATTTGTTCTTCTTCTCTTATCAATCGCTCATACCTAATGACATTCGCACTTAACTGGAAAAGGTCGAGAAATTCCTTGTCTTGGAACTTCTTTTTTAAATCAAAACTTAAGCAGCCTTGTGCGATTTTGACAAATTCCTTTTCGGGCAAAGGTACAAAACACTTGCTTCTTGCTGTTTTGAACCTTTGGAGAAAACTTTCTGCCCATTCATTTGGCATTTGACGTAAATTCG
>NC_036248.1:19516933-19533319 GCF_002742605.1 Olea europaea var. sylvestris | reverse complement strand
TTTCAACACCTAACACCACTGTCCCACTGGGCGTGCCAAATTGTTTCGCGCGGGTTAATTCGCTAACAATTAAAGAGGATCAGACGATTGTGTAAGGGACGAAACCTCTTGAGACAAAGTCCCAAAAAGGGGTGTTCTTTTTATTGGCGATGAACTTTACAATTGGAAACGGAAAACAACGTGCCGTTACTGCTCTGATTTTGTCCATCTGTTCGTGGAGAGGTATGTTGCTCCTCATATCGCTCGATTACAGACTGGATTCCTCCCTGGCTTTATTGGAAACGGAAAACAACGTGCCTCCAAGGGGCGCAAGCACACGAGTTACAGAAAAGGAAATGTTTAATTCTAAAAGCTAAAGGAATGAAAATTACATATTCTCTGTTCGAGAGTTTTGGATTCGGTCTTTTCTTCTAAGTTCTTTCTCTCTTTTATACTTCATAGGCGATCCCTTTGTGATTAACTGCTCTAAAAAACTGTTTGATCGCCCTATAACTACCCACTTTCTTTGTAGTGGCCATTTTGTCATGCAACTGTCCTTTTAACTGCTGCCATTATCTTGCATCGTTCAACCGCTTTGGATTGAACCCCTTGAGTCGTGGAACGTGATAAAGTTGCTTTAGCAACTGCCTCAATAACTGCATCATAATGCGTTATGTTTGTTGATACCTTGGGCGACTTGAACATTTGGGTGAGACTTTGGACGACCGTATGCCACTCTATTCGTTCAGACTCTGAGCGACTTGCAAACTTGGACGATGGCATTACCGCACTATTGGGCCCCTTATTTGGGCATTCACCTTGATTCGTTCAATTGGATTTCGTTCTTTGGGCTATCTGATTTGGGGATCCTCCCATTGGGTTTTATTCTCTGGGCTGTTCGATTTGGGCTGAATTTTTATGTGTCAACACTAAGAATTCAATGATAACTGCCTGGTTCGTCAATTCCATGACACCGTCAATAGGTAAAATCTACCTATTTTTGCCGACAGTGAAAGAAGTCTGGGACGTAGTGAAAGAGGCATAATCAAATGGAGAAAACACCTCACTAATTTCAGAATTAAAGACCCAGTTATGGAAAACCAAGCAAGGGGAAAGAGAAGTTACTGACTCCTATTTGGAGATGATGAACCTGTGTAAAGAACTTGACCTTAGTCTCGATAAGGAATGGGAATCCCTTGGCGACAACGCACGATACGAGAAAAAGGTTTGAAAATGAACGGGTCTTTGAATTTCTGGTTGGCCTCAACCGCGATTTGGATGATGTTAGGGGGCGAATCTCGAGTCGGCGACCACTACCAACTACACGAGAGGTTTTTGCAGAGGTACGAAGGGAGGAAAATCGTCGAAAAATCATGATGAAGATTGACAAAGATGAAAATGCAATGGAATCGGTAATGCTGTCGAGACAGAATGGACCAAGGCTAAAAAGGAACGGTAATTGAGTAATGGGCTGACTGCGGTAAATGGGCCAAATGGGTCTCATCTGTTCGTAAAAGGTGGATACATTGACAAATGGGAAAAATTCATAAATCATGTATTAACTATGCACAATTCAAAGACCATGTTTTAAGTTTAACTAATGCAAAAATCAGGTTTTATTTAATTAATTAAAAATATTTATTACTTGAATATAATAAAGTCATAATAATACAATTAATGGTCACGTGTACACAATTAAGGTCACAAATTTATTCACTGGTCACATATCATGAAATTAATTGGTCACGAATTATTTCGAGGTCATAAATCAAAATTTTGATAGGTCACAAATTATTTCAAGGTCACAGATCACAATTTATCTAATGGTTTTATCGGTCACAATTTATGTTATTGGTCACAAATTCAAAAAATTATAAGTCACAAGTCACATATTTTTAAATTTGATGGTCACATATTAGTTTTTTAGTCACAAAATGATCGAATTTGAAAGTTACGGATTAATAGTCAGTCACAGGCACTGAATAGCTGGTCACAGACACCAAGCACCCAATCCAATCCACCACAATACCACCACCACCACCTCCTCCACCGCCACTGGCCATCGCCCTCACCCTCACCCTGTCACCATCGCCACCAACACCAATACCACCACCCAAAAATTGACGACCACCACCGTGGTCACCTGCAACACAGTCACAAACACTAACAAACATCCCTACCCCAGGTCGTCTCACCTACAACCACCACCACTAACATTACCGCCAATGCAACTGCCACCTCCACCGCACCATTACCACGTCGTCCCACCTACAACCACCACCAACATTAACGTCGCTTCCACTGCACTAGCACCACCACCACCACCACCACAAGACAGCCACCATGTAAAACACCATTACCACCACCACAAGAAAAACCATCCAAACCCACCACACAACTGCCAAATCCACCACCACACAACTGCCAAATCCACAAAACACCAAGCTGGTATAGTGCTTCGCCTGTGAATAGTCGTCGGATTGAGTCTGCTTCACGGCGATGCAGTGAATCTGCTTCGTGCTGACTGGTACAGTGCTTCTCCTGTGAAGATGCTGCTTCGCCGCCGCCACCGTCATTTCATCACTGCAACTCACGAAGATTCGTGAAAAGAAATGTGTGGCGGTGCAGTGATCTGCTTCTCGGCGACTTGGTGTATCTTCGCCGTGACATCTCCTCTTCATTACAGCAGCACCGCCGCACCGGCAACGGTGCTCCGAGCGGTGGTGGACTCCGGCAGTTGAAGGCGGTGGATTTTTGATGTGGGCGATGGACTTCGGCAATTCAACAAACAGGGTAGCGAGAGAGATGGGAGAGAATGGAAAGAGGGAAATTGATTTAGCCTAGGGTTTGTAGATATATATTTTTAATTATTAATTTAAAACCTGAATTTTGATTAAATAATCTTTGCACCCGACTTTTGTATAATGAAGTTTAAATACCGGTATCTGTGTAATTTCCCCTTGACAAATCATACAATGGGCCAAGTGAATCTATTAAGCATGGAATAAATGGATCCCTTTCAATTGTGACAAAAAAAATAGAGGGGAAGGCCATGGTGTGACCACTGCCATAAACCAAGATACAAGAAAGACATATGCTTGGATTTACGCAGAAAGCCCACTAACCAGAAGCCGAAGCAAAGTAATATGGATCGAGGATATCAAGCATCAATTGATCCTGCTGAAAATTCCAAAGACAATTCTAGGTGTGTATTTAATCCAGACCAATTGGAACAACTTTATCAAGTTTTCTCCAGTCTTTAAACTTTGGGTCAACCTTTCACGCACAGCCCCTTAAGCTCACTAGCTTACAAAGGTAATCACTTAAAAGCCTTGACTACCTTCTCAATATACAAAAGTCTTGATTATTGATTTAGGTGCGTCAAATCATATAACAGACTCTTACTACCTTTTCACCTCATAAACAACTTATGCTAACAACATTAAAGTCAAAATTTCGGATGGGTCACTCTCAACTGTTGCGGGAAAATGGAGTATCAAAATATCTAAGTCTATAACATTAAAGTCAATGCTTCGTATTCCAAATTTAGCGTGTAATTTGTTATCCATTAGTCATAACAAAAACCTCCAATTACTTAACTAAAATTTTCCCATCTCACTATATCTTTCAGGACCTATTATCGGGGAAGATGATTGGCAGTGCTAAAGAATACGAGTGTCTTTACTACTTTGAGGAGGCATTTATTAGTAAACCAAGTGAAATTGCAATTTGTAATTCTGCATATGTCTCCAAGGATAGTGAAATTTTATTGTGGCATTACAAAATGGGTCACCCCAACATGCAATATCTAAAACGTGTACTCCTATCTATTTTTTCGAATAAAACTTCATTTGATTTTCAATGTGAGATTTGTGAACTTGCAAAATACCAACATAGTACTTTTCCTAAATCCATGTACAAACCATTCACTATAATTCACAATGATTTATGGGGACTTTCACGAATCCCTAATCGCACTTACACAAAATGATTTGTTACATTTAGACAACCATACTCGAGTTTGTTGGACTTATATGCTGAAAGAAAAAACTGACGTCCGCTCAGCATTCATTAACTTTCACTCAATGATTCAAACACAATTCCAAACCCAAATTCAAATTCTCCACACAGATAACGGCACTGAATACTTCAACTCTATCCTACATGACTATCTACAAAAACATGGGATAGTACACCAAAGTTCGTGTGATAACACTCCCTGAAAAAATGGTATTGTTGAACGGAAAATAGACATCTACTTGAAATTGTCTGTACCTTAATGATCATTGCCAATATGTCAAAAGAACACTGGTGAGACGCCATCTTAACCTCTACCAACCTTATCAACAAAATGCCTAGCCGCATACTTGATTTTAAATCATCTCTCCAAATATTCCATCAATTCTTCCCTACCTCGTGCCTATATTCTAATCTTCCTCTCAAAGTGTATGGTTGTACTGCATTTGTCTATCTTCATCCTCACAGTCGAAATAAACTAGACCCTCTTGTGGTTAAATGTGTATTTATTAGATACTCAACCACACAAAAAGGCTACAAATGCTATGATCCAACCACAAAAAGGTATTCGTCAGCCTTGATGTCATATTCTTCGAAAGTACTCCCTATTTTCAAAAATCATCTCTTCACGGGGAGAATTTGAGTGAAGATTGGTTTATATATTTTGATCTCTCTCTTCTTGAACATATCTCAAACACAAATTCAGATTCTATCACACCATCAAGTTCCAACATGCCACATATAGAACAAAACTTGAACTCCATGGGAGATGCAGGGGAAAAAAAAGGATAAGTAGGTATTAGTTCACTCAATGAAACCAAAGCCAAATGATAGCTCCAGATCTCAATGAGTCCAAGTCTCCATATATCAATTTACCCATTGTACTCAAGAAACAAACTCGGTCATATATTCTTCACCCTATCTCAAAGTTCATATCATATAAGGCTTTATCTACAAGATTTCATGCTTTTGCATCTAATCTTGACGGTATAGCAATTCCAAGAAATATTCGGTAAGCTTTAGAAATTCCAAAATGGAGAAATGTAGTATTGAAAGAAATGCAAGTTCTACAAAAAAATAAAACTTGGGATGTGGTGGACTTACCGAAGGGAAAAAAGGCCCGTGGGATGCAAATGGGTTTTTAATGTGAAATATAAGGCAGATAGGACCATAGAAAGATACAAAGCTCGCTTTTTGGCAAAATGATACACACAAACCTACGGCATAGACTATACGGAAACATTTGCACCAGTGGCCAAGTTAAATACAATATGTGTTCTCCTATCTCTAGCAGCTAATTTGGATTGGCGACTTCAACAACTCGACATCAAAAATGTATTTCTAAATGGGGAATTGGAAGAAGAGGTGTTTATGATACTACCTCCAGGCTTCTACTTACAAAAAGAAAATAGAGTCTATAATTAAAAAAAATCTCTATATGGTCTCAAGTAGTCACTAAGAGCATGGTTCGGTCGATTTGCCAAGGTATTAAAGAGACAAGGTTATCAGCAAGGATAGTCAGATCATATCATGTTCTTCCAACAATCAATAAGTGGAAGAAAAACAATTCTAATTGTATATGTTGACAATATAATTCGAACTGGAAGCAACATAATTGAGATGGAAAGATTGAAGAAACACTTGACAACTGAGTTTGAGGTAAAAGATCTAGGATAGATACGATATTTCTTAGGAATGAAAGTCGTAAGGTCAAGAAAAGGTACCAGTGTACCACAACGAAAATACATTCATGACCTATTTGAAACAGGCATGCTTGGATGCAAACCATGTAACATACCAATTGATACAGGAAAAAAGGTAGAAAATACTGGAAAGCTAGTTGAGAAACACAGATATCAACGACTTGTTGAGAGGTTAATCTACCTATCTCATATGAGACCAGATATTGCATTCGCAATTAGTGTTTTAGTCAACATATGCATTCACCTAAGGAAACTCATTTGGAAGCAGTATATAAAATTCTCAAGTATTTGAAAGGCTCTTTAGGAAAGGGCTACTATTCAAGAAAAATGAAAGGAATGAAGTAGAGGTTTTCACATATGCGGATTGGGCTGTTCTACAGAAGATAGAAGATCAACTACTGGCTACTATACTTATGTATGGGCAAACATGGTAACTTGGAGAAGGAAAAAAAATTAGTGGCAAGTAGCAATGCAGAAGCCGAGTTTAGAGCAATTGCACGAGGAATCTGCGAAAGACTACGGTTAAATAAACTTTTGGAAGAATTGCAAGTCACTATAAGATTCCCAATCAAACTATACTGTAACAATAAGGTAGAGATCAACATTTCTCTAAATCCAATGCAACATGATCAAACCAAACATGCTGAGGTAGATGGGCATTTTATCAAAGAAAAAGTTGAAGAAGGAGTGATTTGTATTACCTACATCCCTACTAATGAACAAACAATAGATATATTCACCAAAGGACTACTTCGTCAGATGTTCAATAACTTCATTTGCAAGTTGGACATGGTCAACATTTACCGTCCAACTTGAGGAGAAGTGTAGAAAATCGAATGACGAGGGATTAATTGATGTACCATATTTGATTTGATTGTTTCCATATTTTTTTGTTTCCGTAGTTAAGTAGGGGTAATTATTTTTCTTAATTTAGGAGATTAGTTTCCTTCTATGTTTCAATTAAGCTGTATATATTCATATACACAGGGATGAATATTAATCAATTCACATAGAAATCGAGTGTTTGATTATCTCTACATACCGTATGTGCCATTTAAGGTCTATGAATAGATCTTCATTCCCTCCAAATGAATTAATTTAAATACACGTCTAGAATACAATTACCAAAAAAACACCATCCACTCAATAACAACTCACACCTCCACAACCTGTCGAAAAATCTTGCACCAATGTATATCATACTTGACACCACTCATTAAACCATCCTCGTATCAAAACATAAATGTTAAGTGGGAATATCTTTTAGCCTTTAGATTTGGTATTCATACGAGAAAAAAAAAACTGAAGTTCCATATTTGTTATGTTCCATTTCATTCACACACACACAAACAAAATTAAAAGCTTATATCTTGATCATATCAAATTGAAGTGAAAGCTCTTCCGAGAGAAAAATCTCTTTTATAATTGGTTGTCAAACTCTAATTCAAAAGCCTTGGCCTTCTACTTCTCTTCTTCTAAGATTCAAAAGCAAAAGTAGAAGCTATGCCAAACGGTCCTAAGAAAAGGAACTGAAACTAGAAGGAAATTTGAACCTGTCATCTTTCTCTTGCTCTTTCATATTAGTGCAACCAAACATGACTAGATGCCTCTTGAACATACATGTAGGCATAATTTCATTCACGGGAAGACACCACGAATGAGAGTAGATGAATTTTTCGGATCAAATTTATACTGATATAGTACTGAATATTGTTAGGAATATATATGTGATAATAAATATATATTAGAGACATTTAATAGAGTTAAAATTGTAGTGCGGAGTATCATAAAATAATGTGTTATCAAACTGTCAATATAGCATCCCATATTAATGTCATATGAGTTAGAATCAATTTTTGAACAATTTTATCCAAGTTATAATTTGAATATTCCATTAATACTCTTTTGAGATATCAATGCATATGTGAGATTCACTACTATTACTATTTCTCTTTATAAATTTGTCAATCGGTTAGATTTATTTTAATTCAATTTTGGAATGCAAACATAGGCCCCTAGTTAACTATATTATAATTCACATAATTAATGCATTCATTAAACAGTTCACACATTTTAGTGCATCTTTGGTAGTAGTTTAAAGTGGTTATGAACTATGGATTCAAAGACATGTTATATATTTATGGTATAAATATAAAATGTGAAAGAAATAATCAAATTAGATAAAGTGTCAAAGTGGTGGGAAATGTGACATTTGTGTGGGACTTCAGGGGTTCGAATCACTCCCCACGCAAATATTAAAATGTCTTCATTGGGGCCTTGGGGCCTTGAGCTCTGGAGCTTCCTTGACTAAAATAAATATTTTTTTCTTTATTATTTAATTGGTAGAACTAGCCAGTATTTTATGACTGTTTGTTTTTGTAACAACCCACTAACTGCCATTAAAACACCCACTACTCAGTCATTAAAATTCTGCATTAACATGGTGAAGACTATTACTACCATCTTACCTATATAAACCCATATCTCGTTTTGGGAAAAAACATACAAAGAGAAAATAGAAAAATCATCTTGCATCAATCATTCTTTTCATATTGTGAATTTCTTATATTCGGATTTTTATATCTATTCTGGAGTACAATTGAGAGTTTTAGAAAAACCATTTGTGATTGCTGCACAAGTGGTTTACGATCGTTGTATCCTGGGAGTGATTGTCCACGGAGGTCGCAGCAATTATTGACGGGCAATTTCACTTTAGGACATCGTGCTGTCACGAGACTCGATCGGACGATAAGTTTTATATTTCTGCATTATATTGTTCTGATCACTACTGCAACTAATTATTTTTTCCAACAATCTAAAGTGAAATTATCTTTATAATTAGTTGCCATGTCTGCCGTAGATATATATGTTCCTAAGTATTCTGAAAAGCCCGAGTTGTTTGATGGAAAGAATTTTAAGAGATGGCAAATGAAACTGCGATTTTATTTGACAACACTTAAAGTCGTCGATGCTATTGAATCAGATAAACCCGATTTTACAATTGCTGATAATCCTACTGATAAGGAAACCGAGGATTTAGCTAATTGGGAACATAAGGATTATATGTGCAGAAATTATATTCTGAATTGTTTGACTTTAGATTTGTATGATGTTTACTACTCGTGTAAATCTGCAAAAGAGTTGTGGAATTCATTAGAAAAGAAATATGCTACAGAAGATGCTGGAACCAGGAAATTTGTTGTGGAAAAGTTTTTAGATTTTAAAATGAATGATGTCAGAACTGTGGTTAGTCAGGTTGAAGAATTACAGATTATAATTCACGAAATTATTGCTGAAGGATATAAAATTTATGAGGGCTTTCAAGTGTCAGCTATAATTGAAAAATTGCCACCTTCTTGGAAAAAGTATAAAAATAGTTTGAAACATAAGAGAAAAGAAATGTCCTTAGAGGATCTAATTATCAGGATTAGAATCGAGGAGGACAATAGAATGGCAGAACGTAAGGAAAGGCCAGACTTTAATACCAAGGCTAATCTTATTGAAGGAAATTCTGGGCCTAAGAAACCAATTGGAAATTTTACAAGGGGTCAGAATTTTAAAGGCAGAAATAAGGGAAAACAATTTGTAGGAAAGAACAATCGGTCTAAGCCCCAATTTAAAAATAAATTGTTGGTGACCATTTTGTTTGTGGTAAACCAGGTCACTTTGCAAAGGATTGCAGAAATAGGAAAGGAAAAGTTGTGAAGCATCAGGCACATGTGGTAGAGGATGGGAATTTCTCTGCTATGGTGATAGAAGTGAATCTAGTAAGCAACATGACAGACTGGTGGGTAGATTCTGGAGCTACCAAGCATATTTGCTGCACGAGAGGTGCATTTTCTTCATTCACTCCCGCTAATGATGGAGAATGTCTGTTCATGGGCAATGCTTCCTCCTCCAAAATAGAGGAGAAAGGAACTGTGACGCTTAGATTTACTTCTGGAAATATTCTTAATTTGAAGGATGTCCTTTATGTACCTGATATTAGGAAAAATCTAGTATCTGGATCTATCTTAGTAAAAAAGGATTTTAAGATTGTATTTGAAAGTGGTCAAGTTGTACTGTCTAAGGGTGGTTCCTTTGTTGGGAAAGGGTATGCAGATGAGAGTCTGTTTAAACTCAATGTCTCTGTGATTAACAATAAAACATCTAGCTCTTCCGTTTACTTGTTGGATTCTTATGATTTGTGGCATGCTAGACTTGGACACGTTAATAAAACTTCTATTAAAAAATTAATGACATTGAGAAACATTCCCAAAATCGATAATTGTCCAAATTCAAAATGTGAAACGTGTGTTGAATCTAAATATTCTAGAAAACCATTTCCTTGTGTTGATAGGACTACTTCGGTCTTAAGTTTGATACATTCTGATTTATGTGATTTAAAAGGATATGTTACTCGTGATGGAAATAAATATTTCTTTACTTTCATTGATGATTATTCTCGATATTTTTATATTTATCTACTTAAGAGTAAGCATGAAAGCTATTCAAAATTTATTTCCTATAAAACTGAAGTAGAAAATCAGTTAGACAAAACTATTAAAGTTTTAAGATCTGATAGGGGAGGAGAATATACAGGAGATTTTGATAAATTTTGTGTTGAGAATGGTATTATTCATGAGACTACTCCACCTTATTCTCCACAATCTAATGGTGTAGCTGAAAGGAAAAATCGAACCCTTAAGGATATGGTCATATCAATGCTAAGCTCTTCTGGTTTACCTTTTAACATGTGGGGGGAAGCACTTCTTACTGCATGTTATATTCTTAACAGAATTTCTAGTAAGAAAAATAATAAGTCTCCTTATGAAATGTGGAAGGATAGAACACCTTCATATAAATATCTTAAAGTGTGATGGTGTTTAGCTAAAACTTCTATTCCAGCACCTAAGAGAACTAAACTTCGTCCGAAAACTGTTGATTGTGTTTTTATAGGGTATGCTTTTCATAGTAATGCCTACAGATTTTTAGTCATTGACTCTAAAAATAATTTGATTGAAAATAACACAATATTTGAAACTAGAAATGCTGAATTTTTTGAAAATAGATTTCCGTTTAAAGAAAAGTCTGAAGGATCAAGCAGTTCTTTTAGTATTCCTCCTAGTGTTAGAGGGGAGCCATCTGAATTAGAAGAAGCTGAAATTAGAAGAAGCAAAAGACCTAGGACCACTACTTCTTTCGGTCCTGACTTTATAACCTACTTAGTAGAGGATGATCCTAGTACTTTTGGTGAAGCTATGTTTTCACCAGATTCTATATTTTGGAAGGAAGCTGTAAATAGTGAATATGATTCAATTATGTTTAATAATACTTGGGAGTTGGTGGACTTACCTCAAGGATGTAAGACAATTGGGTGCAGATGGTTGTTTAAGAAAAAACTTAAACCTGATGGTTCAATTGATAAGTATAAAGCAAGACTTGTAGCTAAAGGCTATAAACGAAAGGAAGGAGTTGACTTCTTTGATACTTATTCACCCGTTACTAGAATTACCTCTATTAGGATGTTAATTGCAATTGCCTCATTGTATGATCTTATTATACATCTAATGGATGTCAAAACTACATTTTTAAATGGAGACTTAAAAGAGGAGATTTATATGGATCAGCCTGAAAGATTTGTTGTAGAAGGCCTTGAGGATAAAGTATGAGACTTAAAAAATCCCTTTATGGCCTTAAACAAGCTCTTAAACAATGGCACGAAAAATTTGATACAGTTTTGACATCAAGTGGTTATATGATAAATGAAGTAGATAAATGCATATATAGCAAATTTGAAAATAATAGTGGTGTGATAATTTGCTTATATGTTGATGATATGCTGATTATGGGAACTAGTTTAGATGTGGTTAATAAAACTAAGCGGTTTCTAAACAAGCACTTTGAAATGAAAGATTTGGGTGTTGCTGATGTTATTCTAGGAATCAAAATAGTAAAACATTCTGAAAGAATTATTTTGACCCAATCACATTATGTAGAAAAAGTGCTTAAGAAGTTTAATCAATACAACTGTATTCCTGCTAAAACACCTTATGATGCAAGCCGTCATTTGAGAAAACATTCAGGTCCTAGTGTTTCCGCTTTAGAGTATGCTAAAGTAATCGGCAGTCTCATGTATCTCATGAACTGTACAAGACCTGATATAGCATATGCTGTCGGTAGACTTAGCAGGTATACTAGTAATCCTAACAATGAACATTGGGATGCTCTTATTCGAGTCTTGAGGTATTTGAGATACACTCTAGACTGGGGAATACATTATATCAAATTCCCTGCTATACTTGAGGGATATTGTGATGCTAATTGGATTTCCGATACCAATGAAAGTAAATCTACAAGTGGATATGTATTTACATTAGCAGGCGGAGCTGTCTCCTGGAAATCCACTAAGCAAACCTGCATTGCTAGATCTACTATGGAATCTGAGTTCATAGCTTTAGATAAGGCAGGTGAGGAGGCTGAATGGTTAAGGAATTTTCTTATGGATGTTCCTTTGTGGTCTAAACCATTTCCAACTACTTCAATACATTGTGACAGTCAAGTAGCTATCTCAAGAGCTCAAAATTCATCCTACAATGGAAAGTCTAGACATATTCGTAGGAGGCACAATACTGTGCGTCAGCTACTTAAGGATGGGATTATAGCTATTGACTATGTGAAGTCAAGTGATAACATTGTTGACCCATTAACCAAAGGATTGGCTAGAGAGCTAATTCAACAAACATCGAGGGGGATAGGGCTAAAGTCTATTATGTATTAGATCACCTATAATGGAAACTCAACCTTGCAATTGGAGATCCCATGGTCAAGGTTCAATGGGACAACAAAGTTATTGGAGTGGTCTGTGGGGGGTACTACATTGGATTTATTCCAAACCCCTCCTTATGATGCGTAGTACCAACTGTATTGATTAGAGAATGAGCTAATACTCTTAATGCTTACTATAGCTGATATTCAGTGGGGTGTTTAAATACAGTGTACCCTTGATAGCAGCACCTATTTGAGTGTGGAAGTGGGGTCGCTTCCTATGAGAATTGAGGCGAATTCTCTAGAGCACTCAAAGAAACTGGGAAAGTTCACGGTCGAAATGAACACAACCGCAAGAACTCAATGACTGTTCTAGAAATCATGTGTGTGTTCTATTGTCTCAGTTTGCAACTATAATTGTAGAGTTCAAGACATAGTTCACTCTACAGTTAGTAAGCTCGATAGAATATACAAAGCCAAGGTTCAAGTCGATAGACACTTAAGCTTGCATGATTTCTACCGTACTCCAGAGTAATATTTTCATTTATCTTATTTCTTTCATGTGGGGGATTGTTATATATTTATGGTATAAATATAAAATGTGAAAGAAATAATCAAATTAGATAAAGTGTCAAAGTGGTGGGAAATGTGACATTTGTGTGAGACGTCAGGGGTTCGAATCACTCCCCACGCAAATATTAAAATGTCTTCATTGGGGCTTTGGGGCCTTGAGCTCTTGGGCTTCCTTGACTAAAATAAATATTTTTTTTCTTTATTATTTAATTGGTAGAACTAGCCAGTATTTTATGACTGTTTGTTTTTGTAACAACCCACTAACTGTCATTAAAACACCTATTACTCAGTCATTAAAATTCTGCATTAACATGGTGAAGACTGTTACTACCATCTTACCTATATAAACCCATATCTCGTTTTGGGAAAAGACACACAAAAAGAAAATAGAAAAATCATCTTGCATCAATCACTCTTTTCATATTGTGAATTTCTTATATTCGGATTTTTATATCTATTCTAGAGTACAATTGAGAGTTCTAAAAAAACCATTCGTGATTGCTGCACAAGTGGTTTACGATCGTTGTATCCTGGGAGTGATTGTCCACGGAGGTCGCAGCAATTATTGACGAGCAATTTCACTTTAGGACATCGTGCTGTCACGAGATTCGATCGGACGATAAGTTTTATATTTCTGCATTATATTGTTCTGATCACTACTGCAACTAATTATTTTTTCCAACAAGACATACGTTGACAATAAGTGGAAAGTAATTTTGTAAGTCATCATAAATGTATAATAAAAAGTATGTTTGATCAACTTAAATTACAATTTAGACTTTGCCAATCACACTCTTGCTATTTGTTTGTCAAAACTTATAATTATTTATAAGCGGTTAGTTCAAATGAATACGTGATTACAAAGTGTGTAAAATTTGTGAATTCCTATAAATTGTAATCATGTATAATTTGTGAATTCCTATAAATTTTGTGGATAAAAATAGAATTTGAACTTGTTAACAATAACAAACTTTGACGAATGAAAACTTAATAGATTTGTTTGATTTCTCTCTTTATATCCCCATTCAAAATTAAGAGCATCACCAAACCCAATTAACCACGGATATTTTCACATTTAGTTATGTACGAGATAAAAACGGTAATTATTGATAGACAAAAAGAGAGGTAGCGATCCATCTAGTCTCGTTAATTTATTTATTTATTTTCCACATCTAAGTAGATATTCAATTGATCACAATATGTAGATCCATCTAGTCTCATTTATTTTATTTTATTTTATTTTTCCTACATCTAAGTCGATAGTCAGTTGATTACAAATTGTTATACCATATTATACTCACCTTTTATAGGACCAAAAAAAAAAAAAAAAAAAAATCTACTGATCCTTTTAATTTTTAACCTTTAAGTTCTATGAAATTATTTCAATGACTTGGTTGATTTTTTTTGTTTTTTGTTTTTTATTTTTTTGTTTTTTATTGTACCAGAGAAATTTTAGGCACTCACATTTATTTATTTATTTATTATTTTTGTATTTAGGAGTCGTGCTGAAATGACTTATATAGTCTAAATTTGTTTATATAGGATTTTTAAGTTATTATTTTTCGCATTCCAAATTTCATGTTCAAAATTTTCGTTTGGCTGTGGCTTTTTATAATGTTTAGACTGCATATTCTTGCCGACTCAGTATCGCAAATAATATTTTTTATTTTAAAAAAATTGTAAGAGTGATTTTTTTAAGAATATATGATTAGTATTAAGCAAAAAAAAAAAAATTGAATTTAAGTATAAATTATTATATTTATGGCTGGACAAAACTCTCAAACTAAACTGAACAGTTCTTTTTAAATTAAATATTAGAACCAGTATCTAAATCGAGAATGATGGGTTTAGTTTTGTTCTCGGTTCTAGACGAAGAACCAATTTTCCCTAATCTTTTTAACTTTTTTTCTTATCTTAAATAAGTTAAATTATTTTATTTTTTGAAATACCAAAATATGATTTTTCTATTTCTAATTTTGAACCAAGCTCAATTTAATCAAATTAATCTAAATTTTATCCGAATATCTTATTCTACTATTTTCGTCATTCTAAAGAAATCGAATTGGAAGCTCAGTTGCGCTTCTCTTCATTATTGTTAGCTCATTATTTTTCTTATTTTTATTATTTTAACAGTCACATCTATAAAAAACTCAACAAAGAGATATGCAAAAGATATAATAAGATTGGACTACATTATTTTGTAAAAGCTAAGATTTGACATGTTATATTTGAATTAATGTAAAGTTGTTGTAAATACAAAAAAAAAATTAATTATTATACAAAATTCGAGAACCAAATGAACCTGAACCCGAATGATTCCATAATTAAATTTGGACTCAACGGTTCACTTACTAAATACCCAAAATTCTAGTTCAATTTGGTTCTCACGAGACCATGTCCAACCCTAATTAATTATATTGATAAAATGTATGACTGAAAAATAAGATTGACACAAAAAAAAAAAAAATTAGAATAATAGGACTCAAATAGGGTAAAGTATCATAAAGCTAGGAAAACGTGAAAGGGAAAAAAATAGTGTTTTTTTTTAAAATGTGTGGATGAAAAAGAATGAAAAGTTTCTGATTTGTATGTAATATTATTTTATAAAAAATTGTGTGGTTGAAAATAAAAGACAGAAAAAGAATGAGAATGAGATAAGTATGGGGCCAAACATGGGCAAAAATGGGTAATTTGAGCCACATTCTTTATTAATTTACATATAATATTATTTTAATAAAGAATTTGTGGTTAAAATGAAGAGGGTGAAAAAAATATTTTAAAAAAAAGTGGAATCATACACCCTATGTAAGTTTATTCTTGGGAGAACCGTAGAAAAGGTAAAAAAGAGTCCTCTCTCTATTATTGACAAGCCTGTTAAGAATTCCAAAAACTTTAGCACAATTCCCAACTTGGTGTTAAAGTTTCATTAATAGTAGTGTTCAACAATCCGTATTTGACTTCATTTTTTTTCTTTCTTTTTATCAATTAAAAATGGGTTAATTCCATAAATGGTCATTGAACTTTTCGTAAAGTTTCCACATGACATTGAACTTTAAAATTGTCCATGTTAGTCACTAAACTTTGAAAATTGGTACTACATCTATCACTGAATAAATGAAGCTTGCAAAATTGAAAAGATTTGATAACTTGTCTGACATGTCACATTATAATCTCTTAACTTATCTCGCTTCATATGAATTATGTGCATCAATTTCACTTGAATGCCTACCAACATATCTACCACTGACTTATCTCTTTCTTCGAAAATGAAATTGTTGAAACAATCACATAAGTTATTAAGGAGCATTTTTATCTGAAAAGTGAGATCTACTTCATAGCTCTTTGTTTTAATTTTTTTTTTTTTTTT
>NC_036248.1:19488005-19514205 GCF_002742605.1 Olea europaea var. sylvestris | reverse complement strand
GTGATATTTTTTTGGTGGCGAATTGGCCTATAGTATTGTATGTTGTGTTAGCGCAGTATTGATGTCGTTCAAAGAAACAGACTTTACAGCATTCCTTGATTCTAAAATAGGCTATTCTTTTGTGGATGTTTAGCCATTTCCTTCAGTTTTTGTATGTAACAAAAGTTTGAGTCCGATGGAAGAAACTGAAACTTCACTCTTAAACTCTCTCCCCCCTCTCCCCCCCCCCCCCCCCCCCAATATCTTTCATGCATAAACAGCTCTTTTTTTCTTTAAAAGAAATCTAGATCGTTGTTTATAGGGAACTTACAATATGCCATAATGAACATAGATCACCTCCCCAACCCGTCCCAGAAATATAGAGAGAGTCCTATTACCAATCACATCCATGTTGAACAGTTCCTGGCCCTATCTAGAAAATAACAGTTGAAGTCTGGTAGATCTATTTGATGAGATAATGTGATTACATGCACTGTGCACTATCATTTTCTGCCATTCCTTCTTAGCTAGTAAGTAGTTAGATGATTCGGTTGCCATTGTTCTTCCAGAATGCTGTCAAAAATTGCTCACTTCAGGCTGCTACCAACGAGCAAAGAAAGGCTGATGAAAAAGTATTGAAATTGGCTGAAGAACAGAAGGTATTTAATTGTTTTCATTTTCTTCAAGTAGAGCGGTTGTGTTTATTTCATTATGCTAAGTTCAAACATCATAAAGAGATTATATGGCGTACTTCATGATTTCAGAAACAAAAGGAGAACCTCCACAAGAAAATCATTCAACTGGAGAAACAACTGGATGCCAAACAAGCAGTAGAGCTTGAAATCGAGCAATTGAGAGGCAAATTGAATGTTATGAGGCACATGGAAGATGAAGATGAAGGTGATTTGGAAGTGCTGGAAAAAGTGGATTCCCTGCTCAAGTCACTGAGGGAAAAGGAAGGAGAACTTGAAGATGTGCTGGCATTAAATCAAACTCTGGTAGTGCAGGAGCGCAACAGCAATGATGAACTGCAGGATGCTCGTAAAGAATTGGTTAATGTAAGCTTTGTAATTCTTTTCCATTTTCAGTGGTTCAGAAATCCATGTCTAGACCTGTTCAATACGTATAATATGCTTCCATTCAGAGTTTGTACTTGTTGGTTGTCTTTCAGAATCTGACATGTTTATTTTATTTAAGTTGAGTACAGTTCATTGCCTGAGCTTTTGAATTTATTGTTGATGCTCTTGTTATGTCAATTCTTCTGTTACATGACTTAGTTGTAGTACCACTTTTTGGATCACTCAGAGTAAAAAGGGTAGAACTTGTGGAACATTTGGAATATCCATGTTGGATGAGAGATTTTATCTGGCCCTCCTAGCTGAGCTGAGGAATATTAGGTAGTACAAATGTTAAGTGAGAGAAGAATTATGTCATTGTAGCCGCATGTGCTAATTGCCATTTGCTAATAACATTTACAATGACTTGGATTCTTCATCACTTGTAATGATTTTCAATTTTTTCCACATTGCTAATGGTAAAGGTGATTTCAATCTTGATTGAGGTTTCTTCTCCCTTTTGCTTGATCTTAGGATCGAGATTTCAGTATATTTATGAGTATTTACAAAGCTGCATTCATGTAATAGACATTGGCTGGATCATTATATTTATCGTGGTAGTAGCATTCAACTCATGCAGTTGAGATTTCGTTATTCATTTTTCTACACATTTTTACAAGCTTTAGACAGTGTCTTATTTAAGTTGCTTTTTAGGGCTTGAAAGAATTATCAACAAATGGTCAAATTGGTGTGAAGAGAATGGGAGAACTCAACAGCAAACCATTTCAGGAAGCAATGAAAAGGAAGTATAATGAGGTCGAGGCAGATGAAAGGGCAACAGAATTGTGCTCCCTGTGGGAGGAATACCTTAGAGATCCTGAATGGCATCCTATAAAGGTGGTTGAGATTGATGGGAGACATCAGGTATGCAGTTAAGAGTGTACTTCTGTGTATCTTTTGTTGTAGCACAAGCTTATCTTTGAGGAAAATGAAATGCTTTAGGATGAAATCTGTGATTAATTGTGCACTCACGTTGTAAACATAAGCAGACCAAGCAAGTTATGCATTACTACACTCAACTTCTGGTAACTAAACCTTGGTATAAATAGTATTTTATAAGGGGTTAACTTAATTCTGCCCACATCTTTTGCCTGTCTTCTCTGTCCTGCCAAACGAACAAATAGAACAACAAAACTCTTAGACTACAAACAGAAAACCAGATATAAGTGGATAGCAATATAAAGTATAATCAAACAACTTTATTTTAATAAACTCGGGGTTCTCTATAGACACCGTTTTGTTTGGTTCGTGGATATCTTGGGGAAGATCATAATGCAAGCAAGTCTTTCGCATATTAATTTTGGCCTGCCTGAGGTCTAGTGAGATTACTTCATTTTGTGAAACAAGGTTTTGAGGTCTGTGCTAATAAGCTCCAACCACTTAGTCAGCCTTCTCTTAATTTATCCTCAATTGCTGCCATTCTATTCTTAGTTAACCATCAATATGATTGAAGAATTTTCCCTTGGTTCATGGATCGAAAATTCTCAGTGGTTTGGATATGTTTTACTAATAGATTTCTTGGAGCTGTTAAAATTTCTTTTGCCCTCTTTTTGTTCTTTTGGCTTATGGTTTACTTACAAACACTTATTCTGTTGGTTCAGGCAGTAATCGACCAAGAGGATGAGAAGTTGAAGGACCTGAAGAATAACTATGGCGATGAAGTGTATGATGCTGTGACCTCTGCTTTGACCGAGATAAATGAATATAACCCGAGTGGGAGGTATATCATTTCAGAGCTTTGGAACTATGCCGAAGGTAAGAAAGCTACTCTGCAGGAAGGAGTTGTTCATATGATGAATCTATGGAGAACTTACAAACGAAAGAGGGGAATGGATTGATCGTTGGATGCCCTTATCTGTGTTTTTCATGTGCCATTCTATAGGCACACCTTCATTTTAACTACCGGATAATGAATAATTGTATTAGGTTATGTATCGTTGTATCGGAGACGGAGATTTAACTATCGACTGTCATTTGTGCCTGTTGATCTCTTGGCTAATAGGTAATGCATTAAAACTTCTTATCTTCAACTTTATATTCAATTGAATATAATAAATAAAAAGGATTTTTGTTTTCAAATCAAATAAATCATTATTTATCTATAATTCGTTGGAACAAAAAAAGGGGCCCGGCTAGGTACTGACCAGGCCAGGCCATCAGAATAAGAAGGGCCTTTCGAACAAAATCAACACAAAGATGTCTTCTTTTTTTTTTTTTTTTTTTTTTTTTTTGGTTCTAAGAATTAACCAAGTACTATATTAATTTATATGGTTTTTAAACAAAGAATATTATAACACTTTTGTTGCCTAAACAGTAAACAGGAAGGAAAGTGTGTGCTTTGGCACGAACAATTCTTTTGAAGTGTGAAAGAAACTCAAACAAGTCGGTACTCGTCTATATTGGTTCTATCTTCCTATATGAAACTATCGGGTTCTTTTAATAAAATTCTCATTGGTACTCAACTTCAAAAGGGAGAAAAGTTAATGTAATGTCCATCAGTCATTATTACATGCCTAGCGTGTCATTTTGTCGTCTAAATGGATGGTTTCTATTGAGTTGGAATTTTCACGTGCACAATTTTAAAACATTGAGGACGTGAATGCGATAAACAGAATATTAGGGTATGAAGTAGGATAAATGGAAGGTTTGGGGACCCCTAGAGGAATTTTCCCCAGTTTTATGTTTAAGCCTTTTCTCTTCTTTAGCTCCGATCCACATATATATAGCTCACAAGAGTATTGCAATTCCTATTTCTACTGTAACCCTAAAAATTCTGCAGCCGAAGTCTGTAGTCTATTTTTCACATCTTTCTTTAATTACTTTTGATAAAAATATTGAGATAAATGGGGCTGTGATTACAAAGAGAGAGGATTGAGTGGGGTTTTCTCTTGTCGAAGTTTGGAGAGAAGATTGGAGATAGAGATGGATATATTAAGATTCGGGGACGAATCGAAACTTGCCGCCCCCTTGTTTGTTGCAAGGGCTGGCTTATGGCAGCTTGTGAATTTGCCCCAAATCAATTTCATCTCTTTTGTATTCTCTTTTCTTTCTTCGATCTGGATCTTTCCCACTATGACTACCTTTTTAAATTTACACTTGATATGAGCTCCCCTCGTGTTTACAAAGCACATTCGTATGAATCTGTATATTTAGGAGTTTGGAGTTAGTTTTGCATTTGTTGGTATATTATGGGTGAGACGATTTTGGGTGCTCACTATATCGCATCAGTGCATAAAGAAAAAGCTTTATTTTTCTTGGATTTTCACTGTAATCAGAGAAACTCCAGGGAAAATTAAGCAGCGGCCAGACAACCGTAGAGATGGGTTTTCCACAGATGAAATGAAATGTTCATTCAATTTGTCTACTTATTCCATCTCATATTTTTCTTTTCCTAAATTTGATTTTTTCGAAAATGCTTTTAAAAATTGTTCATTATTAATTAATCGTTGGTAGGGATTATTCTTCTGTTTATGCAGTGGTTTTTGTTATTGATCTTGGTTTTGCAATTTCAAATCACAAGGGATATTGTTTTTGAAATAAAGTTTGCATTGAATCGGAATTTGTTGCTTTAATTTTCTCAATATTACGAACCTAAGAAATGAAAATGGAGTCGCAGATGTTCTTCTTTGGCTTCTGTTATACAATTCAATTATCAATACCAGTCTCTGTTTCAGTATTTCAAGAAGCATTTGCATACATTACCAGTTAAACCTAAAATTAAAGAGAATATATATATATATATATAATTTTTTTTTTTATTTATTAATTTTTTTTATTTTTTATTTTTTTTAAAATTCTCAAGAAATTGCATTGTCCATTCATGAAAGGGCAAATTATATTTTTTGACAGAAGTGAGATAAATTGAGACATATTAAGAGGGTGTTTGGTAGGAATTTTGAGAATTGATTTTTTGTCAACTAAATGTAAAAATGGGTTCAATTTGTGTGAGAAGAATTCAAAAATGATGGCTAGAATAGTAAAATAACGATCAAAAAATTATTTTTAATTGACTTAAAAGCCTTACCAAACACCCCCTAAGCCTTTAAAACTATTTTAATAGAGGATGTTACAACAAAAAAAAAGAGTTAAGTGGCCCAACCCAATCGTAAAGTTCAACCCAGGCCCAATCTTGTAAATAGTATATTGTGGCCAGGTACCTGGGAGAATACGGACAAGGCCCAAAGTCTGTAGCCTGGCCCGAGGGATACAAATTGGCCCATTACTTGAACCCATAGCTTGACTCTTGAGTTGTGCTTTAACAGAATGGACCACCCATAGTTGAGAAACCTATTAAAAGGCCCTCAGAAGTATTTATTTATTTATTTTATTTTTTCTGATATTCAGATATTCACTTTACGGTGATTAAATCTTGGAGTTTACATCTTGGTCTTTCAAGCTGTAGACAGGTTAAACCGCAGGTTGTGCCCCAAACTGATCTGTCAAAGTGCCAAACAAGTCGTTTTCCATCTTTGCACCTTACCTTCTAGTAGAACTGCTGCCTTCTTGGATAAATCCTGCTTTCCAGAAGAATATCTGCCTTCCAAGAGCTTTTCAGGAATCACACTCACGACCTCTGATCTGTCAATCTTGAAGTGCCCTCATCTTTGCCAGTTGGAATGTGCCCTGGGGGGCGACCTTCAGAAGTCTTAACACTACAAAGAGGAGAGCTCTTTGTACCAGTGATAAGTGTATTTTGTACTTTCATCCAAGCTAGTAAATTGAAGTATTTGTTAGTGATTTAAATGAGTTATAGTTTAATCATGTGTTAATTATACTTGTTAGGTTGTATTTAATGCAAAATGGTGAAATTGAAAGATATGAATGAAAAACGAGAGCTACATGGCAAAAAACCTTCCCTTGTTTTTTCATACACAATAATTTTATCAAATTTATCGAGAACAAAAGGTTACTTCATCATTTTTGGAAGAGGAGATCAAGTCATAGTAAGAAATTGAAGATTTTGAAAAATTCAACATTGGACTTGAAAATTAATATCTTTTGAAGTAATTTATAATTTGAGTGATATTTTTCTATTATTCTTTTTGTAATTTATATATTAATATAATATGTTAGATCTGCTTTTGTATTGAATGAATCTATTTGTTATTTATTTATAATTCAAGACTAGTAATTTAGTATTTCTTGCATTTCTTAATTAATTTTACATACTCATTGTATTATTTAATTGATTGACCACCAATAATCAATTGCTTGATGTAGGGTTGTGATTTACAATAAGTTTAGAACGTGACAAAATTAACATATGTGCAATACATGTTAAGAATAACATTTATCACGTGTTCAATCGTATAGATAATTTAAACTTTAATGGGTTTTAATCATTCGAATTCAGGTTGAGAATAGATTCAGGTCTTGGTTAGGATATATTTAATTTGTCTTGAAATTCAAAATTATATATCATAGCTTTATCGATTTGTCAAAAATGCATTATCGGAAATAGATTATAAATCAATAATTGAAATAGATAACAATAGGCGAATTCGAAATTCAATACAATTATCCATAATTTGTCAAAAATCAAACTTTTATTTTTTTTTATATTAATTTAGAATAATCACAAAATCAAATTATCTTTTGTTTACATAATTCGAATTTTATACATAATTAATAAACTTGAATTGATATTTATTTCACGTGGGATGATAACTTTAAACTCACTAAATTTATTATTTATCAACGATCCCGTAAGCTTGCAAGCTTCGCACGAACAACCTGCTGGTCTTTACATTGACGAGAATAAGGGATAATTACAGTTGCGGTCTTAAATTTTTTAAATTGTTGTAGCTTTTATCTAACTTTTTATATGAAGCAGCATTGTTGGTCCTTTTATCTAACTTTTTATATGTAGCAGCATTGTTGGTCCTAACCCGTTAAATCCTTTGTGACGGAAGGACCTCTAAATGTATGTCTAGGAGATTATGACTTATCAATGGTCAAGGGTTTGATCATATTTTGATCAATTTTAAAAGAGCAATATGATAAAAAAATTTATTATTTTTTATATAAAATAATTGTATTAAAAAAATCATCTTCTCCCCTACCCTACCACAACCAAACCAAATCTCCTCACACGTTGCCACCAGCCACCTTCCCCCGACGGCCTGACCACATTTTGAATTTTTTGAAATTTTACATCTTTCTATTATATATAAGGTTTTGGATTAGAGAACAAAGTTATTGTTCATCTTCTTCCCACATAATCTGTTGACCCCAAAAAAATGAGACAACAGATGTTGGGACTCGCTCGCGTCCATGTGGCCTGTCGAGCAGCTTTGGACTAGAGGCTTTATCGAAAGAGTAAAAACGTAGGTAACACTTCGAATGTGGGTTGCGGTAGTTTGGGCACCGACGATATTATCGAAAATGAAAACACTGCGTGCACAATTCCTCCCTCACTTTGGTAAAAATTACTTTGTATTTCTATTTTTCCATCTCTTACGATGTTACAAGAGTTGCTATTTATAGTATTCAGACCAACGTGGTCACCATTGGATCAGATCTATGTAGCTCTATATGTTTGATCGAAGTGTCACATCACCCTGTCTCACATTAATCACATTGACAAATACATTTGATAATGGGTCAGGCGCCCTACATTCCTTGGGTAACATATCTGGCATTTGTTAATGGAAACGTCACTCATCAGACCTACTCTAAAGAATGAAATCACTTCGGTCGTAGAGGACAGGAGGGAACCTCTAACATGAAGGAGTTCGGCTTAAGGGGTGGAAGGGTTTTGGTAGCAACGCTTTGATGGAAATTGTGCCTCGGCCAGGAAGACAGTCCTTTCATTCTTCTTTATTATTAGACTGACTGCCACGTGTGTGTGCGTGTGGTACCTCCACGTGGCCTCCACTGGAAGCTTCACATACGATCAATAACATCATCTACCCTACCCATTGTCACCATCTTTTCCCATTTGTTACAATATTTAGGTTGAGAGGCAAATTTATGCGTATATGTATACAAACAAAACAAACGGATTTATGCATATGGTGGGAGGCAGATTCATTTCACTTAACATTCTCTAATTTAGCATGGACAAAGTTTTAAATATATTATAAAATAGACAGATTTATGAATTGAATTTATGTATATATGTGGGGGAAGAAGGCATATTCATTCACAAATGTTGATTTGAGTTTTAGATCAATAATTAGATCTGCTTGATTTTAGGTGGCGATAGTGGCAGTTAAATATTTCATTAGTCACTGAACTAGTACTTTTGTCACACTTTACTCACTAAACTTTAAAATATTTGAGTACTCACTAAACTTTAACACATTGAATTTCATCAATTGTTCATCATGTTTCATTCGTCATTGAACTTATATCTCCGTCACACTTCATTGTCTTGATTAGCATAATGTCTACGATAGATCCACAATCAATCATCATGTGATTTATCCTGGATTCTCGAATATAACGACTAACATACAGTGATCTACTATATAAATTAGGACCCAGTTGTAGATTTTCATTCTCAAATGTGATGGTGGTTATACAGTCTTGAAAGGAAGACTGGGGGACTTCGCCAAACTAGTATTAGAAGGAATGTTGTTAAGTCGTGAGATAGTCTTTTTCTTCTTTGAACTTTCTCCCAATGTATTCTTCTTCTCATTATCCTCCTTTACATTATTGACATTGGAGATGAAACATTCCTAGTCAAAGAAACCCTTTGGAAAATAATCTCCCAAGGTTGCTAGTCTAGAAGAAGCACGCAAGGCAGCTTCTACTTTTGTTGATTTAGTATATGTCGTTGACTTGACTTTAGGCTTTCTCTTTTAGTTTTTTCCTAGCCTCCTTCTCGATTTCTACTTTTTATCATAAACACTGGAACTTGAAAATTGTGGAGTCTTTCGATGACGTCTTTTCACAGGAGTTCATGCTACCTGATTTTCTTCTGGTGTTACTACTTCATTTGGTTGGATGTGACTTGCTTGTATATAACTCAAAGAGGGGATTGTTAGGTACTTGCTGGTTTATGGCAATGACAAGCTTCTGGGTAGTTCTAGCAATCTTGAAATCATAAAAATGAAAAATCTTTTAAATTCTGAGTTTGATATTAAAGAGCTATAGAATGCTAAAAAGATTTTAGGAATGGTTATAATGAGAGATAGACCTGAAAACAGGTTAATTGTTTCTCAAAAGGTCTATCTGAACAAAGTTATAACTAAGTTTGGCATGAAAGGCTTAAAATTTGTGAGTGTTCCCTTAGCATCCCACATAAGCCCTTGTTTGAGCCTCATTATTTTCATCAAAATACATTTTTCAACAGTGAATTGAGCATATTTCAACCATACATTCTTCATTAAAATGATATTACACACAAATCTAAAATTTTTCTTTATTTTTTAATCACACATTTTTCATCAATACACTATTCAAAAATGTATTTTTCTGTCGAAAATGGGGCTCAAACAAGGGTAAATCTTTCCAGTGCACATTCTCCAAAAACAGAGGAAGAATTAAGGGAGATAAGGAACATGCCTTATGTAAATGCTTTAGATTCTATTATGTTCTCCATGATTACAACTAGACCTGATTTAGCTTATGTAATTAGTTTTTTGAGCAAATTTATGTCCAACCCTGGTAAGTCACATTGGGCAAGTTTGAAATGATTGTTAAGATACTTTGTCGGTGCTTTAAATATGGGTCTTGTGTATGAAAAAGGACTGATAAGCTAATCTTAAAATGGTATGTGGATGCTAATTTTGCAGGTGATAAAGATAGCATAAAATATACCACAGCTTACTTTCTTACACTTGGTTATAATTGCATAACGTGGAAGTCAAAATATAGTCAATGATAATATTATTCAGTACTAAAACTGAATATGTTGCCATTACTGAGGCTATAAAAAAATATATTTAGTTAAAGGGAATTTTAAATGAGTTGAAATTTCTATATGATAATCTGTCTATCTTTACCGATAGCAATATGTACTTTTCACTTAGCAAAAACCATGTTTATCATAAAAGATCAAAACATATTAAGGTGAAATATCATTTTATTAGAAAAAATATCTCTACAGGTGAAGTTAATTTGTTTAAAATTCATAATAATAAAAATTCCTTAGATATGGGGACAAAAGTTATTTGTTAGAAAGTTTAAATCATATTTGAATTTCCTACATACTGATATAGGTTAAATTCTTTTGAAGGTATTGGACAATGATGATGGACTGGCTTTCCATGTGCAATTCAGCAATCAGAAAGAGTTGAGTGTTATTGAGAACCAATTTGAAGATTGAAAGTATGTGTTTCCTCTTCCATTTGTGGTTAAAATCTTCTCTGTTTAACCTTTGTTGGAGATTGATCCTTGATAAACTATCCAGATACAATAACTCTAAGCTTGGTTGAGTTTGTTTTATTTTTTGTTTAAGTCGGGATTGGTTAGGTTTGAGTTTTAGAAATGATTTGTCATGTTAGTGTAGACTCATATGGATCGATGATCAAAACTGGTTTTTCTGAGTGGTTTGATATACATGATACTTTCTCTTGGACGACAAATTTGCACTAGTGGAATGGGCTCCAGTCCATGAGCCCCCCATACTAGACCGATTGGCTGAACTAATTCAACATTTTTGGTGTTCTTGCGTTCATTCTTCGATTTTGTTTTGAAATTGTTGTTTTACATTTTGTTTTGTCGATTATATTTCATCAAGAATTCCCAACAATTTACTTGTTCTACTATAGCATTGAAAGTGAGTAGGTGTGGGACATTCATTACCTTAAACGATCAATGACATAACAGGATGATTAATTACATGAATTAGAAAATAGAAACAACCTTGATGTCTTAAAATGTGGATCCAGAAGTTGCTTATTTCTTGAATAGATCTTGAACAAAAGTTTTTTAGAGCAACTTATAATTGTAGATTAAAATAATGACCATGACACAATCAATATTAGATTAAAATGGGTCAAAATTGAACTAAATGACCATGACACCATCAATATTACAAAAACCTGTCAAGGTTTTTTAGGATTTTAATGTACACAAATGCATGGATATCATTGTATGAACTTCTCTCAATTAGATTAAAAAGGGTCAAAATTGAACTAAATAGCAAACGTAAAATCAGGATTTTGAATTGGTTTCCACGACCCACTTGTTTGGATTGTTTGCGGCTCTTGCAAATATAGAAGAGAATGATCCAGAAGCAACCTTAATTAATGGAAATATGGTATTATGAATTGATCAATTGAGCAAGAGAGAGAGTACGGCCGTAACTGTAAGAGAAAGAGAGAGAATATAACCTAATTTATATTAAGTGTGTGATTGAGCAATATTATTTTGAAAGAACACATTTTGAAATAGTGGATTGATAGATAATGTGTGGTTAAGAAATGTGGAAAAATTTTGGATTTGCGTGTAATATTATTTTATTGAAAAATGTATGATTGAAATTATATCAAATCACTTTTTAAAAATATATTTTTTGAAAAAAATGGGGTCCAAACAGGACTTAAAAGGGATCTATAATTTATTTTAATCTAATATGTAGGTCCCTAATCAATTTTGATTTATGTTAATGTAATTGCCACCTAAATACGGTGCTTAGGTTATCGAAACTATTTGAAGTTTGACTCATGGGCTTTCGATATAAGCTCCAAAAACGAATAACGAAAAATAGAGGAAAAAATAATGATAATGCAGGATTCGATCCAGGTGAGAAGGGCTAGGGGGTTGCATTGATTAAAATGTTCTCTCTAAGAGTAAAGTAAAATTAATATTTTGTGAATTTTTAATTTTATTGTTTGCTCCAATAAAGAATTCTCAGACTTTAAAGTTTTTGTTATACGTTTCTCTTGTCACTCAATTTTCTATTTTATAGATTTATAGAAATTAAATTGAGCCCATATTTGATTTATCTAAAAAATGAAAGAAATTAAGAAAAAATCAATAATTAATTTTAACCAAATATTTCATGAAATCCACAACTTTTTAACTTAGTTGAAAATTGACGATTGAAGAATTGAGGTAAAAGAAAATCTATATCAAAGTTGAAAATAGACAGGAGTCCACTTCCATATTGACTGAAAGCATAATAAACGGAAAGATTCAATTTAAAGCACTACTTTTGTTTTTTACAACTTTACAAGCGATATGTGATGAAAACGCTTGTTTCGAGCCTTTCATACAAGGCTAATAATCATCCCACAATTGAAGCGCGAGATTTTTCAATGTAAACTATACAGTTAAGACGAGTTTTTTTTTTTTTTTTTTAAACAAGTTAACTGCTTCTCTGTCCTTATTTGTTAAACATTGAAAACAAATAATCAGCTTAACCTAGTCGTCATTTATTCATAGGTGACGAGGTTGTGTGATTTGGGACCCAACGATTCTTAGATGATTTAAGGTTTATTTTCGATATCCCCTCAGGTATGTGGGCTGAAATTATACGGGAACTCGCATCTGCTAGTAATGACAATCAGGTAAATAGATAAATAAAGATTATGAACATTTCTTCTTCAGTGCATTATATCAAGTTTTTAAACACATAATGCTAAATTCTTTGCATTTTCATGTTTTGGGATTCAGCCATTGTTATGGAATCAGCACTCCCAGTAACCCATGGTGGAAGTATCCATTAATGGCAAAGGTGACTACACTACTTGAATTTCTGAAAATCTTTTCTTTTAATCAAACCCCACCACAAAAGCGGATTTTATATGAATAATGCACATATCAAAATGCAAATTTAGGAATTCAGGGGGAAGTTAACTGTTAACCTTTGCCTGATTTGGCCTTGAACATATTGCAACTCTAACTGGACATAGTTTTGGAATGTATTTCCACCTGTGAAGACACTGGTAAGTGAAGCATAAAACCCATCTTTCAAACTGTCTTATCGATGTCTAATGTAATTTGAGAAATATAACTGTAACTGCCGCCTGTCTTCTCAGCTACAATTCTTTTACATAGAATTTTTCAGGCAGCGGTTAAGGATACTGGGCTGTGGTCTATGTGCAGAACTCAAATTCGATGAAAGGTGCTTCGAATTATCATGTAAATGTGAATATATGACAAACATTATGTTATTCTGTTATAAGATTATTGAACCATAATAATAGAATCAATCTCCTTGCAAAACGAGAAGAATTCTTCAGGACATTTTAAGTTGTATTATGGTAGTCTAATAAAGCTTAACTACCTACTTTGTTCATTACACCATGCAACCCTCTCTATTGCTTGACACGAAACATGCACACTGATGTGCTTAATAGCTCAAGGCAACATCAGATGTTGCCACATCATATCCCCACTATTGACATGGCAACACCAAATGCTGCCACACCCACCATGGACATAATAATTCTTGCTCACTGTGAACAGGAGATCATCATTGTACATGTTATACATTCTCCAACAGAGGCCCTATTTGGGTCCCACTTAGTAGTTAAACCGACATGGATGAAACCCACATGTGTGGACCCGCGGCCGAACCATTGGACGAACCTATAAGATGTACCGAACCCCCTTAAAGAAGGGAAGCGAGGCTTTTTGGCAAAAGACTCCCCGAATCAGATTTATTGATACAATTGATGTGACAACCCCCTGCCACCGCGGCCCATAGCCAACCTATTTGGTCTAGTCTACTGCTGCAAGCTGTAACTTATGGAAGGGAAGTTGGCATTAGCATTAATACACTATGATTGATTGATGCCAATGATGGGAAGTTAAGCCTAAGAGGATGAGGCCACGTGTCTCCTCATCCAACGTTCTACACTCACTATCTCACGCTATAAAAGCTCACACTTAGGTTGTGTTTGATATGAGTGGAATTCCATGGAAAATGGAATTGAAATTCTAACTTTCCAATTTTTGGGTGTTTGATTAGCAAAAGTTTCCAAGGAATTCATTTTTCCACATTTTGGTGCCACATAGACTTTTTCCTTCTTTTGGAGGAAAATGAATTCTCACCAAAATGGTGAAAATTCATTTTCTGATTTACTGTATAAAAAAATATTTTCCTTTAATTGGCAATTTTTATGTAAAACAAAACCATACGAACGACTTTCTTTAATTTTTAAAATTTTTTAAATTTTTTTTTTTTTTTTTTTTTTTTTGCAATGGAAACAAATTTTATTCCTAATACCAGTAAAGTCTATCTCTTTAATTGACAATTTTCATGTAAAATAAAGCCAAATTAAAAGCAAAAATTGCTTTTATTTCAACATTTTCCACGTGAAAAATTATACTTATCAAACACAATAATTTACAATTTTCAAGAAAACGATTTCTAGGCAATTCAATTCTCTAGAATTCGTTTTCAATTCAATTTTATCTTTACAATCAAACGGACCCTTAGTGTCATTCAAAGGTAATGCAAGTTTAGACTTTGATATTATGACTTTGCTCTCCATATTCTTTATTTGACTCCCAATACCGACCCCCTTTATTGTTTATTGGAGGCTCACATTAAAAGCCCTCACACTAAGATAGACTCACCTCTCCACAGGCATCGCCTCTTTTCCTAGACGCCTTATTACGACTTCTACTAAGTACAATAGGCTCGCCTCTCCACAGGCATCGCCTCTCTTTGAAGCCTTATTACGGCTTCTACCAAGTACAATAGGCTCGCCTCTTCTCTTTGAAGCCTTATTACAGCTTCCACTAAGATAGGCTCACCTCTCCTCTTTGAGCCTTGCGACTTCCACTAAGTACTATAAGCTCTCCTCTCCTCAGACATGTCATTGATTGTGAGCCCAAAACAACAAAAGAGTAGTTTAACTCCCAATTACCCATCAACAAACCATCAATCATAACACAAAATTCGCACAAAAAAGTGAAATCTATTGCATATATTTACAAGTGAGAGCAATCCACCGTTTACATTATAAAAAGCACTTAGGAGTAGCTTAAAAACACAACTACGCCAGGCACACAAGTTGCGAGACCTCTCCATTTTAAGAGACGTCTGCCATAACATTTAAAACTATGAGGTCTCCCGGACCATGTTGAAACTCAAAACTGCAATTACAATATAATCTGCATAGTACACTCCGACAAAGAAATCGCCTAGCTACTCAAGGGGGATAAGGCCGGTATCAACCTCTGAGGATCCACATAGTGACACTAAGGGGAATTCGGGATGAGGTCACACCCTATTGCAATATAATTTATTCGAACCAATAGGCTACGCGACGCACTTCGCGTTGCTCCCGAAGCCTTTAAAGAAGATTGTGTTGAAACTACGTTTTCATCTTCACGAGTCCGAGCATCCCATACAATATACCCAGGGATTACCCAATTTATACGCTCCATGATATCTTCCGAAACCAAGCAATCTCTTGCACCAGCTCTCATCAGAATCCACCAAGTACGAATACATTCATTAAACACACCACAGACACACGGGTTATATGATTTATGTCAACAACTAAATATCCAAGCAAATGAGCCTTTTTAAAGGCAAACATACACATTTTCAACTGTCGGATCTCAAAGATCTGAGCTGTCCAAATTGTGGCCACATCTGAACCATTTGTTATATCCGACGCTTCAACCTCCATGACCTAGATCATAACATGCGTCCAATAGTATACATCGAAAATAAGATATCCTTTTTTGGGAAGGCCAAACGGCAGCATAACATTGTAACAATAAATGCTAAAAAAGGCTCAAACTGCCCAAGTAGTCTTACGTGATATATCACTTTGGCCGAAATTCGAACCACACCTCCCCAAGGCACCGCCTCTTCCCTTGGAAGCCTCATTACGGCTTTCACCAAGTAGAACAAGCTCACCTCTTCCCAAGGCATTGCCTCTTCTCTTAAAAGCCTCATTACGGCTTCTACCAAATATAACAAGCTCGCCTCTCCCCAAGGCATCGCCTTTTCCCTTAAAAGTCGCCGTGTTCCTTTTTCGTCCTTCTTTCTCCTACTTTTCAAGCCCAAGCATTGTATAAATATCCATACATGGACTTCGGGGACTGTGTGTTACACCCCATCCCTTTTTCGTCCTTCTTTCTCCCACATTTCAAGCCCACACATTATATAAATATCCATACATGGACTTTGGGACCGTGTGTTACACCGCTTTCCTTTTTCGTCCTTCTTTCTCCCACATTTCAAGCCAACGCATTATATAAATATCCATACATGGACTTCAGGGACTGTTGTTATACCTTCTCCAATAGAGGCCCTATTTGGGTCCCACTTAGCAATTAAGCCGACGTGGATGAAACCCACGTGTGTGGACTCGCGGCCAAACCATCGAACGTACCCATGAGATGTACCGAACCCATGTATTAATCAAACCCATAATACCAAACCCCCTCGGGGAAGGAAAGCGAGGCTCTTTGGCCGAAGTCTTTTTGAATCAGATCGACTAATATGATTGATGTGATAACCCCCTGCCACTGCCGCCACTACCAACCTATTTGGTCAAATCTACTACCGCAAGATGTAACTTATGGAAGGGAAGTTGGCATTAGCATTAATACACTGCGATTGATTGATGCCCATGATAGGAAGTTAAGCCTAGGAGGATGAGATCACGTGTTTCCTCATCCAACGGTCTATACTCATTATCGCACGCTATAAAAGCTCACACTTAGTGTCATTCAAAAGAAATACAAGTTTAGACTTTGTACTATAACTTTGCTCTCCACGTTCTTTATTTGACTCCCGATACCGAACCCCTTTACTCTCTATTGGAAGCTCAAGTTAAAAACCCTCCCACGCTCAATATATTTCTTCCCAAACTAACTTGACTGTTGAAGTGCGGACGATCAGCTCATCCCCACCAGAGAAGGCCACGTGTGTCTAACGGTTTGTCCTAGTGTGTAGGAATATGGCTTATCTGAATGTGAGAGGTCTTGGGATCTGTTGAAAGTACATTTTTCTATGTCAACAGTACATATATGATATATTTATGGAAGAGGACAAGGAATGTAAAAGTGTACATGATTCAGAAATCATTATACGAGGTTGATATTCTGTTCCTGATTGCAATGGATTCGATGAAAAGCTTTTTTGGTGTCGTGGTAGTGTTATTTCACGACCTATTTTTGAAGACAGCCAACCTATTGTACAATTTAAGAAATAGGTTGAAGAAGCCACTGATTTCTTCCTAGTGGAAATAGTTTGACTGTTGTTGAGGTATGAGAAGTTATAGGGGAAAAGAGCAGAAGGGAGGGACGCTGGTTTCGGTAGTTAAGGTGGACAAGAGAGATGACAATGAGGACTATCCCGGTATATCAAGGAAGTATGGGTACGAGGAGTACAAGCAGACAGCAGATTACACTGGATCGACTGTGAGTTGAAAACCAACTAGAAGGCACCAGAATAACTACTTACAGTTCAGACCTCTGCATTTCTACTGGAAAAAAGAAACCAATGCAACTGTACAGTAATTTTTACCTAATCTTTTAATAAGTCCATTAACATGATTCTATCAGAGCATTAAGAATTGACATAAGAAGTGCAAACCATACTAATATATCACAAGAAATTTCGAAACCAGCATTACGTCATGAAACACAATACAACATTAGAGAAAAAGATAAATCAACCAGAACTCCAGTCGGAAAAGCTATGTTATCCCAACCAAATGACATGAAAAGATCTTGATTAGCTTCCAATTTTCGCCCCATATGACGAGCAATCATGTCATGAAACAGATGATAACCAACAATTTAAACTAATCAGGTGCTGATTTAGAGAGTTAATAACAACATTGGCCTAATTAGAAGGCACAGAGGTTAGAAGATTCCACACAACACATCGAATGAAAATGTTCTTTTCCAGGAAAATAAGCTAAATAGCACCTTCTAATGTTCTCTCATATTAGATAGGACCATTTAACTATAGTCACTACATAGCATCCTTTTAAAACAGTATTTTACATACCCGATTTTACACACTAACAGAGTTATGACTGACTAAACACAAGTACTAACTAGATCGTTGACATGCACTGCTAAGAAAGGTATCCTTTCTTTACGGCTTCAATGAATTCTTTAAGTGTGTGCAGGCCCATTTGGTGGTACAAGGATCATCGGAGAAATTAGCTGCTTGATCTGCCAGATTGATGATCACCGGAACTACCCATTTATTTTCAGGCCAAGGTGCAATGGAGAGTATTCACGAACCTGCATTCGCTAAAGGACAATCCTTAAGAAATTTCAACTCTTCAAAAGGTACTTGTATTAAATACTGAATGCAATATTCTGTAGACTAATAATATGGAATTAACTTACAAGCAAATTGGTGGATATTCACAGTAAAGACAAGCTGATATTGCCAACATGTGCAGCAATTATTATCTTGCCTTCCCATAACTTCTATCTAACCAATTCAATAAGCTGGCCTCCAAGAAGAAAGTGCATATAAGATACGCCCCTTCCACCCTTGCAACATCCAGAGGCCATCTTCATCGATCACAAAATCCTTGTGGTAGGATGATGTAACCCGGACTTTTGCCATGCTCATTATCTCCTCATTCAGTGGAAGCTGTTTGAATCCAGCCCTAATATTTCGAACCTGCCACTGCTTGTATGTCTCTGGTCTCTCAATTCTTTCGGCAGCTTCACATGCAATGACATTCATTGCTTCCTGTCCAAATATTGTTTTCTCAAGAAGCATCCTCTCATGAATTTCACGAGGAATATTAGCCTCAAGCATATCAAAAAACGATGAATAATGAAACAGAGCCTCACGGAATCTTGTAATAAAGAAGGGAGCATTGTAAGCACCATTCACTATCCCCTGTACAAAAATATCTGGACTAATTTTCCTGATAAGGTTCAAAACAATATTTCTTGGACTGTTTATCACCACAGTTTCATCAAGCAGATTCCTAAACCTATAAAGGCAATTCACCACAACCACCTCATCTTTACTAACGTTAAGATCCTCAATCTTAATAGTTTCCCACTTCTGCGCTATAGCATTGAAATCAAATGGAACGTTAAAAGTCTCAGCATAACTAGCCAAGCGCCGTCCTGTCTCTTCAACCCTTTCTGATGGTCGAAACCCTGGACACGGAAAATCAATCCCCGTAATACGAAGCTTGGGGGGACCACCAGGCCTAGACGAGAGACGTTGTATAAAGCAAGGCCATTGAAAACCATAGAGAATACCAAAATCAATAATGTGAAGCCTTGTGGCACTTTTAGCCGCATTCATAATGGTCTTATTTGCAAAGAAGTTAGAGATCTTCCTAAATGGACAGCTAGCCAGATATATATGGTAGGCTTTCAAGATGTCAGCAGCCGATGTAGGCAAATTAATAAGGGCTTTGTAGATCTGTGTCCCTGATCCAGCCATACGTGCCTCAAGACCATCAGCAAACCAGTGGGCAAGCCTCTGCATCCCGTCTCCCGTGGGAGTCGAATGTTGTCGGATCTGCTTCAGAAACTCATTAGCAGACCTTCGGTCATCAGCCGCAACAGCTTGTGCACAAAGGGTCAAAAGGGTTCTCAAATCAACCACATTCCTTCTGCCTCCCAGTTTCTTGCCACGGCTTTTCCCACCAGTAGACCCCTTAATTTGACTATTTTGCAAAGCATTTTTAGTTGCTTCATTCTGCAATGCTTTCCGAAGTGCAGATTCATTTCTTCCTCCACTGCATAGAAGCACCATATCAAACATTTCCGGACTCGCAGTCGATTCAGTATAAACAGCTGTCTGCTTGTTATTCCTCTCCTCGTGCATACTCATAGTCTCTCGATATGGATTCTTCTTACCCCTTGTCAGATCAGCACGGTCCTCATTGACACATTTCTTTTCCACCTTAACTACCAAACCGGTTGTCCCTTCCTTCTGCTCTTTCCCCAATAACTCACCATACCTCAAATCAACTGCAAAACTATTACCATTAGGAAGAAATTTAGCAGCTTCCTCAACCCCTTTCTTAAATTGCATAACCGATTGGCTATCACTAAATATATTAGGAATTTTGAGTGTACTGACAGGAGAATCTGCCGGACCATCAGTGAAGTTACTGGTGCTACTTGATGGGCTAAAAGGTGACTGAGAAGTCAATTGTGAAACAACACCAACAGAAGCAAGCTGTTCATCAAATCCAGAGCAATTAGGATCAGAATTCCAGTCCGGGCACAAATCAGCATTACCAGTAGCATAATAATTTGTAAAATCTCCTGAAAAGTTTTCAACGGAATTATCAACATTCTGATCCCAATTTGGGACTCGCAGATAATCTGTTGAAGCAGGGTACTGTCCCCCAAGAACTTCATAGAATGATTTCTCTGCAGCTAGAAGAGCTGCTGACTCTCGAAACATGCAAGCTTTCTCTTCCACATCCTCTTCCATAAGGATATGGTTTATATACTTAAGCACCACATCACTAAAATCATAATCCTCGTGCGTATCGGTATCAGATGATTGGACTAAAATATTAGAATTCAAATGACTAGAAAATGGGGTAACATCATCATAATTACCATTTGAGAAACTATTGCTAACTCTCAAATTGTTATTCAGATTTGGATCTGGAAACACCGAAAGGGCTTGGTTGTCATATTTGATACCAGATGTTGTCGTACTATAACACCTAAAATTCCGATCCATGACCATCTAGTTTGCAGTAATCTATTCAATATAGAATATACCCAAATCCCAAAATCTTATAATTTTAAATCAAGATTCTCTTTCAATCTCCCCCTTCAACTTTACCGCCAGCAATACAGAGCTAGACCTTTTCCAAGATGAGAAATTTTGATACATCAAAATTCAAAACCCAGAAACTGAAATCCTGAAACAACCACAGAGCATAAAATAAAACAAAAAATTGGATCAATTGAGGAAACCTTTAAGCCATAAAAAATAAATCTCAATCCAACAAGCAAAGTCACCTTATGCATACTTTTCAGCACAAATTCGAGAAAAACAAAAGATAAATTGCTTCAAAACAACAACTCGGGAAAAAATCAATTTGACCAGAAAGTTAAAACCTTTAAATCTCTAGAATTTCACATATATAAAAAATGAATCTTGGAGTCCTGTATTCAGGAAAGTATTCATATCGTACTTGAAACAGAACTGAGCATAAAAATTACCTGGAAAAGGTGAAAAAATGGGGGAGAGAGAGAGTGATATTGAAGTAGAGTTGAATACGGGTCTGCTTAATTTGACCTTTTCATAGCATTAGCAATAATGGGTCTTTCCGAGGATGAAAAAGTGGATTGGTGAGTCTTCAACTGTTTTCTGGATGATATAATGGCTGGGGCATAAATTGAGCTGTCTGATTGTCAACTGGTAATTATTATATGATATGGTTTTGCTTTCTATTAAATATTTACGAAAGCACGAAAAGACAAGATTTTTTGGAATTAACACAATGATTTCGCTCCATTAAACATTTTGTCCTCACATTTTTGTCCATTTCCTAAATTTTGATCCGCCCACTAACCGACTCTCCACTATCCCAGATCTTTTAAAATCCTGATTATTTAGCCTTGCTTGACCACCATTCTCAAGAAGACTCATTATCACTATAAAAAATAAAAAATAAAAAATAAAAAGAAGGGTTCTACTACAAAACACATTTTTCACCAAGTTGTCTTTTGTATCCATACTAGTCTATAAGAGGTGCAACGTGAATCGTGTCATCACGTACATATTTTATATAGTTGTTATGAATTAAGTTGATATGAGCAACATGATAATTTTGCTTTTTATAAAAAACTCATTTGAGTTATTGGGAACTTGCAATCCGTATAGGTTAAATGGTTTCTTTCGAAAAAACAATAAATTTAGGGTCAGAGCACTCGAATATAAGGATTAAGTTTTACCTATAAATTTTATTAAAAATTATTGTTAAAAGATTTTTTAGTTCGACAACTATGAACTTTTAAAAAGTGTCAAGCTACAAAAAAATTCTTGTCGTGCCAAGTTTGACATAAAGATCGTAGATCTGCGACCACACTATTCACTTACACCTCTACATTTATTTGAAATTAAATATAAATGTTCTAATGCCTTTGAAACTTTATACGAGTTATTCTTGGATTTAAGAAGTTAGAAAAGTGTAATTTAATTTCTCTATTAGATATTATCATCATGTGATATAGCATTAAATGATAAAATCAATACAGTAAGTCTCATACAAGGGTGGAGCCAGGATGGACTAAAAAATTTCTACTTGGCTGTTACATAGAAAAAAAATAATAATAAAATTAAATTAAGCCAATGTATAACTTTAAATTTTACATTTCAAAAATAGGTAATTAGCACAAAAGGTCCCTACTTTTCAATGTTATAGTGCAAAACGTCCATATTTTTCATTTTTTTGGTATTTCCATTCCTACTTTTCACCTTTCATTGCGCAAAATGTTATTTTTATTCATTTTCAATAAAATGACGATTTCACCCTCATATTCAAATAAAACAAAAAGAAAACAAAAAATAAATAACTAATTGCAATCATAGTCCGAAATTTTTTAAAACATTACAGATAAGTCTTAAATTCTCCACTACCACCACTTTCACAATCCGACCAAGTCCCCATGATGTGATCCAGAAGCCACGAGCATCAAGGTCAAGTCCAACGTTAGGTCCGACTAAAGATCTGTTGAAGGTCGAGGGCGGTCCGATGACTCGCGCGAGGACAAAGCGAGTAAAAGAGGCGACGGGATTGCTTGTTCAATAAACCATTGATTGAATGATATTCGAGACGCAAAACGAGACAACTTTCATGTTCGGATCAAGAGCCGAATCAAATTGGATAAACTCAATACAAGTCGACGAAAACGGAGGCAAACTGGTCTACCATGTGACCGCATAGTAGAACGGGGCTTGCGATCGTATAAGGTGTGGCAGGGTCAATGTGGTCATAGTGTTATTCGAGTACAAAATTTCCTTTTTTCGCGTTTTTTCCATATTTTGTTAGAATTTTATTCCTAGTCAAATTCTTATGATATTGGTTGGTTATTTTAGAGATGCTACTAGATTATTAGTATTTTATTCCTTTTTTACTTCTATTCTAGGATTTAGTATAAATAGAAGTTTTTTCTTTCATTGTAAAGAACCTTTGACATATTAATTAATTGAAAGGCTTTAATTGCGTTCTCTTTGTTCTTCCAATTGAACAACTTTGGAACTTATAAAGATCTAATTCTTGTGTCGTTCAAATCAACCGGGTGAGATTCCATAATTTTGCGTGATCAAAAGGTCCGCACATCGTCGGCGATTCAGGTTGCTTGGTTTCAGTATTGAATTCGAATCAAAATCTTGCTTTGGCTTTCTTAGGGAAATTTCCATCTTGTTCGTGGGTTCCGTAGCGTTTGTCTACGCGGGTTCACATCAGTTGGTATCAAAGTTTGGCTCCAATCCAATGTTATATCTCTTTTTAATTCTTGTTGAGTCCAGTTATTTCTTTTCTTTACTGTTCTTCGAGTCCGTTAGTATTTTAGAGTCTTTAATCCAAAAAAGTTATAAAAAAAACTTCAAAAGTTATTTTTGGATTCAATTTGCATCCATATCAACTTCATCAGTTTTGTTTTTAATTTTTTTCTCCCAAGAGTAAAAAAAAAAAAAAAAGTACTGTTCATCCGTACAGTAAAAAAAAATTCAAAAAAATCCAAATTTAAAAATAAAAATTGTTATTATTATTGTAGATCTTGGGAATTACTGATTTCTTGAGTCAATTTATTATTTTGTGTCTAGTTTAAATTTTCAGTCAGTAATTTCCTTTCTTGTTTTGCGTTTTTGAGTCAATTTCTTTACTTGTCTAATTTGAATTGCTAGTCAAATTGTTCTAAATTCCTTGGCCTTGTAATCTCACTCACACCAGTTTGAATTCCACATTATTAAATTTTTGATTGAGTTCCAAAATTATTCTTTTGGGGACTTGGTGAAAGCAACGAGTAGTAAAAGGCGGAGTGGTGAGAACAATTGAGGGAAAAAGCCATATTGAGTGAAATTCTGAGTGAACAATTGTGAGGCTGAAAAATAATTTAGATTTAAAATGTCTGACAGGGAAGGATCGAGTTCAAGTAGAATTGATGATCGGATTTCCATGCTAGAGGACTCGGTGCGAAGGATTGAGCGGATATATGTAGATATGAGGGATTGGATGGATAGGCAGGATGCACGAAGGGGAAAGACAAAATTCATTGCCTGCCAATGCACGAAGACAGGGTAGACGAGAACTGAGATGGAAGAGCTTAGTGAATTTGAGGTTGATAGTGGGATAGATGAAGATGCGATTGTGGATTCGGATATTGGAAGGGGTAGAATAAGAGGAGTTAGACAAGAAATGAGAGGTAAGAATCTCGGTGGAGACGAGGTGGATGGGAATTTGAGTAACATTAAAATGACCATTCCTTCGTTCAAAGGTAAGAGTAATCCGGAGGCCTACTTGGACTAGGAGAAGATAATTGAGTTAATCTTTGATTGCCACAATTACTCGGGAGAGAAGAAGGTGAAAATTGCAGTTCTTGAATTCACAGACTATGCAATCCTTGGTGGGATCAGGTGGTGACTTTGAGACGGAGAAGTGGGGAGCAACCTATCAATACATGGGAAGAATTGAAAACTATAATGCAGAAGAGGTTTGTACCTACTCACTACTACCGGGAGCTTCATCAAAGATTACAACCCAATTTAAATTATTTTTACAACCCAATTTCAATCGCCTCTATTGGATACTGGAAGAGAAGCCATGATAAGAATACTAAATGGGATGTAATGTTGATTTCTTCACCATCATGGCGGCGGCAATGTCTTCGTGGCGTCGAGATGCCATGTATTGGGGGCCACATAGATGTATCAAGGGTGCGTTTTCTGCCCATTTTGAAACTCAGAAAAAATCTAGATTAGGGGAAACCATGGAGAGGAGTGTAAATACATTAATGGAGGCACTTTTGGTGAATTCCACACATTGAGATACACAATTTGACACTGAGAGAGCAAAATCAAAGAAGAAAAACAAGAATTCAAGAGTTAGGGTTTGGAATCTAAATTTGAGACAAGAAGAGGAACTTGATACAAGATTCATCCACTTTTTGACATATCAATTCAAAACCCGCTAATGTACTCTAATATTGTTAATTGTTTTCCTTATATTATTGAACAGCTAAGTGTTTTTATTATAGCTAACAATGTAATCTTTTGAGACCTTCTATTTCTTTTACTCAAGATTCAAGTTCTTTCATTATATATGTGTTGATTTTAATTATGTATTTAATACTCTGAATTACTTGACAAATAATTTAATAATTTTGTGAATCTATTATGAATTGAGATGTGAGTTTTAGATTTAGACCACACATTAAAATCTGGTAATTTGGTATAACACGTAGGATACATATAATAATTACTGTGATCGTTATATGAATTCTTAGAACAAATAGTGCATTTAACCAAGATTGATTCACATAGAGATATATGATTTAATTCGTTAAATAGGTTCAATGAGAATCGAGAGAGGTATATTGAATACAATAGAAGTATTCGATCGAACACTACATTAGATTTACGAATCTTATATAAAGAATTAAAAGTGATCAATATGTAAAATTATTATGCCCTAATATTCATTCCATATTTGATTATGCAAGCGATCCTTGTGTGCATATTACTATTTTCAATTAGTAAAAATAGTTACATAAAAAATCACAACAAAAACATAATTCTTGTTTGTTTTCGTCAAATAGGAGCTAAAAATAATAAATTATACATTAAAGTATAGTTCTTGTGGGAACAATAATTCAAACTGAAATGTTTATTATATTATTTGTTACAATATCATGCACTCGGGATATAAAAAACACAACAAGAGTAAAATTGGTAATTTGGAGGGAATAAATATTCGGCCTACTTTCCCTACTCAAACAATCAAATTGCATGTAAAGAACATTAAATGGATGGAATTAGCAGCAAATCTATCCGATAAAATTGTCCAAAAATGCCACCCAAAATAGGGGCTTTATTGACTTTATCATTTGATGATAGGAGTGATAAATAGATCGAGGTTGTGAGTGCTCGGCTCATTTGCCGGTCTTACTTAGGGATGGCAATTTACCAGCTCTGTCCAAAATGGGGCAAAAAAACCTGCCCCTAGCGAGCGGGGCGGGGCAAGGTGGAGTGCCCCGTCCTGGGGCGTGGGGCG
>NC_036248.1:19480609-19487879 GCF_002742605.1 Olea europaea var. sylvestris | reverse complement strand
ACCCGTCCTGTTACCATCACTAATCTTACTTCACACTACATCGCCAGCCATCATCTTTATTAGATATAAATATTATTAACCCCTCGAGGCATAGCCCAATAGTGCAAAGGATATGAGTGAGATTATCTCATACGTTGTTGACAGTCGCAGTGTGGGGGTTGGATTCCTAAAACATGGAATTGAATTTCTTGTAAGCGCAGTGTACAGACAACTCTTGTTTTCTAATCTGTTGGGACACATCCCACGATTTACCTATATCACAAAGCTCTAAGAGCGAGTTGGTGGGTGCCCACAAGATTGGGGTTCAACCTTTTTTTATAAATATTATTATACATTAGAAAATTAAGAAATAGAATACATCTTCATGTCGACATATTGACAGAAAACGCGTTAAGATACGTCATGGGTAGGTCTAGACTTATCTTGCTTCAACATATATTCTTAATGATGTGGTTAACTTATTATTAACTAATAATTTAATGCTCATGAAATTTTTGCAAAGTCGGTCAATGATTTAACCCCGGTTTGATTTTCATTATTTTAAAACTTTTTTTTTTCTATAGGATCATTTTTAATCATATGTAAACTTTTTTTTTCTATAGGATCATTTTTAATCATATATTCACACAATAAAATATTATGCACATAAATTTAAAATTTTCTTTACGTTTTAAATATAAAACCTAAAAAATCCTAATTCAGATAATAATTAGTCTAAAACTCTAAACTCTATCCCTAAAAAATAAGATTGACTCTTACTTTTTTACATTTCACTTCGCAGCAGATTGTTGCATTTCAGATATTATTACATGTTAATATTTACAATTCGGGATTTTTATAAATAAAAAATTTCAAGCAAGTTTTGGTGTAAGTTGATGAATCAAAACGTTCATTTTTTACAATTCAAGTTCTTTTCTTTCCTGTATTGTTTATAAACTTAAATGATTTTTTTCAAAAAAAAATTTCCATAATGTATGGCAATTGAATTTAATATATTCATTGTTTGCGCTGTGTTAATTTTTTTTTTATTATCTTGAGTTTATGGTTCTCTTTTTAATTTTTTTTTATTTTTCATTGAAACAGAGCTAGTTCAATATGTGGGCCTTAATTTTTTGATATTATATAGTTATATATGTAATAAATATTTTTTTATGTCAGTTTGTGTTAAGAGTAGAAGAATTTAAATATTGTTCATAATTAAATTATATCCTCTAATATGCCTCACTTATGGATCGAATAAGATTTATTAAGAAAAATATTTTTTTCCCTCAAATTATAATATAATTTTTTATTTGTTATTTTCTCCTATTTTCGTGGTTTTTATTATCCAATATTTTGCTTTTTGAAGATTTTTTAACTGAATTTTCTCCCATGTGCAAATATTTTCGAGAAGTAGCGTATTAAGTATATGTACAAAAAAGGTATTTGTGAAATATTTATTAAATAAATGTATATAAAAATATTATGGGTAGAATCGAAACCAATGATTCTGATTTGGGTTTGGGTTTAGGATTTGCAAAATACTCGATGTATAATGAGTGATTTCGGATATTGAAATATTCGGACTAATCTAGTCGATGTCCAAGCCTAACTTAATCTCACTTTAAAATAGCGCACACATTATTGCGCCACTAGTGTAGATCACAACTCACTCGATAAAATTAGATTCACAATCTCAACTTCTTGTAAAGTTACGAACTTGAGTAGACAAGTCACAAGTAGCTTGAGATAAGAATGGTGAGGGCTTCTTTCTTCTCTATGATAATGTTAACTTCAAAATACTTTTTATTATTTATTAGAGCATCTCCAATAATATAGCGTAAAAATCACTTCGATGATGTATCAAATTTGATTTAATGATTAGTGTTACACCACTTTTGTATAAATCATTATTTCCTATTTTGCCCTCCATTTTCTTTAATGCCAAATTTTTGTTCCATCTATATCCTTATTTTTTATTAAAAAATTTGGTGTTTTGAGCATGGTTTGAATCAAAATTGGTGGAACCATTGAAAATGCTCTTATAATAATAGACTCTCGAGGATGAACTTACTAATCTATCCATTCTTCTTCTACTTAAGGCATCAATAATATCTTTATACTCGTTCAATAATAACGAATAATATTTATTATAAATTTTAATCTCAATTATTATTAGCTTTTAAATATTTGCGTCCAACATGTCTTTGAAAACGACTGATTTTAAAGAAAATGTAACTATAAAAAGTGATTTATAATTGTAGAAAGACTTTCACATGAATCATTTTGATTTCTCAACCACCTTATGGTGTCAAGTTTCAATTTTAAAATCAAAACAAACTTAATATAGCAACCCTAATCAAAAAAATTTCGTATCTTGTTTGATCCTCATTTTTGACAAAAAAAAAAATGCATGTTGAAATGACAGATCGATCGAGAATGTGTGATTAAAAAATAAAAAAAAATTGAATTCAAATATAATATTATTTTAGTGAAGAATGGTGATTAAAAGGAAGAAAGAGAAAAATATATTTTAAAAATAATGGAGATCAAATAAATGCATAGTTCATTTCCTCCCGTTTATGTAAATATAGCCGAAATCTCTAAATTAAAAGAGATGAAAGCAATCAAAATTCCTTAAAGACAATAAAATAAATGATAGAAATATAAAAAAAATTATATTTTTCATCGAATTTCCAACCCCTTTACGTACTACTGATAACCAACGTTGGACTAAATTCCTTAGTCCAATTCAAATAATGTCAAATAAAAAAATAAAAACAAGACTGGATAATATTAAATTGATTCAATTCTCAGTAGTTATAAGGAAAATGGAATTCAAATTTGGATTTAGTCAAAAATCAATTGTACAGATGCAATGAACCGTGTGAAGATTGACTACAGAAGCACACAATTATTAAAAGAAATAGACTTGGGCACATGCTTACTTGGGGGCCCATATATTCTGACCTTGAAAAGAATTGGTATTGGACCTACTCTACTTAGGCACCATCAACCTCCACTATCACCGAAAATAAAATAGTAATGGATAAGAATTAAATTATCTATACATCACTTTTGTGCATCATGGATTTTCATCCATGATGTAAAAATCGAGATTATTGATTATTTTAAGTGTGATTAAAAAATCAAGAAATATATTATTTATATATAATGCGATGTTCATTACGATTTTCACCCCCCACATAGAGAGAAACCCACTTCGAATAAATTATATTTTATTTGAAGTAGATCTTCTTCATATAAGAGGAATAGATATCGTTATAGACACTCTAATATACGTGTAGCATAACCCTAAAATGAATGACAAAAAATTATTTATCAAATCAGGGAATGTAAATAAAGTTGTCAATCATGATAACAAGTGTGGCAAAATTAAGCATTTATTTGTCAACTATTCCACCACATTATATCACATTATTTTTTTTTACAGTACTCATTTCGACTACACGGTTTTCATTAAAATAATATTACACATAAATCAAAAAATTTTCATTCTTTTTAACCACACATTTTAACATCAATCATTATTTCATAATAAACTTTTTTTAAAATTAAAGGGACACTAACGGGCCCAAAATGGATAAGCACAATCTCGAGTCACAGATTTTCTCTTTATTTAAATTTATAATTTGACAAAATAAGTTATTTCTGAGATTTTGACTGAATTTTTTTTTTTTTTTTCTAGAAAATATTTTCTTCTTACATTTTGACAGAGAGAAAAGTGCATCAGAGGACGGATATGAGATAAAACTCGGCTCTAAATCCTGCTTGTTGAAAAAGTACAATTATTTTAATTGTTTGATAAACTCAAAATTAATGACTTATTAAGGAATCTCTCTCTATATATATTCACTTTAAAAAAGAAAATTATATTATATTTTTAATCCCATATAAATTTACTTAAATAAACATATATAATAAAAGTAAATTAAAACATATATATTACTCTAAATTTATCCATTAATATTCATAAAATATCATTTCAACTAAAGCCAAAACAACAATGAAAAGAGATATCATTAGAGCAAATACATATAGACATAACAAAATTTGAAGAAGAATTTGAAAAAACGAAAATTACTTTTTATTGTGTGTTTGATGACTTTAGTATGAGAACGATTCTTGATTTGTATTTGAGTTATTTGATAATATGCCTTTTGAATTCAAGTATATTATCAAGATCGCCACCTCCTCAGATTAAGAACCAAAATCAGCCACGAGATGTGACTAAAGAAGAAGCGTCAAAAACAAGAATATTATCAAGATCAGGCTAAAAATTTTCAAACTGACCTAATACGTGAAAAAATTTTACACATAAAAAACTTTTCTTTTTTTTTTTTAAATAAAAAGATACCCTTAAAAAATTTCTTGGGCCTAAGTGGGGAGGGCCCCCCCCCGCCCCAAAATCCATCACTGTTTAATAAACATTAAAACAAAACTCTTTTTTTTTTTCAAATTTATTTTCAATCACATTTTTACAATAAAATATTATGTACATAAATTTAAAATTTTTTCCTCCAAAAAATACTATTTCAAAATTCGTTTTTTCAAAAAATTCATTTTAATAGTTTTCCATCGGCGGCTTAATATAACATCGAGAACGATTGAATTCAAATTTCATTGATTGTGATTGAATATCAAAAGACAATTTTTCATGAGTGTGGATTTGAAGTTGAATTAAAAATCAATATTGCGAGAGAAGTCATGCCAAACACTTCTAATTGTTATGGAGAAAGCATGCCTCAGTGCGATCAACGTTAGACTTTTATAAGACAAGTTTGGTTTGTCTGTTGTCACGTTCAATTTGACAATTATGTGGTATATGTGCATTCAGACAGCTGTACTTTGATTGTATTTATTATGCTTTTTTATGTTGATCTTGATGAATTAATCACGTTGTTGATTTTTATTTTTATTTATTTATTCATTTATTTTGAAATGATAAAAAGATTGGGGTTTATACTGTCTGGATAAAATTGGGGTTTATACAGTCTGGATAAAAAGATTTTAACGTCTTTCTAGGATGTTCTTAAGAGGAAAGAAGTAACTTTTACATTCGAGAAATAAAAATTAGATGAGAGTTGTTTGCGTTAGGTAAATAATATTAACAAGTTTTGAAATTATCGAATCTTTACAAACCAATTATATGCTTACGAACTACATCACATTTTTAATTGCAATAAATAATCTCAAATTCTGCTTATTTTTGTAATTACATCTCCAATATCTATCTTCACATTTTTATCATTAACATTTAAATAATTACCATGTTTTGTCCAAATATTTTGCTAACGTGCATTAAAATGAGGAACAAATATTTTATCAAACTTTTATATATATCTATTGTTTATTTTGAAATAGGAGTGTCTAATAACGATTTTTTTTTTTTTTGACGAAAATCGTCATCAGAAACAGGATGTAAAAATTAATAGATAATTGATGATAAGAATGTGACAAAAAAAAAAATTAGGGACATAAACACAAAAATAAGCAAAAATTAGAGACACAACAACTAAAATGTAGAATGATTAATAAAAATTATGGAGTGAATACCTTATAAAAAATTAATTTTCCCTAAATCTTTTCTCAAAAAAATCTCTATCAGACATGACTCAATCAACTCTTATACTTATAAGTTGCAGTATTAATTTGTAGGGAGCTTTTAATGGAGAAAGGTATTCCACAAATAATCTTAACCCTTATACCAAATTAATCTAATGGGGTAGATCTAACTGATCAAAAATAAATAAATAAATAAAACTATTCATCTCCTTAATAATCAAGAGGCTTAACACAAATGGGAGGAGAAATCTCCCAGAATTTCCCCCCCGGGGGGGGGGGGTGTGGTTCTATAACCCTCCTTAATTCGGTGGGTTTGGGGAGGGCTTAACTAGGAATTTGGCGGAGGGTGATGTGGCGTGGGGGTTGGCTTTTAAAAAATTAAACCCAAAAAAAAAAAAAAAGTAAAAATTGCAAAACTTTAGATTAAAAAAAAAAGAAAAAAGAAAAAATTATTAGCAACAGTAGTTGCCTGTTAAAAAAGAGTGAGCCGAGCTCTAGCCGAAAGTTCGGATAGAGCCTAAATTTTTTGGCCGAACAAAAGCTTTGCTTGACTCAGGCCAAAAAGAAGCTTGAACCTTTTTTACTTGAGTGAAGCCCGAGCTTCGATTTCAACTCGACTCATTGACATTCTTAGGAGGGGGATTTGTCCCCCTGTTTGCTGGGTTAACGGGGATTTCAGTAGTTTAGAGGGATCTCCCCCCTTTCCCTTGATTAAGGAGGCCGTGGTGGGGTGAAGAAGGTGATAGGTTTTTGTTTTCTTTTTAATTATTTTATTTTGTTAAGTTAGATTTATCTCATTAGATTAATTTCATGCGAGGGTTATGAATATTTGTCAAATACCTTTGTCCATTGAACAAGTTTGTATTAGAGTCGATCTATTCTCATGTCAAGTTAAGTGGTTTTCTAAGATCTAAAACTTTAATAAATTTCATTACAGTCGATAATAATTTAAAAAAAAAAAAAAAACTTAATCTAGTAAATTTAATTTATAGACAATGTTTGTTACTAAATAAAGTGATATATTAAAAATAGTACCCAATAAAGTCCATAATTAACAAAATAATAATTTAAGATTAATGATGAAGTTCTATCTCAATGATATTTAAAATAAAATTTCTTAATATATTTAACTGCTGATATAATTTCTATCTGTAAATAAAGTAACAAAGACCAAAAAATTAATATTATCATTTTAAAAATTAGGATGAAAATCAAGTACAAATTCCAGAAATAATTTAATTTATGAATGAATTTTCAGTTGGTAATAAACATAAATAGTTTAAAACTTAATTAATCGATGAAAATTTGGTCAACAAAATAGAAGAACAAAAGCATTTAAACTAAATACTAATGAAGACTTTGTCGGTACTAAGATAACAATTAAAAAATGATATATATGTCGATAATATTATAAATAAAAATAAAATAATATTTTAATTTATGAAAGATGCTACATGTACATCACATTGTACATAAGGGTAATGTACAACAAGATTAATCCTTAATTTATTTCCTGGTATCTTAGAAAAGATGTTTCTATATATACAATGAATAGATTTTCGTTGGGGATAGCGACAATTTCTCATCGACGATCACTTACATTATCATCGATAATTGCAGTCGACGGTGCGTCAACGATCACCAAAAGATTTGATGTCAAATAATTATGTGCGAATCACTAATATACTAATATATATTGATTTAT
>NC_036248.1:19479243-19480152 GCF_002742605.1 Olea europaea var. sylvestris | reverse complement strand
GTCGGACACAATAAATGTCATTTGTTTATTCCATGTACTTTGACTCCTTGCGGACAAGTTTTGTACCAATTATTCATTGTTTGGGTCAATTGCCATTGTTGTCGGATCAAACAAAATACTTTGTTCACACACAATTGCATCATGGTGTATTATGGACTTTCAGAATATTTTGAAAGCAATGTTCTGTAAAATAAAAATAATTAGCACAACAACTTTATCTCATTCTTTGTGGGGCCCGTGAGTCGATGCCAAAATTCATTTTCTTCCCAACAATTGCGCCCAGACAAGCTCTATACGTCAAAGTGTAGTCAAAACTCAAGAAGTCAAAATTTACGAATTGCGCAAAAGAGCTCGATTTGGTTGGCACAAAAGTCCAAAGTAACATTAGCTACTCAATTAGGTTAAACATAACAATCATTAGGGTTTGACACATAGCTCATCTAACAAGTCCTTGGATCATCATTTATTTCATCCTTGTTCGATACTAACAAGATATGATGTATTTAGAAATTTAAAGCATTTTGATAATCCACCTTAAGTAAAAGTTGGGCGTATGCAATTCCTATGTAAGGTCGTCCGACCAAAACTCTCTATGTACATATAATTGCCACAAGGCCAGTCACTCTAATACCAAAGTGTCACTACAAGTACAACGTCCCAATTTAAAAGGAGCAGGGCCCGAGACGAATTATATATAATAAAGACGGGAGTCGCTTTGATTGATTGCTTGCAACTATAGTCTACGTCCCTATTTGGTAACCATTCTTTCAAAATTCATTTTTTTTCTCATACTCATTTTTAACTACACATTTTCACAATAAAATATTCTTTACGTAAGCCCAAAACATTTTTTCTATTTTTTAACAACAGATTCTCCAAAAATTTACTATTCAAAAACTCATTATTTCC
>NC_036248.1:19476959-19479143 GCF_002742605.1 Olea europaea var. sylvestris | reverse complement strand
TGTCTTTCCCAAACCTTTTGAGACAAGATGGATATCAGCATCAAGTACCCATGATAAATAATTTTTACCAGAGATGTCAAGTGCAGCAAACTCAAATTTTGTGATGTTTGTCATTTGATTAACTACACAATAAAGTAAGAGAAAATATAATTAGTTTCGAAAAATATGATTAAACATCATATAATAATTAATCAAGTAGTCAATATTAACATGACATAAGTTACGTGTTCTCCTTCAGGGATAAACACTGAAATAATATGTTCTTCAAAACATATGTTACTTCAGGAGCACGTTGTATTTAATTATTATTTCTTCAAGATCAATATATCAATATTCTTCTGAAATATTGAAAATTATAATTTATGCTCTTCAGGAGCAGCAAAAAATTATTTATAACAGAAAGGTTCGTAAGTACAAAATTAATATAATATGTGTGCAAAAGAACATGATAATGATTCAAATGATAAAAAATAAAAAATAAAATAAACAAATAAGGCTTATGTAATACATCTTGTATATAGTGAACAATTCATAATGGTATTGAAAAATTTATTAACAAAGAAGATCTGGAACATGGCATGGGTTGCAGTAAATAATTTGAACAGATTGTTGTGTAATTCAAATTATAAATTATAAAATATACATTCAATTGACCAAATTATTGAACAATAGTACGACACAATGATAAATTAATGACATAGGAAAAAGTGTCCATGGCAATGAAAATCAATTTGGACAAATTGAAGGTGACAGACAATGATTATAAATATGGTGGCACAAATTAATGCAGACAAATTGATACTTTGCAATACACCAATTGATATAAATTACATTGATGGCAAATACAAGGAACTGATTACATGTACAATTTTACAGGCAAATTTTGGCAGAAAATATGTGTTATCTGTAGGTAAATTTTTCTTTTCTTTTCAAGCATGGTATCCTAGGAGAGTAAACATCAAACTTGATGTATATAACAAAGCATACATCAAGATACTACAAATTGATATACACAGAAATATGGAAGATGGGAAAGACACGTACATACAATTGATTTTGATTCGTATGTATATAAAAATAATTCACATGTCACCAAATTGATTTTGGTACACGTGACACATGATTATACTTATAAAAAATATTATTACTTTCACTAAACTATGAAAAATTAAGTTATCGTGCTAATAACGTGTTATAAAAGTGAAGAAAAGAAAAGAGAGCGGAGAGAAATCAATAGATTTGTGTGTATTTTATTAAAAACTAAAGCCTTGTATTTATATGACAGAATTAGAAATACAACAGTAATTATTTTTAGGGCTACATGGGTGTAATTGTCATTCACTCTAAACCCTAATAAACTTTCCTTTTACAACAAGATTTAAATTGTTTGTTACATGATCATTTTTCACCACACATTTACACAATAAAATATTATATATATATATAACTCATTATTCCTAAATAAATTCTATTAAACAGGCCCATAATAGGTATAGATAAGCAAGTTTAAAATTTTTTAAAAAATAGTTACTTATCATCAAGATAACACATTTGCTCAGATTTTGTTTTTAAAAAATAAGTCAACTTCTTACCTTTTTTTGGGGGTTTATAGTGTTACGGTCCTGCTACTTGTACAAAACCACTTGACAAAAGAAGATAACAGAATTAGGTAAAAAAAAAAAAAAATGTTTAAGGCAACCCGGCCCAATTTTCATTCCTATTCCTTATTTCCCCAATGTCACAATCCCTTAACAGAGGCGAGGCGTGGCAAAAAAGACGGATCAAAGGAAATCTACTCCGCCATCTCTCCGTTCCATCTCCATCCCTCTCCCCCAACCTCAACATAGAAATCAACACCTCTGACGAAAACCAAAGCGTTCGACCTTTTTTTTTTTTTGGTGAAGGCGGTTGATCATTGTTTTCGTCATTCAAATCCCCACAAACACCGTTTTCTCTGGCGAATCTACAACTAAGGGGGGTGTATTTAATCGAGACTTTTAAAGACTTTTAGAGATTTAAAAAGTTTGGGTGTATTCAATTGAAACTTTTAGAGACTCTCTAAAAGTTTAGGTGTATTCAATAGAGACTTTTATAGACTTTTAAAAAATCTCCAGAAGTTACGGGGTCTTCAATTGAAATTTTTTAGAAGTCTCTACAAGTTTTGGGGTATTCAATTTAGAGGAA
>NC_036248.1:19470527-19472597 GCF_002742605.1 Olea europaea var. sylvestris | reverse complement strand
GAGCTCGAGCTCAAAGACATGTCCCTGACAATGGCGGAGCAGGGGCCTCGGGTATACCACATGGGACCTCGGCCTCGAGATCAGTGACCATGGAGTCCGGGAAACTCGCTAGGATTATTCAAGAAGGAATTACGGTGGGCCTACTTCAAGGCAACAAAGGGACGACAAAATTCAGTCCCAACACTCCCTTTACTCCCGAGATATTGACATTCCCCTTGCCAGACAGATTTAAGTATCCTAGGATCAAAGAATATGACGGGACCACCGATCCAATCAATCATCTTAACGTATACACGGACGTCATGAATCTACAGGTTGCATCAGATCGGGTGATGTGCAAGGCCTTCTCGCAAACTTTGACGAATGCCGCTAGGGATTGATTCTCAACCTTAGAGCCCAACTCCATAGCCTCATTCCCGGATTTGGCGGACAAGTTCTCCGCCTTCTTCGCAAGCAGTAAACGCATCAGGAAAACGGCAACCTCCCTCATGCAACTTCAATAGGGGCAAAATGAGACCCTACGCGAGTTCATGATCAGGTTCAACAAGGAAAGGCTACAAATTCCCGACCTTCATATAACAGCGGCGATTTCTGCCCTCACATATGCCATAAGGTGTGAAGCTTTCAAAATGTCGCTATCCAAAACTCCGCCAAGGACAGTGACCGAGCTTCTTACCCGAGGAGAGAAGTACATAAATATGGAGGAAACACTGAACCCGAGGAAGGTTGGACCATCCCACGACAGGGTCGAGCATAAAAGACAGCATGACCCGAGCCCCCGTCAAGAACCACCTCGGAGTAAATAGAGACAGGAGGCTCCCCTGACGTCATTCACACGTTTAAACACATCGAAAACAAATATTTTGATGGAAATCAAGGATATGAAGGAGCTCAAATGGCCTGCGAGAATGAGGTCACCCCCCCAGTCCAGGGACATGAGCAAATACTGTGAGTTTCATCGGGATCATGGGCATACCACTGAAAACTGTAAAGCCCTGCAACGGGAAATTGAAGCCCTTATTAAAAGGGGACTTCTGGGTTCCTACGTTGGTAATGACAAATGCCCAAAGAATGATGGTGGTAGGGACAGAGCCTCTGAAGCAAAACGGGATGGTCAACCCACTGCTGGAATCATCAACATCATTGTTGGGGGTATTGCATCAGGAGGAGATTCAAACACTGGGAGGAAGCAGTATGCCCGACAATACATGACAACCCCGAAAGCACATCATGGTGACCTCGAGGACATAACATTTGGTATGAAGGATCTTGAGGAAGTGTCTTTTCCTCATGATGACGCCCTAGTCATCTCTGCAATAGTAGCAAACTTTGAGGTAAAGAGGATCTTAATCGACAACGGAAGTGCTGCTAACATATTGTCACATGAAGCCTTCACAAAAATGGGAATCTCTCCCGAACAACTGAAGACAGTGAAAACCCCCCTTCAAGGATTCGGGGGGTATTATTGTTCCGTAGGGAGTGGTCGAGCTTCCACTTACCTTAGGCTCGGGAAAAGAACAGATAACAGTGATTACATCTTTTCAGATTGTCCGGTCTTCCATGGCATACAACGCCATCCTGGGTAGACCATTGCTCAATAAGGTAAAAGCTATTGTTTCCACCTTCCACTTCGCCATGAAGTTCCCCACCAGTCATGGCGTCGGGGTGGTACGCAGAAACCAAGCTGCTGCCAGATAATGCTATGTTACTTGTGTTCGGGAAATAAAGACAGACATCATGCAAATCTCAGAAAAGAAGGAAGAGTTCGAGAATAACGGGAGACTCGCTCCAGTGGAGGAGTTGTTGGAGATAGAGCTCGAGCAAGAGAAGAAAGTCACTGTTGGTCGAGATCTAAATACGGCCCTCATGACCGAACTTATTGACTGCTTATCCCGCAACATTGATGTCTTCGCATGGAAGGTGGAAGATATGCCTGGCATCGACCCCGAGGTTGTAGTACACAGGCTCAACACTAAGCCCAGAGCTCATCCAGTTAAGCAAAGAAATAGGTAGTTTGCACCTGAACGACGACATGTCATAAAGGAAGAAATTAATAAACTGATCAGGGCT
>NC_036248.1:19464109-19470042 GCF_002742605.1 Olea europaea var. sylvestris | reverse complement strand
GGGAAAATCGAAATTTTGAATGGGATGAGGAATGTGAAAGGGCTTTTTACGAATTTAAGGAAACGATGGCATCTCCTCCTATCCTCACTAAACCCGAGCATGGTGATACTCAGTATTTATACTTGGCCGTATCCCAGAATGCAGTAAGTGGCGTGCTAGTGAAAGAAGTTAACAAAGCCCAGCAACCCATTTACTACGTCAGTAAGGTCTTGCTCGATGCGGAGACAAGATATACTTTGGCAGAACAGCTTGCTCTTGCATTGGTTGTGGCAGCACGGAAGCTCAGACAATATTTTCAGTCTCACCCCATAGTTGTGCTCACTAATCAACCCCTTAAGCATATATTACAAAAACCCGACGTTTCCGGTAGGTTACTAAAGTGGGCAATTGAACTAGGAGAATTTGACATCGAGTATAAATCCCGACCATCTATCAAGGCGCAGGCCTTGGCTGACTTTATTGCAGAACTCATCCCAAGGCCTCGGGGGCCAGGGGATAACTCGGAAAATCATATTTCAGACACTTGGAACATCTTTGTTGATGGAGCATCCAACTCGTCAGGTTCCGGAGCCGGGGTTATCATCACGAGCCCTGACAAAATCGTGGATATTCAATGCGCACTCAGGTTTGAGTTTGAAGCTACCAACAACGAGGCCGAATATGAGGTTGTCATTATCGCCATTAAGCTCGCCCGAAATCTTGAGCTCGAGCATGTTAAAATTTTCAGCGATTCTCAGCTTGTGGTCGGCCAGATAGAAGGTACGTTTGAAAGGAAGGTGGAAAAGATGAGTTTGTATTGTCTAAAAGTCCATGATCTCCAGCGACAATTCAAGAGTTGCGAAATCATAAAAATTCCGCGGGCTGATAACGGTAAAGCTGATGCATTATCTAGACTGGTATTCATGGGAATCGATGGGCTAGAGAGGACAGTCCACATGAAATTGGTAATGGAGCCTAGTATCACTCAGGGAGTTGGAGTCATGGACATTGATCATGAGCCGTCATGGATGGACCCAATTGCAGAGTTCATAAATAATGGAAATCTACCTGAGGACCCCAGATTGTCGAGGAGTATAAGATCTCGGGCATCTAGGTACTGCATGATTGGAGGAGTACTATTCCGATGAAGTTTCACACTTCCATATCTCAGATGCCTTAAACCCTCAGAATCATCCCGAGCTCTAGCTGAAGTTCATGAAGGTGTATGTGGGAATCACCAAGGAGCTCGGGCCTTGGCCTTCAAGCTTATAAGGTATGGGTACTACTGGCCCACCATGAAGAAAGATGCCTCGAAATATGTCAGAAAATGCGACAAATGCCAGAGGTTTGCCAACGTCATCCATTCTCCAGCTGAGGACCTCACAACCCTAACATGTTCGGCCCCTTTTGAGAAGTGGGGAATTGATATCCTCGGGCCTTTTCCGGTGGCAAGAGGACAATTAAAGTTTGTGGCAGTAGCAGTAGAATACTTCACGAAGTGGGCAGAAGCAGAACCTTTGGCAATAATTTCGGAGCCTAAAGTTAGAGCTTTTGTATGGAAATCTATTGTTTGTCGGTTCGGAATACCAAAGGACCTCATAACTGATAAGGGACGACAATTTGACAATGCTCAATTCAGAAGTTTTTGCACCAACCTAGGGATTGACCATCGACTCACATCAGTTTCGCACCCTCAGAGCAATGGTCTAGCCGAGGTCACAAATCGGATTATTTTGCAAGACCGCCGGACAAGACTCGGGGATGCCAAAGGCTCTTGGTCCGACGAGCTCCCCTCAATACTCTGGACGTACAGAACTTCGCATAAAACTACGACGGGTAAAACCCCCTTCATGCTAGCATTTGGCATTGAGGCCACCATCCCAGTTGAAATCAGTCTTCCCAGCCTGAGAATGATGCCCGACTCTCTGGAACGTACAACAGAACATTTGGACCTCCTTGAGGAGGTTCGCGAACAAGCAGCACTAAGAGTAGCCTCTTACCAAAGCAGAGTGGCAAGGCATTTTAATAACTGGGTCAGATCTCGGAGGTTCAGGGCTAGAGACCTCGTGCTGAGGAAGGCCGAAGCTGTTGGTCATGCTCCCGGAAAGCTCGGGCCAATTTGGGAAGGACCATTCGAAGTCATACGGCAAATCAGAAGAGGGTCTTACAGCCTAAAGGATGCCTCGGGTAGACCTCTTCCAAGGCCTTGGAACGCCGATAATCTGAAAATATATTACAAGTAACATTCCCGACGTCATATCGGAGATTTTATTTTAGTTCTTCTGAATATTATTTTTAGTTCTTCGGGCCTGCGTGCCCTTGCATTTTATTTTTAGTTTGGCGGGCCTGCGTGCCCATGAATGTTTTCAATTCTCTTTTGTAATGAACTACGTTCGGCTTGATCTCGTTTGGGTACATAGGCAGCTTGGATACGATATAAATCCAAGTCCAGCCCGAAGAATTAAAAAATTCAAGCCTCGGGTATAACAACCCCGTCGTTAATTTTGCATCCAGAAAACACTCAAAGCCTTGCCCTCGAGCAAGCAATATAAGCCTTGCCCTCGAACAAGCACTCCAAGCCTTGTCCTCGACAAGCAATATAAGCCTTGCCCTCGAGCAAGCACTCAAAGCCTTGTCCTCGACAAGCAATATAAGCCTTGCCCTCAAGCAAGCACTCCTAGCCTTGTCCTCGACAAGTAAAAGCATTGCCTTGAGGCAAGGTGAATGATCCTCGATACAGTAAAAATTGGAAGAACACGAGAATTACATTGAGTTTCCTCAAAATTTATCGTCGATATTAGTTGCGTACCATCGATATTAATATTCGAAAGACATTGTTGTCGGTATATCGTCGAGAATAATATTAATATTCGAAAGACATTTTTCGCATCTATTTATATCGTCGCCATAGATGTTCGTAAATCATGATCGTCGATAATAGAAGGCGTAAACATCTAATATTTGAATCGTCGATCATAAATAATATAAAATCGTCGTTATAATATCATCGAGCATAATATATCGAAAAGCAGTAAAGATTAACTCAAGTAAAAGCTCGGGCCAAATAATATCGAACATGCATATTGTATTAATAAGTGCTCGATAAAAACTGTCGGATTTAGCTGGCGACAAAAACGTTACAAATGATGCTCGAGTAAAAACTAACTACATCTAGACCCCAGGGCTCTCCTGACCATCCTCGAGGTCATCATCAAGGTCGACCCCTTCATCGTCGAGGGTACCCTCTTCTGAATCCGATAGCTCGAGGTCTCCAGCAATCTCCGGGATTGCCTTCAGCTCCTCGGGTTTCGCATCGGGCTTCGACCGAAGAAATGCTCGAGCCTCCTTAAGGCCATGGAAATATGAGCCCATTGCATAGTCGCCTTTCAGCTTGTTGAAATCCTCGGACTTCTGGAATTCCTCAACAGCTTCATCCCGAGCTTCAGCCACCCTGGCCTCGAGGGATTTCTTTAGCTTCTCGAGCTCTGTCTTCAATTCTTCTGCCTCGTCTTTCACGAGGCCTATCTCATCACGAGCCTTTCGAAGCTCGATCTTCGCAAGATCACGCTCAGCCTCGAGGTCAGTTACTCTCTTATCTCGAGCTTCTACTGCCTCCTGGAGCTCGATCACCCTCCGGGAATCATCCATTCCCCTGAGTAAGCCACCTCGAGCTATACTCAAAGCCTGCAAACACATTTATCATGAGCTATAACCTCGATATAAAAAGACCATAAATTTTATAATCGTAGTTCACTTGGAATATAAGTGACTCGAGGTCCTTGCCGGCCTCTTCATACCCAAGCCTTTGTCGGTATTTGTCGACAAGGCCCGACATCAAGTATGATTGCCCTGTATTCTCGACGTGTTCAGTGCCCGAGGGAACATTATCCTCGTCGAGATCCACTACTGTGTGCTCCCGAGGAGGCGGAAGAGATCGAGATGGAATAGATCGAGGAGTGTTGCCTCCAGGCGACGTGCTTCTGCGCCTCGAGGACTCTCCTGCCCCGCTTCTTTTCTATTGCTCTGGCCCCGAAGCTCGAGGCCTCTTTTTCCCCCTTTTTTGCCCAGGAGTTCGAATTTGAGGAGCCCTCGACTTTGACTGCACGGCCTGTCGCAAAGCAGTTGGATCGAAAGTCATTGCTGCAAAATATCGACGATATATTAGAAACAAGCATATAAATAAGCAAAAATTTAAGAAAAAATGTACATGTCCTACCCTCGATGCCTTTAATGTCTGCACGATCGAGAACGTCATCCCCGAGGATGTCGTCCATATCAAACACCAGAGGCTCGAGATTTTCTAACATCTGCCTGTCCCTCTCTAGACTCTCAAAGTATGCCTGACCCTCACAAAACCTCGACGTATCTGGAAATCCCCATCGAGACTTGAATGGAAGGTCGATATCCTGAGGAATCACGTAGAACCATTTCTCCTTCCACCCTTTTAAGGAGCTGGGCATCTTCGGGATTCTAAAACCTCCCCGGGTAGAAAGGTAGGCAAAGCATGTATACTGGGGCAACTGTTTAAGGTCAAAGACCATTCTACATAGGTCGAGATATGGTGTAATGACTAGGTATCTACAGGCGATGAAGAAATAGGCGAGCATCCTCCACCCATTTGGCACTAATTGCCCCGGGCTCATGTTATGCTCGACCAATAAAGACATAAAAAACGGATGCAGGGGCCACCTAAATCCCCCTTTCAAAGAATCCCTAAAAATCACGAACTCCCCATCCCGAGCTATAGCCATCCTATCCCCTACCCCGGGCACTCGAATGTCACAGCTCGGCATTATGCCATGTTCTCTAGCCGTCGATATGGCCAGGTGCTCCTTAAGTGTACAGGGTTGGTCAGGATATGTTAAAAGCGTCGAGTTATCTTCTGCTCGGGGTTGTGCGTAAATAGGGATGGCTACAGGGATTATCGACCTACCTACCTAAACTCTCTGGGGTTGTCCTCGACCCAGAGGATGACGACGAGGTAGACTCACTAGACATCCTACCAGAAGTGTTCTTAAATAATAAAGCTTAAAGTTCTCGATCTCTTACCTTAATATCGACGACCCAAACCCACAAAATGCCCAAGCTCGAGGATTCCGAAAAATTTACAGAGAGGTAAAATGGTAAGAAATGGAAAGCGACTGGGGTATTTATAAACTCCAGTGGGAAACCCAAGGGTCGTCCGGCTTGGACCGTTGGATCTGGACACGTGTCACTCATCGGGGCAACCAAAGTTAAACCGCCTTTCACTTTAGGGTTGATGTCATCTCTGAACTAGACCTCGGGTTTCTTTACACGAGGGCGATTTTCACCTATGCATCCCACACTCAAACCTCGAGCATGGATGCACGGGGGCCAGTGATATGCTCCATCTGTTTATCTCGACCACTTATTCCTGATGACTCCCCGACCCAGTAGGCAAAAATATATTCGTCGGTATTCCCGAGGACATTTGCTATATCCTCGACCTCTCTCCTAGTCATACCATGAGGTCGGGAAGTGGAGTCCTCGAGGTTCGTGTCCTCATGCTTTTTTACCTCAACGATACCACGTCCTCCTACGAACAGTGATGTGTAACACTTGATATCCTACAAGACTTCTAGATGTAAGAGGAGTTTATTGTTGTTAGACTTGTACTGATCCCGCACTTGTTATGCATGTCAAACATCCACCTCCGATAGGATTCTACGGGATGAAGATTCCCCAATTGTTCAAACCTAATAGGATTCAACCACCTAACACTATAAATACATGGTTTCACCTCATCATTCAGGTACTCTTTTTATACAATTTTCAGTCCATAGCCTCACGCACATATTCTAACTTAAGCATCGGAGGGGCGATGAGGACACACCTCGACGCCTTTGTTTCAGGTACCGGAAGAACACGTTCGTGCTCGTCATAAGTCGTCAAGCTCGAAATTGCTCAGGTACGATTTTTGGTAGCATCAGGTA
>NC_036248.1:19455066-19463149 GCF_002742605.1 Olea europaea var. sylvestris | reverse complement strand
AGGTGAAGATAATGAGTGGTTGGGACAGGCAGTTGTGGGATGGGATGCAACGGCGATGTATTTGGTGGTGGTGTTATTGGCAGCAAAGGTGGTGGTTGGTGCGTGTGCTGTGGTGTTGGCATGGTGGTGGACACTGTCGATGTGTGGTGTTTGACTAGTTGTGGTGTAGACATGGTGCGTGGTGGGTTGGTAGGTTCAAATTTGATTGGTGATGGTGATACTCGTGAGGTGGTGATGTTGTGTTGTTATTGTTGGTAGTGGTTGTGGCGATGACAGTAACGGGATGGGATGAAGAGTGCTTGTGATCAAAAAATTATGCGTGACTTAAAAAATTGTTAATTTGTGATCGATAATTTGATAATTTGTAATTGTATAATAAGTTGTGAGTTATTACGTTTGTGATTTGTGACCAATAAATAAATCGTGACTTATAAACTTTTGAATTGTGGCCGATGATCAAATTGTGACCTATAAAATTTTTGAATTGTGACCATAAAATAATTTGTGACATATAAAAATTTTGATTTGTGACCAAAAAATAATATGTGACTAATTAAATCGTTAATTTGTGATCAAATTACATAAATCTGTGATATTAATATATTTAATCAATAAAATATATAATTGATTAATTAAATCATAAATAAACTTTAATAGATATCTGATTTTTGAAATTTGAAACTTTTGTTCTTAGTTTTGAAATGGATGATTCTTAACCTTTAAGTTATGAAATTTTTCCCAAAAACAAAAAGCATTTGGGCCGTGTGTTGGGCCCAATGCCCGCACTGGACTCCATTGGGCTTCGCATTGTATTGCCGTTAGTAGTACCTAATAACAAAAAGAAATTAATATATTGTTGATCGCATTGTATTGCCGTTAGTAGTACCTAATAACAAAAAGAAATTAATATATTGTTGATCATACTGTCGTCTTTCCGCCACCACTACCTCTCTTTGCCATTCTTTCCATGTACTCAAAACAACTCCTTATAATTTCAGTGCAAATATAGAGGAGAGCAATTGAGGTGGAAATTTTTGGGAAGAAATTTGGGGAAGAGAGGATCTTTTGGCACTTCTACGTCTGGAGTCAAGGAAAAGAAGGAAAATAAATATTCAAATTGGTTGCTTGTATTGGGCCCTTTTAATTCGGTTGGGTCGGGTCTTAATCTCTCAAGATATGACTTTTTTAATTTATCAGTGCTTGATGAATCTACCCATTTCAAATGTTAAAATGTGAAATTTTTTATTAATTAAAGCCACCTCATTCTATCATAATGCATATCACTCACCATGTACAAATAGTTTTTTTCAATAACGTTATTCGTTAACTGTAATTTTTTTCTGCCTTAAACCATTTGTACAGTAAATGAATTCACAGAATAGCTACAAATGTGAGATATGGGAGTAAGCTTTACATGTTTAAAATATTGTCCAAAAATACCACCGACCCCCCGTGTTGTGTGTATTCTGTAGAAGTTTTGTAGACCATTTTTCTGTACATGTAGAATCTCTGTTCTTTTTATAGGATCTACTTATTAAAACTAGTCATTGTTCAATGTGCTATGGAAGTTATTTTTAGATTATTGGGTGTTTTATATATATTTCCCTACTATGATGAAAGATTCTTCTAAGACTAAAATAGAAGTTTACAATTAGGTGGGAAAAGAAAATAATTACATTAAGAATATATTTGATTGACATGGAAAATATCACCTAGAAAAGAAAATATTTTCCATCTTTTGTGGAAAATAAAAACCACATCTACCCAAGGAAAATATTTTCCTTAAAAATAAGGAAAATTAGGCATACTTTCAAAAGTTGGAAAATGTTTTTCATGGAAAAAAATAGCAATCAAAAAACACTCCAAATAGGAATTTGGATGAAAAACTGATGTTTTCCATTCCATGGAAAATAAATGTAATCAAACACAAGAGTCTGTTTAATTGTAAGAATGGAATTTGATTGGAAAGAAAGTGAATTCCAAGAAATTGAATTATCCAGAACTTATTTTACTATGAATTATTAATTAAATATGTTTGATTGGTATAATTTTTCACTTGAAAAATATTGAAATTTTGGATCTTTTGATATTCGTTTGATTTTGTTTTCCATGGAAATTGTAAATTAAAGGAATAGAATTTATTTCAATTGCAATAATAATAATAATAATAATAATAATAATAATAATAATAATAAAATCAGCAAACCTATGGGAAAATCAATTCCTCAAAAAGGTGGAAAAATGGGTCACGTGAACAATTGCCAAAAAAATTTGAACAATTTCCATGTTGTAATAACCTTCCTTGGAAATGTATGTCGGGTAAACCACTGGAAATGCAATCTTTTCCCCTTCTGTGAAAAAAAAAAAAAAAAATTGATGACCAACGTCGAGTGAGGTGGAAGTATGTCACAACGTATTATTTTCTGGTAGCCGATATTTATTGCTTAAAATTATCATTAAATTAAGTTTGATACTTCAAACGAGGCTGAAGGACGCAAGCTTGGGCTTGGCACGGACCCCATTGATTGGAACTGAATTTTCTAAATTCGATTCTTTTTTCTTTTATTTTCTCGAATTCACTTTTTATCATATTTTTTCAATAAAATAGACTAATTTTACAAGTAATATTGTATTTTTTTTTTATTTTATAAACACACATTCTCCCCAAATATTATAATTTTTACTAAGTCTTATCTCAAAAATCTACATCTAATAAGTCTTTAATCTTTTCTTTTCCTTTTATCTTCCTACGAGATATGGTCAATAGTCAGTTTATTCAGCTCTTGTTTGATCTCCTATTATTTTCAAAATACATTTTTCTCCCTTATTTTTAATCACGCATTTTCAATTAAATAATATTATACGTAAATTTAATTTTTTTCTTTATTTTTTAACAACACAATATCCATCAAAATATTATTTCAAAATTATTTTCGACAAAAAAGGGCTCAAATAGGCTCTAAAACTTGAGTTTTTTTTAGGGATAGCAATTCGAACTGTCAAAATCGAAAACCATGGTTAACCAAACCGAATGGGGCGAAAAAAATTGAACCGATGGTGCAATGGGGCGGGTATGGTATTTGATATTGTTGAACCACTATGGGGCGGGGCGGGTATGGTATTTACACCCTTGCCCCGAAACCGAACCGATTACCCGTAAAAAAATAATAATAATAATAATAATTGAGCAATTGGTTATTGGACTTTCCACTATTTTTATCCAACCCAAAATAAAATTCTGCCCAATACATTTACTATACCCAACCGTCCAGCCCAGCTGCCCACAGCCCAGTTACCATAACCCATAGTATTATACTATTATAGTAATAGAAATTATAGAAATATAGAATAATAGAATCGAGTAAGCCCAACTGCCCACAGCCCAGTTACCATAACCCATAGTATTAGACTATTATAGTAATAGAAATTATAGAAATATAGAATAATAGAAATTATAGAATCGGGTTCGGGACCTTCGGGTATATGAGAGTGTAATTGTGTAAACCCTACTCCTTACTTCACAAATCAGTGAAATCAGACACAGACCACACTCACGCAGCCAGCAACCACAGCTCCACGCCTGATGCCTCATCGCCTCCAGAGTCTAGACAGTTATCTTCACGACATCACCGGTTCACCCTACTACAAAAATGCACACAGCCACGAGCTTCACTGCTCCTGCCTCCGACAGTCCTACCACTATTTGAGGTAAATGAAATACTAAATCATCTTCTTCTGCTTTCGCTGTATTTGAGTTTATTGTATTTGAAGGAACTGAAGTGCACGCCCATGTTGAAGTATGGATTTAATTCACTGCATTAGTATTATGGGACATTGGGGAAAATAGGTTTTGCAAAGAAAGTGTTTGATGAAATGATTGAAAGAAGTTAGGCTTTGTTTTCTAAGTAGGTAATATAAATTGAGGACATGAAAGAATTATTGATAATGTTGACTGTGATGCAATTTGGTTGGATGTCTTTCAGCAACTTTATAGGTAGCACCATCAAAGAAACATTGGCTATAGAGTATCAATTCTCCTGTGACTACTGTTATCATACCAGCAACATTCTCCGTTGCACTAGAATATGAAAAACCAATTTTAAGATACAGAGAATTAATAATGTGTCCAAAGCAATTTGCAGACAATGCAACAAACAGTTAGGGGGTGAGTCGAAAAATGGGACATGTCATTTACATGCTCATTTAAATAGATGTCCTCTTCGAGGTCAGAAGGATGTCAAACAGATATTTTTGAATCAATTTAAAGAACCTGGTGGTAGGATTGCAATGGGAGCATTTAATTTTAATCAAGAGAAAGGTAGGACGGAACTTGCAAATATGATCATCCTACACGAATATCCTCTTTCAATGGTTGAGCATACTGGGTTTAGAAAGTTTTGTAATACAATTCAACCATTATTTAAAGTTGTTTCTCGTAATACCATCAAGGCTGATATCTTGAAAATTTATGATTATGAGAGAAAGAAAGTAATGGGCTTGTTAGAGAGGACCAATAGTAGAATCGCAGTCACCACTGATATGTGGACATCCAATCAAAAGAAGGGATTTATGGCTATCACTGCACATTACATAGATGATTCTTGAAGGCTTCAGAGCCGAATTTTGAGGTACAATAGTTTTATAAAATAGACTTTAAGCTACTATCGTATTTTCTGAAATTTTAAGTTATCTTACGAACTTTTTTTCATATCCATACAGATTTATATATGTCCTTTGTCCCCACACTGCTGAGTCACTATGTTAATGAATTGTCTATTTGATTGGAATATTGATCAGAAATTGTCTACATTGACTGTTGATAATTGCACCACGAATGACGCTATGATTAACATTATGTTAGATAAGCTTTCTCTTGGTTCTTTATTGTTGAATGGTGAATTTTTTCACTTGCAGTGTTGTGCACACATATTGAACCTGATAGTAAATGATGGTTTGGATGTCATTAGCCCGAGTGTTGAGAGAATTCGCGATAGTGTTTCATATTGGTCAGCAACACCAAAAAAAAGTTGAAACTTTTGAGGCAGTTGCACGACAAATGAAAATTCCTTGTGGAAAAAAGTTATTATTAGATTGCAAGACTCGATGGAACTCTACGTATCTAATAATTCATACTGCTTTGCTTTATAAAGAACTTTTTCCTCGACTAAGGCAAAGAGAGCCTCATTACAGAAGTGTACCGAGTGAGAGTGATTGGGAATTGGCTACAGAGATTTGTGATAAGTTGGAGATATTTTATGAAGCGACTGAATTATTTTCAGGAGCAAAATATCCTACTGCCAATTTGTACTTTCCCAATATTTGTGACATAAAGTTGGCAATCCGTGATTGGAGCACATCATCTTGCGATGAAGTCAAATGGATGGCGTCAAGCATGAAGGAAAAGTTTGATAAATATTGGAGTGGTATGCATGAAATTCTAGCTGTTGCAACTATATTGGATCCTAGATACAAGATGAAACTAGTTGAATACTATTTTCCTTTGATTTTTGGAGATGAAGCTCAGGAAGAGGGTGAAAAGGTTAGAGCATTTGGTCATAAGTTACTCAAAGAGTACAAAAGACCACATCGTTCGACAGAAAATACATCTTTGTTTCCATCATCTTCACAATCAGAGTCGTCTACTACTAGTGGAAAACATTCTTGCATGGCTGGTTTTGATACATTTGTTAGTCTTTCTGTTATTGCTGATCATGTAAAAACAGAGTTTGATGTTTTTCTAGATGAGCCAGTATTGCCTAGGGTGGACGGTTTTGATCTATTGACATGATGGAAAGCAAATTCAATAAAATATCCGACTTTGTAGAAGGTTGCAAGAGATTTATTAGCCATTCCAGTATCTACTGTTGCATCCGAGTCAGCATTTAGTACAAGTGGTAGATTTGTGAGCCCACATAGAAATAGGCTTCACCCGAAGACTTTAGAAGCTTTAATGTGTGCTCGAGATTGGCTTTGGTCTAATATTCATGGTAGGATTTATTTTTTTATGTTTGTTATTTATGCACTTTCTTTTATTACTAATTTTTTCTTCTTTTGTGTGTAGAAAATTCTACTCCTTCATCATATTCCGGAGCTTGTGCAAAGTTTGATGACGAGGATGTTGACGAAGAGGTACATTTTTTTGTTTAAATATTTAGTTAAAAATATTATGAATTATTGATTTATTACTCTACTTACATTTCTTATATACTATATAGGAATCAACTTTGAGTTTTGACGGATGCCAGTAAGGGTTGTAGAGAAGAATGAAGATTGAATATGAATTGAGGTTGAAGCTTTTTGAGTTATTGAATATTGTTTGTTAAATTTGGATTTTGTGTTTGAGAATTAGGATATTTTTTGCATCTTCATTTGGGATGTATTGTTGTTCGCTACATTAACTTAGTATCATGTTTTTGTTTTTATTTTAATTTGACGGATGGATCAATTAAAAATAATTTATTTTCGTGGTTATTAACGATCCGAACCGAGATACGAACCGAACCGACTTTCGTGGTTATGGTGCGGTTATGGTATGACCAAAAAATTGATGGTTTGGTGATGGTTTTGGACGAATCGACCCCGAACTCAACCGTTGCCATCTCTAATTTTTTTGTTTCTTCAGTAGTTGAGAGTTCAATAAATATATAATGACCATATAATATTGAATTTGATTGATTGGATCGAAGGATTACATGATTCTAATAATTGGTAATGTTGATTCGTTTCTCTCACGAGATTAATTTCTAAATTTAGTGGGATTTGATTGATAATGGTATGATATCACTACGATCTGGGACTAGTTTATAGGCTCCAACTTTGATATAGAATAAAAATTTATTTATTTCAGTCAAATATCTCAAATACACAAAGGTGGTAGCATTTATTCAGTAAAGCCCAGTTCGATTTGAATTAAAATCTCAAATAAAAGTCAACATTAATATTAACAATATATTTTATAAAATTCATAACTTTTCAACCACACTATTTCATTACTTTTTTTTTTTTATTAAAATCTACTAAAAATCCGATTTTAAAATGCACCAAACAGAGGTTAAAACCTTATTTTCATCAAATATATATCTGTCAAATGAACAAATTTCATGTACATTAACAACAAAACTTGATTCCACACTCACGTATCATTTTAACTCCACAATATATGCTTGTGATTTTCATTGTTCCAACAAGGAATAAGACCATGCTGATCATAGAATACATTTCTCTAAGAATAGTGCTATCTAGCACTAGTCTAGGTGGCTACACTTTATATCTTCAATTAAATGATTCATGTGACTTTACATTTAAATAAATTTATTCTTTAACGTCATGTAATTATCACTTAGACTGGTGCTTAACACCAGATGTAATGAATAGCATCACTCTATTTCTAAAAGAAGAATGGTTGAGCGCAAGAATGCTAACATCATTAACTTTCTATGACAGTTTAGCATGGCCTTTAATTCCAGTGCTATCAAGAGAATCGATAAAAGATGTCCTTCTTCACTAAATGAACAAAGACGAGTAGGCACCAATTTAGGATGGATTAAGGAAATGTCACCGTAAGTACAGTTAAGACACTTCCTCTTTCAGGGTAACATGATCTCATTGAATCATATTAGAAGATAGAAAGGGTAGGCAAAACTACAATGGCACATTGTAGTTGCTAAGAATTTAACTAACTAATTGTATCTATAAGTAACATAGCAATGCCATGATAAAGTTATTCTAATAAACTTCTGTTAAGGGTATTGGTACAATTGAAATCAGAAGATGAAAACTTAGAAGCTCGTTTCATCACAATATATGAGGCTGAAATAAAATTAGGTCAGGGTACAATTACCAATTCTAAAGCTCAAACTCGCAACACAAAGAAGCAAATCACAGATTTACGACCGTGCAAATATTTCATAACAGAATAAAAGTAGCAGTCTTTTTAGATCAATCTCATATCATTACATGAGGAAAGGATGAAAAGAATCACCTCTTTGCTTCCCATGAAATCACTATTATAAAAGACAACAATTTAAGCGAATATATGTGATCAATCTCTTAACAATTTAATCTTGGCCCTTGTTTGAGCCCC
>NC_036248.1:19446563-19455026 GCF_002742605.1 Olea europaea var. sylvestris | reverse complement strand
GGGGGGGGGGGGGAATGCATTTTTGAATAGTGTATTGATGGGAAATGTGTTGCTAAAAAAAGGAAAAATTTTGAATGTACATGTAATATTCTTTTATTGAAGAATGTGTGATTGAATTAATGTCATAATACTGTTTAAAAATGATTTTTTTCCAAAGAATGGGGCTCAAACAAGGGCCTAAACTTTTAGATGAGCAGATAACATGCAGCCACCACCGCCTATTTATGAAATGTTGTGCACGTGTTGATTTTCAATGAAAAATAAGTACAATCTAGACGAGATGATGCATGGGTGTATTGAAAAGAAAATTTAAAGGAAATATTTTGACCCTCTAATAGTTTAATCTTTAGCCAAGCAATTAAACACCATCTTCAAACAATAAAAAACCACTCCTCTCATCCCTTGTGAGGGAAAAGTGGATAAAACAAAACAAGGGTTTTGCCATCAGGATTGAAATGAATGCTCTAGAACTGAGCAAGAATCAAAGTATTAATGCCAAAAACTATCCAAAAGCTGTGGATTTACCCAATTTTCCAAAACCAAGTTGCAGGAAAATTAGATAATTTATCTCGGGAACCACCCACATTAACTACAATAACGTGATAGCTACAATTAAACGTCTCCAAAGGGAACAGCTTTTTATCTGATTTGAACAGAAACGAACGTTTTCCAGAAGATGCTGATGAGTTCTATCATTTTCCACCGAAGATACACACCAATTCATCTATTTAGAGTTATTGTCCCAGTAGTTACTCAAGATATCTAGATCCTAATCCTTCTCTATACTAGTAAAGTCACACTAACTTTCATTTATGAATTACAAACGAATTTTACCCTCTGTTATAATTCAATCTTGGACTGAAACTTATTCCAAATCCACCAGAGCACCAAAATAATGTTCCTCATTAATTAGTCTCTAATTAATTCCACACTATTGGTAAAAGCTAACAAGATTGCTGACGGAACAAACAACATACATATAATGGCATAAGAAAGAAAACAAATAATACTACTTGTATATAACATAATGATGATGTGTCAAAAAGAGAGTATGGAAGTTCTTTTTTCTTAATTTGGTTGAAGAAATTCTGATTCAATCATATCTCACCATATCATATGTATGTAAACCATTATGTAAACCTATTATATACATATAGCACAACCGTAAAAAAAAAAAAACACGCATGCCTTTCTGACCATAAATTTGACGAACAATTTAGGAACCCTAAAATTTGGAGGAAAATTGGGAGACTGGATTTTCAGAATTCGGTCCTACTAAAGTGTTTTATTTTAAAGGCAACCAATTTCAAGTCACGTTTGGGAAAATTGATTTACTATGAAATGTATGCCATTTGTCCCGTGAGCGATCTTGTTAGTTTTGACTAATGGACATTGATTAGAGAAAATTAGGAACATTATTCTGGGTTCGATAGGATATTTGACGGTCACCGGCAGGGAACAAATTATACGAGTTCAAGGATGGATTTCGAAAAAGAGGGCAACAGAGAAATGTTCATGGACTCTATTTCTTTAACCCCCCATGGAATTTCAGGCTAATTAATTCAAAGACGACATTAGATAAGGACCTCAACTCTTCAAGTTAACAGAAGGAAAGATCCAAACACGAATATTTTACCGTGCTAGAAATGTAAAACTTTTAGAAAAGTAACCAAACATGCCTACTCCAAAAAATTAAGTTCCCGGTGAGAAGACAAAAACCTAATTGATGGTATCGAAGTTTGAACCTACAACTTGGGTGGTATACAAATTTGAACCTAGAACATCTGCAGGGAGAATTAAACCTAGGACAATTATTTGCGAACCAGTCGATCTTTAAGCTTGATGCATCTTTTTATTTCAAATTCATATTCAACACATTAATGGCCATGGGGAATTCCAGCAACATTAGCTCAGAGGAAGAAAATCAAAAAGCAGTCTCATAAGTTGCATAGTCATAAAACACAAAAGTTGAAAAACCTAGACAGAAATGTGATTTACATGGAATACTAAAGCGTCAAGAAAGTCTAACCTTGACTCTTGATTCCTAAGAACTTCGAAAGGGGTCACAGAAACTACCATGTATTAACGATTACTTCTCGACATTCCACCCTTCCAATGGTACTCAATAAGAGGGCGGACGTGGCGGAGCCCAGAAAACATCTGGCGGCATCTGGCCGTTGGGCAGCAAATTTGGTGGCAGATTATATAAAGGCATGGAGGATGATGGAGGATCAGCCGCCAAGCCTTGTGGCTGAGATCCTGTAGCGCCACCACTTGTAGTTCCAGTATTAACTCCTGAAGTTGGCTGCAATTGCGTTTCTTCACCGGCCGCCACCGGCTCCTCCTCCAGAGGTAATCTTTCATACGTTGCATTTGTAAATGTGGCAGCAATTACCATCACGGGACCCGACGCTGTCAATGAACCAACCACAGTGCCGCCTACCACCTGGCCCTGATGACCTGCCAAATACACCGCGAGTCCGTTGGCTCCTGGGGGAGATGGTGCCGGCAAGAATGCCCCAGATAACGACAATACCTCAAATCGACCAGAAAGCGCTATCACGCCGCCGGGTGCAGCTGGCTGGCGCAATGTCACATTAGTCACAACTCCACTACCACTCAAAACCGAGACCCCGCATCGGCGGCTCTGTGCAAAGGTTGAAATCGTCTCGGCAATGTCGCCGCCACTGCTAATTTCCAAGACATTACTTCGAAGCGCATTAGGACTATCTTTTGTTATCACAATTGGTGGTTTGGGCTTGTTCTTGGACCCAGGTGGTCTGCCTCTAGATCGGCGTCCGCCCGAGCCACTCCGGTCCGACATTTCGAGATCTCCAGTTGGGTTCTGACTATCTTCAGCTTCATGCTCGTTATCTCGGTTATCTCCATCTTCAGGGTTTTGGTTCGTGGAGCTAGGGTTTAGATTGGTATTGGTATTGCTCCCACTGCTATTCGATGCATTCGTGGTTGTTTCCATGAATTCTTGCTCTCTCTGCCTCTGTCCAAGGCGGTTGAATCCAGCATTTTCATCTTCACCGGGGTTTCTTAGGTGGAGAGATGGAGCAGAAGTTAGTGACATAGGATTCAACACCGCATTTTCAGCCCACCACCTGTTCGCCATTCCCTTTTCAACTGAATTTTTTTCTCTTCGGAAGGCACTAAAATCAAATCACTCTTGAATGCACCGACCAGCAACCTTCCGTTACATTGGGTAGTAGAAACAGAAATTACAATGCAAAGTGTATGAATAGATTAATTCCTTGTTCCTTGTTTGATATATCATAGAATGAGATCTAAACAAGACAAGACCCAAAGCTGACAGACAGCGAGACCATCCAAATTTTGCAAAAAACTAAAGTGAAACATAGTATTTTCTTCTATATAAGTAAAAATCCACTCAATATCCACAGAAGTTGAAGAAACCCCAGATCTATGAACAAAAAGCCTTATTTAAACAGACAACAAATAATCCGGATGGCGATCTAAAATCAAAACACTTTCAAACTGTTTTCCAGCCAGGAAAACCCAAACTTTGAATTGTTGACCTCGTAACTAGTCAAGTACATGGGAGGGTATACATAGTACAAGTACAGACATTTGTTTCTATTTCTGAACAAAGATATGGAAGAAAAGAGTTGAGTACCTCGGTTTGTACGGGCTAGGGTTCGGTTCACGTCCTTTGGTATGATGTTCTTCAGTCTCTCTGTCTCTGAAGTAAACAACGGATGTGTATGGTAGAGCCTTTACCAGGCGTGGCATACGATAAGAACTGAAGGTTGAATATTATATATAAAACAAAACAAAATCAAAACTACACATCTTCTGTAATGCCTTTGTTGAAACATAATTATCAAAAATATAAAATTGATGCAAAAACTAAAGATTATGTTAGGACACAAAAATAAGATCCTTTGGAGCTTAAATAGTAAATTAAAATTTAAGTTTAATCATATATTTCATTGATTAATAGTTTTTCAATTATATATTTTATTTATTTTATTTTCTTTATCAAAAATCCATAAATTTGATTTTTATCTACCCCAATCAGAACAGATGCTAAGGTTAAACATGTTCTATCAAGGCTAGACATTAAAGGGCGAGCAAAAGTCTTGCATTTATTAGACATTAGATGGTGATGAATCTATGAACTCTGAATACAAGCAAAAGTCTCGTTTTGACTAAGTTAAAAATTAAAAATTAAAGATAATACGTTACTTTGTTTGAATGAACATAAGTCTTGACGTCTACTACATACATGTGCATCGTGTTGAAATTAAAAGGAAATTATAGTACTTTAAAATTGAATTTTTAATTGATTTTGATAAAAGTCGATAAAATATTATAATACTTTGCACTTGTATTGATGGAAATTAAAATTAAATTTTTGATAAAAATTGATAAAATATATAATTGAAAAGTTATAAATCCCATGAAACATATAATTACATTTAATTATTAAATTTTATTTAAATTAAAATTTTAGAATACAAATTTTATTCTCTACTAAACAGGGACTTTGTATCTTATCAATTTCATAGAATACTTGCCCCCCAGGGCACTTCTCCACTGGCAAAGGACAGACGCTGTCAAATCTGGCAGAGCAGAGGTCGTGAGTTCGAAACATGGGGCTCTTGAAAGACAAGAATTTATTCTTGGAAGGCAAGGGAACATTTGGAAGGCAAGGATTTATTCTTGGAAGGCAAGTGGGAACTTGGAAGGCAAGGATTATTCTTGGAAGGCAAGGTGCAACTTGGATTGGCTTGCTTGGCACTTTGTCAGACCAGGTGGGGAGCGCTCGGACCCTGGCCAGTTGGAAGCACATCCTGCGATTAACCGGATTGTGTGAAGAGGGGCCGGATCACAGACCCAAGGATTAGTCTAGAATAGGACACCTTGTAAAAAAAAAAAAAAAATTTCATAGAATACTAGAGTCAAATCGAGATTAAATCTAAATATAATTACAATTACATATTTTATGGGATCATAACTTTTCAATAACATATTTCATTTATTTTCATCAAACAAAGGCATAGAAAGAGAAATTTTAGAAAATAATTTTAATTTTAATATATTTTTCTTTTTTTCACTCACATATTCTTCATAAAATAATATTATATGTAAATTCAACACTTTTTAACTAGAAATTCTTGAAAAAAATTCTCATTAAATTGGAGTACGAGCGGAACTAGAAGACGCTCGATATTTAGAGAAAACCCTCCCAGAAAATTCTTTTTTTTTTTTTTTTTTTTACAAGGTGTCATATTCTAGACTAATCCTTGGATCTGTGATCCGGCCCCTCTTCACACAGTCCGGTTAATCGCAGGATGTGCCTCCAACTGGCCAGGGTCCGAGCGCTCCCCACCTGGTCTGACAAAGTGCCAAGCAAGCCAATCCAAGTTGCACCTTGCCTTCCAAGAATAATCCTTGCCTTCCAAGTTCCCACTTGCCTTCCAAGAATAAATCCTTGCCTTCCAAATGTTCCCTTGCCTTCCAAGAATAAATTCTTGTCTTTCAAGAGCCCCATGTTTCGAACTCACGACCTCTGCTCTGCCAGATTTGACAGCGTCCGTCCTTTGCCAGTGGAGAAGTGCCCTGTGGGGCCCTCCCAGAAAATTCTCTCATATTGAAGGGACAGATATGGGGAAAGGGCATGTATGTAGTAGCATGGGATAACGTGCGCATGAGAGGGTCGAGTGGCAGCACAACACGTAGTCTGTCAGATGTCCCGACAAAAAGTATCGAATGCCAATGTCTGAAAACAGATAGGCTTAAAACATTTCGCAATTTTCTAGAAAATTAAGGGTCCGTTGAGGAGAGCAGTCTACAGTCCACTGCCCTACAATTTCATATTTTGCTATTTATTTCGTCTGTTTTATTTAAGATTTACTGAATGAGAGAGGATGAAATTATAGATAATTTAGTCCACGTTTGATTTTTTTAATTATATATTCACACAATAAAATATTTTATGCATAAATTCAAATTTTTTCAATTTTTAATCACAAATTCTTCAAATATACTATTCAAAACTATATTTTTAAATTTTTAATGTCATCAAAAAGGGCTTCGAAACTGCAAAACCTAAATTTGGAACCCAATTGTAAGTCGATTCGAGAGAACCAGTCCAACAAATTGTATCCAGTTTTGCTCCATTCCAGGCGGTTGTGCATCTATTTTTGACTATCGCCATGCTTAATTTAGTTAAAAAAAAAAAAAGAAATTAGTAAATTTTGACAAAAAGGGAAAAATATATAATTGAAAATTGAGAAAAAATTGTAAATTTTATAAAATATGTCATTAACAATCAAATTTAAAATAATAAAAATATAGAAATCAAGCATGGACAACGTTAATTTTTAATTCTATTTAATTTGCCTTGTTTAATGATGGGTATACGTTCATTTATTCTCTGATCATTCTCCTTTAAAATAGAATTATTTAATTTTCATACTCATTTTCAATCATATATTTGCACAATAAAATATTTTGTACGTAAATTCAAAACTTCCCTATTTTTCAACATGCGTTCTCCATAAAAATCATATTCAAAATCTTTTTTCTTCTTTTTTTTTTCAAATACAATCTTGCTATATGTACATTAACTTTGACATCATAGATGATATTCTTGTGAATTTACAAATTTTTGTACATTAAAATTGGCAACACTTTAAACAATCAATGTCATAGATTTTAACAACTCACATAATGTTAAAAACAATATTATCTAGGAATGTATATCTAAATCTGTGATAAATTTTGCACCAAATCTTAAATCAAATTGTAAATTATCTCCAACCCATCACACTAAAACTTAAACCAAATGAATTTGATGTTTTCCTTAATTTAATGTAATTATTTATTTAGTAATTTATGTATTTGTAAAATAATAGATAAATAAATTTTCAAATAAATATATTATTAAGAAGAAAAAATAGAAGAAAATGATTAAACACTATTCATTTGATATATGTTTCGGTATAATTGTTGAAAATAATTTTTAATTTGGTGAGAGATTGGATACAAAATGTTTGATGCAAAATAGTACAAATTTTGGTTCAAGATTAGAGTGGCCTTAGCTACTAACAAAGAATGTACAGTGTAATGATCTTAAAGTCCTTGTGTTCATGGGCAAGAATAGGTTGGCAACGGTATCGAATTGTCATTCTCACCCATTGGAGTTTTCAGAAAGTGGCAACATGGGCGCTCTAAAAATAAAAAAAAAATAAAAAAATAGAAGAAAAATCTGTTTATCGTCGCTTAGTCAATTTATTATTATATGATTTAAATTGTAAAATACAAAAGTATAACAAAATATAAAAATTAAGGATGGTGACTAATATTCGGCATCCTGTCCATTTTACTGTTCAAGATGGGACAATGCGGGACGGACCTTATCATCTGTGGACGGGGTTCAAGGAGTTTCCCATTGAGCTGAAGCCTGTCTCCCAAGTAAAAAAATAAAAGGGGAAATTACAGCAGTGGTCCCTAACCTTCAAATTTTTAATAAACTTTACTCTAATCTTCAATTTGTGTTAAAATAATCTCAAATATTTGAGCAATTAACAGCTGGGTACAATAGATTTGACCATTAGTTGACCCAGAAAAATATACTTTAACCAATTTTGATCAAATTGAAAGAAGTAAAACGACAGCTTTACATATTTCTTTCACATGTGTGCCATGTGCATAGTCTTTTTTTTGACATAACCTTCAACCAAACATGGCGGGCTATCTCTGACTGAATAATGACATTTTGATATCAATAGTCCAGGTGCAATTCGCAATGCACAGTATGCACTATTGAAATAATTTCTCTAACTTTAGGTGAGCAAAGCAGACCACAGATACAAAGTCATTAGTAATGTAGATAGACGAGAAAAATGAATAACTTGTGGGGGGTTATATTTGCCTCAATAATTTACAACTCCCTATAACGTCCGTTCACAAAGAATGTCTCTTTTTATATTTCACTGATCCAAAGAACTTGTAAGGAGCTCCTCAATCTCGCAACTAAGCTCATGACTCCCGGGTGGGGGGCAGGAGCATAGAAGCTGACCTCACTCTGAGCTGTCGACCATGAAGCTCTCCCGTGAGTCCAAAAAGCGTGAGGGAGAGCTGTAATTAAAGGGTAGCTCAAATAGTGAGACGAGAGCAAAGAGAGAGCCAGCCCCGGATGGGGCGCATGAACGGAGGAGTTCTCCTTCCCCGCATTCCATCCTATGGAATGAAGTATAGGGAAGCCCTTAGTTGTAGCTCTCCGAGCCGCAATTCAATATGAATTGAGTAAGGCAATCATGCGAGAGGGCAAAAATTATAAGAGTTTCATGGTCCCATAGTCAAACAATTTAATCCCTTCAATCACATTATTGATAGATTATTTGGTGACTTAAATTGAATGATTTGATTTTCAGATATTGGGCCATTGGCTCATTTCCTATAGGGTTCGTCTTGTTTTTGAGCACT
>NC_036248.1:19439149-19440942 GCF_002742605.1 Olea europaea var. sylvestris | reverse complement strand
AAACCCTAAATTCTGCCATTTGATACTCATTCTCGGGGTTTACTAGGCCTCAATGAAAATTCTTGTCGTAGAAGTGATGCACCTTGTGGTTGTGCAACTTACTTTAGTGCAATGTTAAATATGAGCTGCAGTTGCTGTAGATTCACATCTTTCATTATATTATTAACTGGGGTTTTGGGAGAGAACTTGCTTCAGTTTATTAAAGCTGGTAACAGAGAGTGAAACTAAGTACATACAAAATTTATGTGATAATGAAATCCTGCTATACGTATTTTATATGTTTTCCATTCAAAACTAATTTCTTGCTGTTGGATTTATTTATGAATTAGTTAATCCATGTGCTTTATGGAGTTTTAGTTAAATGGATGAAATATACTGACATAGTCATGCAAAATATGTTTAATTGTGAGCTTTTAAGGTAAAATTATTGTACATGGTTTTTTTATTATGTTCTTAACTCACATCACCACTTGCTTGGTTATTTAGGAGCATATAGTGGATGGAATAGAAATCTTGATTTTCCATCCCGGAATAACCCTTAGGGCCTGCTTGGGAGTTTTTTCCACTGGTTTTGACCTTTATGGGTAGCACCGTTTATCAGATGTTGGAAAAATCAGTGGTTATTAGATTTTCAGAGCATTACTTTTGGGTGATTTGAACCAGGGTAGTATAATTTGGTGGTGTTTCTCAACCCCAAATTGGTAGCTTTTGACCGTTCTTCGAACTTTCTTCCAATTTACCCTCTATAGAGCAAATTTTTCTACCCCACATATTTTGTTCAAAACTAATTTGTAAGTAAAAATAAAATACTAAGAAATTTATTAGAAGCAAAAAAAAAAAAAAATTACTTTATACCTTAAAATATTTACTTACAATTAAAAATTACTTATATAAGATAAAATTCATATGCATAAAAAATTTCTTAGAAAGTAAAAAAAATACTACTAATAGGTCAAAGATTCAATTATAAATACAAAAGTTATAACCTAAAAGAAATCACCTTTATGTGTAAAAAATTAATTAGAAGTACAAAATTTAACTTATAATTGAAATATTCATGAGTAAAAATTACTTATAACTTAAAATTTTAATTATATGTAAATTATCACATATGAGTAAAAAAGTTTCATACAAGAAACTGTAAAATGAAAATTTCATTTGGGGCATATATGTAATTTACTCTTTTCCAAGACTATCAAAACAGTTCGATAATAAACTCTCAAACATGGGTTGGACTATTTTAAAATTGCTACTAAAAATCACCCAAATCGGACCCATCGTAAAAGTTCAAAACTGGAACTTCCAAACAACCCGATAACCAATACCCCAAAACTCACAAGCGGGCCCTCAATTGGTTTTTATTATCTTGGATGAACTGGATATCAAGTTTCTGATGTTGGATATGCTCTTTGCAGTCTTTTCAATTGTCATGTATTCCTTATCATGTACTCATTTCATATGCATACTTCTCATTGAAAGTTTTGGTTAAATAATCACTCCCCTAAAATAAGAGATGAGTAATATTACTGTTTTGTATGATTTCGTTGAAAACTGAAAAGATAGTGTTAGATTTAGGATGTTGACATGCTTGATTGAGCTATGGGGTCTGCTTTTGTAATGTGCTCACTGCTATGTCTTTTTTTTTTTTTTTTGGGTACAGAACTCTGAATTTCCTTTTAACTCATCGAAAACAACATTATTGAAAGGCTCATTTGAGCTGTAACTATCTCCCTTGATTGAGATATCAAATTTCTTAATTTAAGAATTGATGCAATAAGGGATCCTGTCTTTTT
>NC_036248.1:19428663-19434011 GCF_002742605.1 Olea europaea var. sylvestris | reverse complement strand
TTGTCTCCAAAAAATTTATGGTGTTTGCATTGTTATTTGAGCTGAATGTGATAGGATCTATATTATTTCTTGGAAAGGTCTATGATGTAGTAGTGAGATTCACCTGTTTAATCTTTCAGTATTGGAGTCTTCAATCTATTCTGGGCTCGAATTGTTTCTTTAGGTCATTTTTCTGCGTTTTTGTGGGTAAGAATCGCAAGATGTGTCTGGAAAATTTTTATGGACTGCGCCCAATAAATTAGACTGTATTGCCAATATTTATGATTCTTATGCATTCTCAACTGGGATTGCGATATTCTTGGAAGAATTGACGTTTGACTATTCAATACAATTTTAGGATCGAGAATTTTTAATGGCCAATTTGACCTAAGATTCCAACTCCGTACTGAATACAAAGCACTCTTTGAGATGACCATGCAGTGTTTAGATTTTTGAATTGGTCCTAATTCTGGTGCTTTGTGTATTAAAGTGAATTTTAATTATAAATGCTTAGTAATGAGCACTGCATCTTCAAAATTGTAGCCTTCCCATGACATACAAGTTCCTAATAAGAGTATTGTTACATTATAGCTATGAGATTTTGCCAGTCAAGTGGCTAAGGCTTTAGGTCATTAGGCCATTGGTTGAACATATAGGCAGTGGTTGGATTGGGGGGTCATTGCAAAGAAAATTATTTTCAAAATTTCAAATTGCAATTTCTGTTATTATTATTTTTTGTTTGAGACATAATTACAATTTTGAATGGAACAATGATTTTGTTTTTTGAGAGCGTGTGGTTAAAAATTAGAGAAAAAAAATATGAGTTTCATATACTGTGCGGTTGAAAGTTATTTTCAAAAAATTAATCACAAACAACTTATAATTTTGAAGTGTAGATATTCATGCATAATAAGCATGTAGGTATTTTGTAATTAGATTAGTTAAAGTTATCAAACCCATTTGGCAATTCGAATATCAACGTGGCTAAGGCATTAGGTAATCATCATTGATTGAACATATAGTGCAGCGGTCGGATTGGTGGGTCATGGCGTAGAAAATTGTTTAATAATTTTCAAATTACAATTTTATTTTTATTTTTTTTGAGACGTAAATACAATTTTTAAGATATTTGTCACTAACTTTATATCTGTAAACTTGTTGTTAACATTTTAATATATAATTTTGTAAATTATAGAATTTCCAATTAAAATTTATATTAATTTGTCCTTTTTTTTTCCTCTGTGATGTAAACACATTTTTTACAAGTATGAATAAGAAAATACTATTTATTAAAATATTGGATTCATGATTCATCAATCTCTTCCTACAAAGGAAGCAAATTCCTAACTGAAACGTGTTTCCAGATGCTCAACAAAGAACTTGAAAAGGCCGAAGATGCAAAACCGGTTGCTGTGCAACTGCAGCTGGAAGCTAAATGTGAAAATGTTTTCTTGAGAGTTGGTTTCTGTGTGTATTCCAGTTGGACAGAAAGAGACTTCCATTTTAGAAGCCTTACTATCAAAGGCACCATCATCCCTTACTCCAGTCATGGATACCTTCTTAAGAGTGTCTCGTGAGGTGATACTGTGGAACTTCAGCAAACATCAATCGTTTCAAGTTAAAACATTTATTTATGTACAGAATATCACCTTTTCCTCCGTGTACTTGGCAAAAGATGCATATCTACCGCTCCAGTTTTGAGATGATTCTTATCGTGAAGCTTTTCCCAAGATCCATTCAAGACGTACGCTCGAACGCCCTATTTTTAACTTGAGACTGGTTTTTCCAAGCAATAGTTCAATTATCTTCACTGTTATTGAAGCCATTTCCTGCCCCACATCAACTCTTTGATCGCGTATTCTTCTCTTCTTTCGTTAGAAACTCCTCTCTCATCTGTTTCCATGGAATGTTGAGACGGTTTCGTTGTATTACCAACTTCTTCTGCGATACAGTTCTTCCTTGTGTTAGTTTAAGAATGTCATTCTTGAAATGTATTGGCAATCGATGTGGTGGCTCCACCTTAATGCTTCGACTTTTCTTTTGCTTTTTAGTTGAATTGCGGCTCTTACATTTAGACTTGCTTGCTTTCCTCTTCCGGTCTGCAAGGAGATTCGTCTGAGCTGATACTTTCACTTTCAGTTATCGGCTTCAATGGGGTTCCAATAACAGTTTTCTTTGGAGGATTTTCTCTCCATATCTCTTTAACGGATGCATCATCTTTATTCTCAATGGTTTTCCTATTAGAGATTTATTTTTTATTTTTTATTTTTTTATTTTGAGAATCGTCGTTGCATGGAAAGTTTGCCGTCTCTCTACACCAATCTTCCCTATAAGTATCTTTTTCTTCTTCATCTTCAACCCGCACACAATTATTCTTATTATTCTGCAAGTTTTGCTCAAGCTCACCCCTTCCACGTCCTTCTCTAGTTCTCTGTTGGCTTCCACATATCTATCTTCTTCTCTATTAAAGAAAATAGAATTCTTGCACAGAATGTAATTACAGCCATAGGCGGATCCAGGGACGGGCTGGGCCTGCTACAGCCCGTCCCTTCGGCCCAAATGTCCATTAAAAAAAAAAATTTTAAGTAAATTTTTTTTTATTTTTTATTTTTTTATGTGCAATATATATTTTTTTATATGTATTAGCCCGTGTTGAATTTTTTCCTGAATCCGCCACTGATTACAGCCTCGTGAGATATTTATTTACAGGATTGGTAATTTGATGAACATCTTTCAAGATTTTTCACCATCGAGTTATTTATTTATAAACTGTAATATTCCTTGAATCTACACCACAATTTGAAATCTTAAACTTTATTTAATCATTTAGTCATTCAATTATTTTAAGCTAATAACTCAGATCCTTGCAATAAATAGTTTGTATATTGCATGATTGCATCCAATGCAGTAGTCACCTTTATCAACTCTTATGGAGGAAACACACACCACTATATATGTACATGTGAAGTACTTAATATTATAAATTCAAGATATAATAAGAAACACTGCTTTCAACTTAATTTGATAATGTAATTAGTCTAAAAAAATACCATTATGCGAAAACCTATGCAGTGTTTAACGAGAACTGAAACACATAATACTACAAAAACATGGCCACTATCCTCTTGAGGCAAGCTTGACAAGCACAAACAGCAATTCTCCATCAACTCGAACGGCCCAAAGTTGCAAGACATTTCCAACCTCAATCGAGTCCCCTAATTTTTATTAAACGCGAATGACAAGCTTGAACGTCCTGAATATTTCTTCAAGTCCCACCTTCTCAACTTCACAGTTCCTTCTCCGAGCAATGACTCAATTATCATCTATTTCGTAGCCATTTTACGTCCCTTGCTCGAGTACTTTGACAGATATTTCCTCTTCATTGCTCAGGAAATTCTGTCTAATCTGATTCACTGGAATGGTGAACCGATTTTGATCCTTGGCCATATCAGTAGGGAACAATTGCTTCTGTATGACAAAATTTTCTTCTGAGACAGTTCTACATGTTGGAAATATGGTTTACAACACTAGGGCATGGAGAAGAAACGTACAACAATATGAAGAAATAGAAAAGTATGGCTTATACACGTAATCCTTGTCCTCAAACGATATTTACCCCCTCTTGGATTGAATTTGATGCTTAAAGGGATTTTTGACGAATGGTTTGCAGGATTTATCAAGTCTTGAAAGAATTTAACACTTAAAAACTAGTGAAATCCTTCAAAACTTGAGAACACAAAATTAGGATTTGAATATGAATATGCAGAGAAAAATGAATTTTAATACCTTTTGGAATGAGGAATTAATCTCCAGTGTTGCTATATGTTTCTATATGTTTTTCGTTGATCATCAACCACCTATATATAGCCATCAATCAGAAGTGGTGCCAAAACCCTTGAAAGGCCATCAGATATTCAAACAAAAATGGCCTTTGACGGCTAGAAAAATGTTCTATGCCACTGCATAGAACAAACCTATGTGGCCATATAGATCATTTAATTAGGCCCTGCAAATCACCATGCGACCGCAAGCCACCTTGGCCAATATTTCGGCCTCCAGTTCCATTTTTCATTCCACATTCTTTTATTGATTTTGAACAACAATATTCAACACTACAGTGTGCTAGGGTAAGAATTGCGTTTTTGAATTGTATGGACATTGGAGGAGCTGGCTCTTCACTCAGATTAATGTGGCTTTTCTTGTTATTTCTTGATGAAGATACTTCTTCACTTCTGCCATTACTTTCAACTTCTTCTTGCATGATTTGCTCTTTCTTTTTCTCTCTGTGAATTTAGAGGACATAATTGTTGAGTCGCTCTCCAATGGGGCTTCAACAACAGGTTTCTTGAGACTCGAGAAGTTTTTCTCCTAATTTCTTCAAGGGCTGCTTCGTATTTATTCTCAATGATTTTCTTGATAGAATTTACTTTCAATTCCTTGGACAACGCATCTTTTTCTCTCTCTCTATTCCAATCTTCCCAATACGTATCTTCTTCTTCATTATCATTCTTGACCTGCTCATAATTGTTTTCTTTATTAATCTGCAACTTTTCTATCCAGGGGTTCAATTAATCTCGGGGAATGATCATAGTAGGTTTATCGATCAACATGCTTTCTTCATCAGATATCCCAGCCTCGTGCATTAATATAGGAAGTAAAATCTCTTTTAAAAACTTCGACATGATATTGTTCCGTAATTATGAAGGAAAATAGACGAGAACAGCAGTGCTCAATTTTCTCTCTCTTGCAAAGAATGTATCCTACTGCTCAGTGGAGGAAGCATGATCCTGGTAGAAACAAGATTCATAAAATGAAATTCATTACCCAATAAGGGAAGTTACGTATAAGTATAATATATTAATTTTTGGTAATTATATTACCCCTACAAAAATTACATCACATTTTTTTTTCATTTACTTAAATAACCTTAAATAAAATTACATAAGTGGGTTTTTAATATATTTATCACATAAAATAATTAATTCTTCCACCACAATCATAAAACTTTTAAAAATTTATCTTCTTCCCCAATCCCTCCTCCAACCCCCACCCTCAGAACTTCATCTTTCAATTAAGTTTGGCCATTAAAGAAATTAATTCTCTCTCTTCGAAATTAAATTGATTCTTCGGAAGAATAATGATTAAAAAATTATGTTTCAATGATGAAATTGATAGAATTTATTCTCATTTACAACCTTGAAAACATAAATTTTTGAACAAAACATAAAAGTGTATTTAAAATATCATGTCAGGATTTTTTTTCATAAAGATCCATACAAAAAAATGGAGCTTCTAGTACCGCATGAATTAGCTTAAATCATATCAATTTACCTCCATGAGAGATAGAAAGACATTTCAAAAAAAAAAAA
>NC_036248.1:19421907-19428563 GCF_002742605.1 Olea europaea var. sylvestris | reverse complement strand
TTTTACATTAAAATGGTGAAAATGACGTTTTTTCGCAAAGAAATATGGAAATAAGGGCAAAAATATCAAAAAATGAAAAGTGGGGACGTTTTCCACAAAAAACCTTAAAGGTATAGACGTTTTGTGCCAATTACCCTTTTTATTTTTTTTACTAACTATTTCGTACCGTGGGCCAGTAGTTTAGTTAAGTTAGATAGTGCGTGTTTGATATAGATTTTTTATAATTTATTTTGTAAAAGGTGACTATTTTGGAGAAGTGTGATTAAAAGTAGAAAAATTTATAATGTAAATTTATTTTATTTGAAGAATATATAAAAATGAATTTAAAAAAATGATATTTAAAGAATATGTACTGATCAACAATTTGGAGGCATGGCCACGGGCGGACCCAAGGGGTGTGGGGCGGTCACTTGATCCCCCAACTTTTGAGAATTTTTTTTATTTTTATTTATTATTATTTTTTTTTGGGGGGGATAAAGTCCTATTTAGTATCGATTGAAATCTAAATTTTAATTTAAATCAAAGTTGATAACTAATTTTAATAATAAATTTCATGGATTCGTTAACTTTTTAAAATTTATCAAAATTTACTAAAAATCGGACTTTAATCCCCACCAAATAAGGGCAAAATTTCAATAATTTTGAATTTTTTCTCTTTTCTATTGTTCTATCTTACTCTCTCTCTTACACCTTTTACTTAAATCTTAATCCTTCTAATTTTTTAACATTTTTTTATAATTTCTCTATAATTATCACATATATTACAAAATTTCAATTAATTATAACATAAATTTGCATTTTCTCTTATTTTATTTGTGTATATAGCGTGTGTCTAAACTGATTGTACTAAAATTTAATTTATATCTAATGAATTGTGTTTATTTGACTAATTATTAGTATTGAATATTAGTTGTATGTTTTTTTTCTTTCGATTACTTAAATTGATTGTTTGTATCAAATACACCATTTTTTAAAATATAAATATGCATTTTCTTGTGATGAGCAAAATATTAATAAAATGACTTTCAAAATCAAATAGATGAAAATGATGAGCAAAATATTAATGAAGAAATATTTTTTAAATGTAAATCTGTATTTTCTCGGGTTAAATATAAATCATTCAAAAATCAAGAACAAAATATTCAATTTATACAAAATTTGATTGCGCCCCCAACTCAAAATCTCTGTGTCCGCCCCTGAGTATGGTTAAGTGGCTTAAGGCATTGGTTTGCTATGTCAACCAAACGGTCGTATCTTTATTAAAGAATTAGTTAAAGAAGAGAATTAAATGAAAGCTAAGAATGAAATTATTTGGAATATATTGAGTTCTATTCGGAAGGGATCAAAGTTTTTTCAAATGACCATACTTCCTTTTAATTTACTGTTTATATTGAACAATGGATTATGAGCGTGAGAAAATCTGATTGGCAAGATGTTAAAAATCTTTTAACTTTCCTCAACCTTCCATAACTCTTGATAACCCTCTATATAGCCCCACGGGGCATAGCCTAGTGGTGTAAAGAACAGAAGTGGGGTTATCTCATGTCTTGTTGGCAGTCGCAGTGTTGCGGTTCGATTCTTGAAACATGAAATTGGACTCCTTGTAGATATAGTGTACAAGTAGCTCTTATTCCCTGACCTGTTAGGGCACATCCCGGGATTTACCTCCCTCACAAAACTCTAGGAACGAGGCGGTGGGGGCCCTCAAGGTTGGGGTTCAACCTCTTTTTTTTTTTTTTTTTTGGGATAGCCACCCCTCTACATATGTTGTAATGAGTGAGAAGGAGAAACTTGAAGAGAAATCATGGATAGCGTGATAATACACCAAAAATAGAAAGGGCTTGTGACCATAGTTTTGACCAAAACACTCACAAAACTTGGCACTTACATTATGGATAATGGACTTGTTCCACTGTGATTGAGTTACGGATCATTGGAGTGAAAATTTCAATTAATTCAATCAATAAAGACCCTGAAAATTCTTCTTTACAAGGTTTTATAAACTGAAATTAAGTTATGGCAAGCTGCAAATTATTTCCGTTTAGATATGTATTTGTGTCATACTTTCCCACTCTCCCCCTCATGCACACATACTCACACTCATGCATCTTAAGTGGCTAGCGCCTCCGTTTGATGAACAGTTGAATTATCATAACGATTCTAGTTGCATCTTAATTCATAATTTTTCTTTTGTTTGTATATTTATTTTGGTTGGTAGGTGCTGTTTGTTCACAAATTTAGCAGTTGGATGGACACTGAAGCTGCAACTGCAATATCTCTCAGTTACTTTATCAACTCAGCCTCCATGATTTACTCTCATCATCTAATCCAAGGACTTCCTGAACCCCAAACAGATCTCAAGTATGTTGGTTCTCTATTGTTTTTGGTGGGAATTAGTGGCAATTTCTACCACCATTACCTTCTCTCAAAATTGAGAACTAAGGGTGACAAAAGTTACAAAATTCCCCAAGGTGGTCTCTTTAGTTTAGTCATATGCCCACACTATCTTTTTGAGATAATTGGGTTTCTAGGGATTTCATGCATTTCCCAAACGCTATATCCATTTTGTTTTACATTGGGCACTGCTTTGTACTTGATGGGAAGGAGTTGTGCCACTAGGCAATGGTACCAGTCTAAGTTTGAAGACTTTCCTACACATGTAAAGGTTCTAATTCCTTACGTATTCTAAATAGTTAGGTGATGGATCACCAAAAGCTGAGAGAATAATATCATTGTAATTATGTTGTAGCATTTGACAAGTTTTTACGTTCAATTCGATTTGGTTGCATTGTTTATGACCCGTATCTTGGTATAATCCTCCCTTCTACCCGGTTTTTGCTTTACAATGAGTAATAATGCACGCGGTTTATTATATAAAGCTATTATTGAATCATACGAAAGGGAACTCGTACTTGGAAGGTTTTGAAATTTCTTTTCGCCATATTTCAGCACATTATGAAGTCATTGCATAAATTGCATAATGTCACAAGTATATCATTTAAATATGAGTAATGCTAATTAGTACTAGCGGTACTACATTCTAGATGGCATGAATGACAGTAAGTTATAAGATTAATTAAAATCTTTTGCTACCTTTAATTGAGTATATCATTTAAGGATTTTTACGATAATATTGTAATATCACTTATACTAGTTAGAAAGCATTATTTTTTAAATATTATTTTCAACACATCTTTTCACGTGTAAGTAACATCCATTCTTTTCATCAATATCTCACGTGCACTATTTCATTAAATTATTGTTGACAACAACTTGTGCTTGTTCTAATGCTAGGTTAGAATAACTTGATTGGAAGCTTTAACCATTAAATAAAATCGGATATACACCATTTATTATTATTTTCAACAATCTTAAGTAATATGGAATAGCTACAACCATATCTAGAGAGTGACCTAGGGAATGGACATACGTATAGTAAAAAATAGTTTGTTCTTAAAAATCATTAAATTCTCCGAGTTAGTATTCTGATTTATCATAAAAATTCTTGGACAATGCTACATTAACAAACCCATCTACAAAATGTTTGACAAGCTCGATAAGTGGTGGCCCCCTATTGGAGGGACGACTGTCCCCACAACCGCCCCTCCAATAGGGGGCCACAACTTGTCGAGTTTGTCAAACATTTTGTACAATATTTTGTACATATATCTTTATCCAAAAATTTTTAAGAGAGAGAGACAAGAACGGTACAATTTATAAAGCAACGGATCTGAAACATTATGATGCATTAATTGGGTTCGTGTACTACTTCACATCTTCATAGATCGAGTTTTCAAACTGTCCAATGTTATGTATTTAAAAGTAACAATTTTATTTTATTAATATTTGCATTTTTGATTGGCTATTTCATTACTAAAATTTTAATCTTCACTATAATTTTGAGATGTCAAAAAGTTTACATAATTTATTGAGTAAAAAAAAAATTTGTATATCACTAAAATCTTAATACCTCAAAATGTAGTGTAGGATTGTGGAGAAGATACCCAAGATAAAACGATAGATTTTCAATTTTTAGAGTCGTTTAGTCAATCAAAATAGGCGGACTAAATAATATTTAGGGAAAAAAAAAAAAAAAGCATTTTCAATTTTCAAAACTCATTTTTTTTCTCAAATTAATTTTAACTACACATTTTATGGTATTCGTAACTTTTATTAAATTTTTAACTATATATTTTATCAACTTTTATCAAAATTTACCAAAATTTAATTTTATTTAGACAACGGCAAAATCTTAATTCTTTTTCTCCATAACCCTGGGCTATTTACCAGTAGTCAATTAAAAATTCTCAGATGTACTAGCATTGTATTTTTTTATGCAGTCATCGATTATTTTTGAGTGACTTTCTTGATTCTTTTTAAATAAAAAATACTAATGACTAATAAAATAAATAGTGCATGGCAACCATGTGCACCATGCACAAAATATGGGAGAGCGGTTAAGTATTAAATAATAAATATTGTTTAAAGATTATGTAAGGGCGTTTGGCCCATTTTTTCAAATAAAAATGGGTGGAATAATATTTTTTTGAAAAATAGATGGTTGAAAAAGAAGAAATTTTTTTTGATTTACGTGTAATATTATTTCATAGAAGATTGTGTGATTGAAAATAGAAAAAAAAATTAATTTAATGGAGACCAAACGGGGGCATTTTTATTTGCAACTTCCTTCAATATATCACAACACATACTAAAATATTATGGCCCCGTTTGATTCCCATAGATTTAAAAATGAGAATGAAAAATATAGCTGTTAAGAGACACGCACAAGAGATAAAAAATTAGATATGATGATTTGATGTGATGAATAATGATCATATTTTTTATTATTGTGGTCAAAGAATGAAAATCAAAGTACTATAAGAAATTAGATCTTTTGAAACCAAAGGACAAATATTGGGACTGTGATTGCTTAATTGTTGTCACTTTCACTTAATTACTGCCCTAAGTTCTTATTTCTTTTTTATTCATTCAAATTTGGATAAAGTTATTTGTACAATGATTTTAGACAATTTTTGTTGACAATTCATGTATTGTCAAGATCTGTTTGACAATCACAAACATTGGAGGGAGTTCACGATGAATAAAAAATCGTTGGCTCCCCTTCTGTGTGGACGTTGTCAACCAGGGTTGTCAATTTCGACTGTAAAAATTGTTGACCTGACATTTAGTCATTGTTTGATCATATTTTAAATTTATCTTTCTTCGGACTCATTTTAATCACACATATATGTGAGATCCACAATTTAAACTTTGTTAAGTTAAGATCAAAATCAATAATTAATTTTAATCAAATATTTTATAGGATTTACAACTTTTATCAACTTTACGACCATGCATTCAAATATGCGAAAATTTTTTTTAATCAAAAGTTTTGTCAAACAACCATTGAAATAGTCCGAGACTTACTTTTTTAAAAATTAAATTATTTTGTACATACTTTTATTATTATTATTATTTTAATATAAGTTCTGTTTGTTCATAAATATAGTGGATGGATGGACACTTAAGCAGCCATTGCAATTTCTCTCACTTACTTAATCTGCTCAACCACGATGATTTGCTCTCATTATCTGATTCAAGGACTTCAAGAACCTCAAACGGACCTTATGTATATTGGAACCCTATTATTTTTCGTCGGAATTAGTGGGAATTTTTACGACCATTACCTTCTATACCAACTCAGGGCTAATGGTGGTAAAATTACAAAATACCCCAAGGTGGCCTCTTTTGTTTGGTAATATGTCCACACGACCTTTTTGAGATTATTGGGTTTTTAGGAATTTCATGCATTTCCCAGACATTATATCCATTTTGCTTTACAGTAGGCTCTGCTTTCTACTTGATGGGAAGGAGTTATGCCACTAGAAAATGGTATCACTCTAAGTTTGAAGTTGAAATTTCTTGTCCAAAATTTGCTATTCACCAATAAATTATTAACTCGTCATTTTACATTAAAGTGTCACCTAATTTTAAACACAAGTGATAGTGAGAGAAAGGTTGGACGTTTGAGTGTAAAATAATGTATCAATCATTCGTTGGATGGACAGTAAATCTCAATTCTTAAACTTAGATTACCAAGGAAATTGTAGCATTTGACATGTTTATTTATTAAATCAGACTCATGCATTGTTTACAAGGTGGTCTACCTCCATCCGGTCAAGCTTTCGGCCATTGCAAAAAAATTAACGATTTTGTTAGTGGTACATCGGGATGTACCTAATATTTACTGCAATGAATCTATAAGGAATTATTTAAAACATCTTTCACGAGTGATTTCATTTTATGGCCTGAGGGACTTGTGGAAACTTATCACCAATATAGAAGTTATTGTCACCGATGAAAGTTTCATCGTTCTTTAGTTTGATTTTTATCACTTATTAGCATCGGACTTTTTTGCCCATAAATTAAATTTAGCAAAAGAGAAAAGAATGGGTAGGGTGCATATTGCAACTTAGAAATATGATGTATTTTGAGTTTTTAATTTGTTTGTTTGTTTGATTCTAACCACTGAACAATAATTTAAAAGTCTTCTATTAGATTTTCAAGAACAATAGAAATGGAATAAAAAAAAGGTTGGAAGATCAGAACATTCGTTGATAAAAAAAATAAAAAAAAATGTAAAATAAGTAAATTTC
>NC_036248.1:19391416-19419842 GCF_002742605.1 Olea europaea var. sylvestris | reverse complement strand
CCGGGATTTACCTCCCTCACAAAACTCTAGGAACGAGGCGGTGGGGGCCCTCAAGGTTTGGGTTCAACCTCTTTTTTTTTTTTTTTTTTTGGGATAGCCACCCCTCTACATATGTTGTAATGAGTGAGAAGGAGAAACTTGAAGAGAAATCATGGATAGCGTGATAATACACCAAAAATAGAAAAGGCTTGTGACCATAGTTTTGATCAAAACACTCACAAAACTTGGCACTTACATTATGGATAATGGACTTGTTCCACTGTGATTGAGTTACGGATCATTGGAGTGAAAATTTCAATTAATTCAATCAATAAAGACCCTGAAAATTCTTCTTTACAAGGTTTTATAAACTGAAATTAAGTTATGGCAAGCTGCAAATTATTTCCGTTTAGATATGTATTTGTGTCATACTTTCCCACTCTCCCCCTCATGCACACATACTCACACTCATGCATCTTAAGTGGCTAGCGCCTCCGTTTGATGAACAGTTGAATTATCATAACGATTCTAGTTGCATCTTAATTCATAATTTTTCTTTTGTTTGTATATTTATTTTGGTTGGTAGGTGCTGTTTGTTCACAAATTTAGCAGTTGGATGGACACTGAAGCTGCAACTGCAATATCTCTCAGTTACTTTATCAACTCAGCCTCCATGATTTACTCTCATCATCTAATCCAAGGACTTCCTGAACCCCAAACAGATCTCAAGTATGTTGGTTCTCTATTGTTTTTGGTGGGAATTAGTGGCAATTTCTACCACCATTACCTTCTCTCAAAATTGAGAACTAAGGGTGACAAAAGTTACAAAATTCCCCAAGGTGGTCTCTTTAGTTTAGTCATATGCCCACACTATCTTTTTGAGATAATTGGGTTTCTAGGGATTTCATGCATTTCCCAAACGCTATATCCATTTTGTTTTACATTGGGCACTGCTTTGTACTTGATGGGAAGGAGTTGTGCCACTAGGCAATGGTACCAGTCTAAGTTTGAAGACTTTCCTACACATGTAAAGGCTCTAATTCCTTACATATTCTAAATAGTTAGGTGATGGATCATCAAAAGCTGAGAGAATAATATCATTGTAATTATGTTGTAGCATTTGACAAGTTTTTACATTCAATTCGATTTGGTTGCATTGTTTATGACCCCTATCTTGGTATAATCCTCCCTTTCACCCGGTTTTTGCTATACAATGAGTAATAATGCACGCGGTTTATCATCTAAAGCTATTATTGAATCATACGAAAGGGAACTCATACTTGGAAGGTTTTGAAATTTCTTTTCGCCATATTTCAGCACATTATGAAGTCATTGCATAAATTGCATAATGTCACAAGTATATCATTTAAATATGAGTAATGCTAATTAGTACTAGCGGTACTACATTCTAGATGGCATGAATGACAGTAAGTTATAAGATTAATTAAAATCTTTTGCTACCTTTAATTGAGTATATCATTTAAGGATTTTTACGATAATATTGTAATATCACTTATACTAGTTAGAAAGCATTATTTTTTAAATATTATTTTCAACACATCTTTTCACGTGTAAGTAACATCCATTCTTTTCATCAATATCTCACGTGCACTATTTCATTAAATTATTGTTGACAACAACTTGTGCTTGTTCTAATGCTAGGTTAGAATAACTTGATTGGAAGCTTTAACCATTAAATAAAATCGGATATACACCATTTATTATTATTTTCAACAATCTTAAGTAATATGGAATAGCTACAACCATATCTAGAGAGTGACCTAGGGAATGGACATACGTATAGTAAAAAATAGTTTGTTCTTAAAAATCATTAAATTCTCCGAGTTAGTATTCTGATTTATCATAAAAATTCTTGGACAATGCTACATTAACAAACCCATCTACAAAATGTTTGACAAGCTCGATAAGTGGTGGCCCCCTATTGGAGGGACGACTGTCCCCACAACCGCCCCTCCAATAGGGGGCCACAACTTGTCGAGCTTGTCAAACATTTTGTACAATATTTTGTACATATATCTTTATCCAAAAATTTTTAAGAGAGAGAGACAAGAACGGTACAATTTATAAAGCAACGGATCTGAAACATTATGGTGCATTAATTGGGTTCGTGTACTACTTCACATCTTCATAGATCGAGTTTTCAAACTGTCCAATGTTATGTATTTAAAAGTAACAATTTTATTTTATTAATATTTGCATTTTTGATTGGCTATTTCATTACTAAAATTTTAATCTTCACTATAATTTTGAGATGTCAAAAAGTTTACATAATTTATTGAGTAAAAAAAAAATTTGTATATCACTAAAATCTTAATACCTCAAAATGTAGTGTAGGATTGTGGAGAAGATACCCAAGATAAAACGATAGATTTTCAATTTTTAGAGTCGTTTAGTCAATCAAAATAGGCGGACTAAATAATATTTAGGGAAAAAAAAAAAAAAAGCATTTTCAATTTTCAAAACTCATTTTTTTTCTCAAATTAATTTTAACTACACATTTTATGGTATTCGTAACTTTTATTAAATTTTTAACTATATATTTTATCAACTTTTATCAAAATTTACCAAAATTTAATTTTATTTAGACAACGGCAAAATCTTAATTCTTTTTCTCCATAACCCTGGGCTATTTACCAGTAGTCAATTAAAAATTCTCAGATGTACTAGCATTGTATTTTTTTATGCAGTCATCGATTATTTTTGAGTGACTTTCTTGATTCTTTTTAAATAAAAAATACTAATGACTAATAAAATAAATAGTGCATGGCAACCATGTGCACCATGCACAAAATATGGGAGAGCGGTTAAGTATTAAATAATAAATATTGTTTAAAGATTATGTAAGGGCGTTTGGCCCATTTTTTCAAATAAAAATGGGTGGAATAATATTTTTTTGAAAAATAGATGGTTGAAAAAGAAGAAATTTTTTTTGATTTACGTGTAATATTATTTCATAGAAGATTGTGTGATTGAAAATAGAAAAAAAAATTAATTTAATGGAGACCAAACGGGGGCATTTTTATTTGCAACTTCCTTCAATATATCACAACACATACTAAAATATTATGGCCCCGTTTGATTCCCATAGATTTAAAAATGAGAATGAAAAATATAGCTGTTAAGAGACACGCACAAGAGATAAAAAATTAGATATGATGATTTGATGTGATGAATAATGATCATATTTTTTATTATTGTGGTCAAAGAATGAAAATCAAAGTACTATAAGAAATTAGATCTTTTGAAACCAAAGGACAAATATTGGGACTGTGATTGCTTAATTGTTGTCACTTTCACTTAATTACTGCCCTAAGTTCTTATTTCTTTTTTATTCATTCAAATTTGGATAAAGTTATTTGTACAATGATTTTAGACAATTTTTGTTGACAATTCATGTATTGTCAAGATCTGTTTGACAATCACAAACATTGGAGGGAGTTCACGATGAATAAAAAATCGTTGGCTCCCCTTCTGTGTGGACGTTGTCAACCAGGGTTGTCAATTTCGACTGTAAAAATTGTTGACCTGACATTTAGTTATTGTTTGATCATATTTTAAATTTATCTTTCTTCGGACTCATTTTAATCACACATATATGTGAGATCCACAATTTAAACTTTGTTAAGTTAAGATCAAAATCAATAATTAATTTTAATCAAATATTTTATAGGATTTACAACTTTTATCAACTTTACGACCATGCATTCAAATATGCGAAATTTTTTTTTAATCAAAAGTTTTGTCAAACAACCATTGAAATAGTCCGAGACTTACTTTTTTAAAAATTAAATTATTTTGTACATACTTTTATTATTATTATTATTATTTTAATATAAGTTCTGTTTGTTCATAAATATAGTGGATGGATGGACACTTAAGCAGCCATTGCAATTTCTCTCACTTACTTAATCTGCTCAACCACGATGATTTGCTCTCATTATCTGATTCAAGGACTTCAAGAACCTCAAACGGACCTTATGTATATTGGAACCCTATTATTTTTCGTCGGAATTAGTGGGAATTTTTACGACCATTACCTTCTATACCAACTCAGGGCTAATGGTGGTAAAATTACAAAATACCCCAAGGTGGCCTCTTTTGTTTGGTAATATGTCCACACGACCTTTTTGAGATTATTGGGTTTTTAGGAATTTCATGCATTTCCCAGACATTATATCCATTTTGCTTTACAGTAGGCTCTGCTTTCTACTTGATGGGAAGGAGTTATGCCACTAGAAAATGGTATCACTCTAAGTTTGAAGTTGAAATTTGTTGTCCAAAATTTGCTATTCACCAATAAATTATTAACTCGTCATTTTACATTAAAGTGTCACCTAATTTTAAACACAAGTGATAGTGAGAGAAAGGTTGGACGTTTGAGTGTAAAATAATGTATCAATCATTCGTTGGATGGACAGTAAATCTCAATTCTTAAACTTAGATTACCAAGGAAATTGTAGCATTTGACATGTTTATTTATTAAATCAGACTCATGCATTGTTTACAAGGTGGTCTACCTCCATCCGGTCAAGCTTTCGGCCATTGCAAAAAAATTAACGATTTTGTTAGTGGTACATCGGGATGTACCTAATATTTACTGCAATGAATCTATAAGGAATTATTTAAAACATCTTTCACGAGTGATTTCATTTTATGGCCTGAGGGACTTGTGGAAACTTATCACCAATATAGAAGTTATTGTCACCGATGAAAGTTTCATCGTTCTTTAGTTTGATTTTTATCACTTATTAGCATCGGACTTTTTTGCCCATAAATTAAATTTAGCAAAAGAGAAAAGAATGGGTAGGGTGCATATTGCAACTTAGAAATATGATGTATTTTGAGTTTTTAATTTGTTTGTTTGTTTGATTCTAACCACTGAACAATAATTTAAAAGTCTTCTATTAGATTTTCAAGAACAATAGAAATGGAATAAAAAAAAGGTTGGAAGATCAGAACATTCGTTGATAAAAAAAATAAAAAAAAATGTAAAATAAGTAAATTTCGAAATAAAATTGGCCATGTCAAATATGGGCCTTGGGGAAGGAGTAAAAGCGATGCAGGAACCTGGGAGCTAATAAGGGCACAACCCTGGATTAACTTCCTCAAGCTAATGAGGGGCCGGAGGCTTGAGGTCCAGGATTTAGTCTGGCAAAATTGGGACACCTGGGTATCAAAAAAAAAAAGAAGTCATCTTGTACAGTTGTACTCAATTCGGTGTTGGATTGGATTGATTTTATGATTATTTTTCTATTTAAGCCCTTACTTTGTTTAGTTATAATTTTTTATGAGAAAGTTACCCAAAAAACGTACATTTTAATTATAAATTTCAAATATCAAATCTTAAAAATTTTCTTTTTACAAATCAGAGGTTAATTCATCTTTTAGTTATTAATAATAATAATATAAAATTAAATTTTTAATCCACTTATTCAACCCCACCTACGCCCTTTCCGTTTAAAACCCAATTTCATTTCTAATCATATCTTCTCTCCCCCATCTTTTCTCTCTCGATATCACCCTCTCCGCCCAACCTACCCTCTTTCTATATTCCGTCGACGAGCAATCTATGAAGCCACCGATGGAGTACTAACTACACTACCAAAGTCCTCTTGGAGCTGGAGCTGCACGATTCTCACGAATCGGCTCAAGTTAATTCACATTCTTGGTTGAATGGTTCGCGATTGCCAGAAAAGAGCCTTTATCATTGATTTTAGAGGAGGTTCAAGTGTTTCCAGAAGGCTCAAGAGAGTTTTTGGACTCAGTACAAAGTGGATATCGAGGATGCAGCTTCTGGTGGTCCGATTAATCAGTCTGACTCGAACCGATTTTGGTGGTGGTGACTATACTGAAGGCGGAGGTGGAATTTAGGTGTTGGGGATGAGTATGGTGATGGTAAAGGTGAGTACAGTTGTGATGGTGGGGAAAAACTGGTAGTGAATGTGGAGTTGTTCTAGGACATGGTGGCTATGAATTTAGTGGTGGCGGTATTGTTGGTTAGGTGGTGGTAGTGGTGGTGTTGACAGGAGTGGTGGTGCTAGCGGCAATGGGTGAGGTAGCACGACATTTGATTAGTGTAGGTGTTGGATCTGTGGGTGGCGTGAATCTGCGGTTGTGTTAATTGACAATTGGTAGTGGTGCGGTGATGTCGGTGGTTGGTGCTTGTGGAAGTAATGTTGATGGTGAAGGTGATGTGGATTTGAAGTGAAGGTAGACTTAAGTTTAACGTGGCAGTGGTGGTGCATTGGCGAGGCGATGGTGGTTAGTGGTCATGGATTTCTGGTGTTGGCCTTCGGTGTATATAGATTTGTTCATGGTGACCCTCAGTAACCAAATATGTGTTTATTATGATCGGGTGTAACCAACTATATTTTCATTATAACTATCTATGACCAAATTAATAGCCAGTCACAAATTAAATTAATGTGGTCACACACAGTAACACTGAAAACAAATTTGATTTCAATTAGTCATATATGACACAAGTCATTAAAGGTTGTATTTTTGGTCTTGGATTTGAGTTGAAGGCGATAGTTGTGATGCATTGGAGGTAATGTGGTGGTGACTAGTGGTGGACTGTGGTACTGCTATGCAGTGTATGTAGATTTGTTCGTGGTGACCCTTTGTGGTCAAATATGTGTTTATTGTGATTGGTTGTGACCAATTCTATATTAATTGTGATCAGTAGTGACTTATTCACATATCATCACATTCAAAATTGATCTAATCACCAATAGTCATATATAACACAGGTACAATCCCAAATAATAAATTTGATTACAGATAGTATAGTTAGTCACAAATTTGATCACCTAAAATTTACCCTACCGCTTACCACAACTTCTAGAAATCTTGCTACAGTGGCAGTGGAATTGGGTTCAGAAATAGAAATTGTTTTTGATTTTTGAAGATTTTTCTCCCCAATGTAGGATGGAGGTGTTGTATGGTGGTTTATGTGCTGTGAGGTGTAATTTTCCAATTTTTAATGTCTGAAAATTTTCTGGAGAATGGGATGGTATGATTTCGTGAGGTGGCGTGGCAGCGTAGGGTGGTTCCATGGGGTATTTTCCAATTTTAAAGTTTTTGAAATATTTTGGGGTGCGGGCTACATGGGGATGGGGAAAATATTAATTGGGTTTGGATAATTAATTTCAAATGATTATATATATATGATTAAAAATAACACATGCATTTTGAGATAACTTTAAAGTTTATTATTTTTGAAATGTGATTCTCATATGTCGAAGTTATGTATTGTTCCCATTTTTTATTAAATTTTAAGTTAAAGTTAATAATTAATTTTAACTATATATTTCATAAGATCCACAACTAGAAACAAATGGGCTATTCCTATGCAAAAATTGTACTCAATTTCATACGTGGCAATTCTTTCAAGGTCTCTTCCTTAATTGGGCGAATTCTTATGTAAACCAAACAGTTACTAAATATATAAAAAATGACTTTTAATATAAAAAAAATTATATTTTGTGAGTGAATATTTTCCACACAAGAACATCAATATACATAATTGATTATCAACCTGAGCCACATTCTTTCAACAAAATATTTTCTTATACGGTGATTTGATATCATTTTAATCACATTTTTCAATAAAATAATATTACACGCAAATTCAAAAAAATTCTCATTATTTAACCACACATTTTCCATCAATCTACTATTCAAAAATACATTTTTTTCAAAATAATGTGACTCAAACACACACTAAAAAATGTTGAATTTGGTAAATCATACCTTGAATTTCATCGTAGTAGTATATTAATATGAAAGAAGGTTAAATCCACCAATGCCATCAAACTTGATACTTTGTGTCATTATGAACATCGAACTTTATACTTAGTGTACTACGATCACTTAATTTGATTTTATTTCATCACGATCACTCAATTTCATATAACGTTTCACCTTGACTACCCAATTTTATATAACATTTCACATTGACCACTTGACTTCTTTTCACCATTTTCATTAATTTTAAAAGGGTCAAAACGATAACTTTGCATTATATATATAAAATAAATTAAAAAATAAAATGAATACTTATTTTAAAAAGTAAAATAAAAACTTAATTTAAAAAAATTAGAATAAAAAAAAAGTTTATTCATTTTATTTATTTATATAATGCAAAGTTGCCATTTTACCCCTTTAAAATTAATGAAAACGGTGAAAAGAAATTGATTGGTTATGATGAAACGTTACATAAAATTGAGCGGTCATGGTGAAATAAAATCAAATTGGGTGGTCATTGTGATATTAAGGGTGTGTTTGATAAGAGTGGAATTTCATGGAAAATGGAATTGAAATTCCAACTTTCCATTTTTTGGGTGTTTGATGGACAAAATTTTTATTGGAATTCATTTTCCACATTTTCATGCCACAGATTTTTTCCATATTTTAAAGGACAATGAATTCTCACCAAAAGATTTACTGTAGCAATTTTTTCAATTTTTTTTGTTGGCAATGGAAACAAATTTCATCTCCAATACCAATAAAATTTATATTTTAATTGACAATTTTCATATAAAATAAAGCCAAACGAAAAAAACACTTTTATTTCAACATTTTTCATGTGGAAAATTATACCAATCAAACACAATAATTTACAATGCTCGGGAAAATAATTTCTAGACAATTCAATTCCCTATAATTCGTTTTCTTTATACTCAAATTCCATATTTGCAATTAAACAGACCCTAAATATAAAATTGTGTGATCATATTAAATCAAAATCGAATTGGGTGGCCATTGTGACGTTAATTATAAAGTTAGATAGCTATTAGTGGATTTAACTCTATGAAAGAATATAGCGAAAATGGAATTTGGATGAAAGAAAATAAATTCCATGGAATTGAATTGCTTATAAATTATTTTCCTGAAAATTGTAAATTATTGTGTTTGATTAATATAAATTTTCACGTGGAATTCATTGAAATAAAATTATTTTTTGGTGTTCGTTTGGTTTTGTTTTATATGAAAATTGTCAATTAAAGTGATAGGTTTTACTGGTATTGGGGATGAAATTTGTTTCTATTGTAAAAAAAAAAATCAGAAAAATCATCTATTTTTTGTGTTTGTTTGGTTTTTTTTACATGGAAATTGTAAATTATAGGAAAATATTTTTTAACAATAGTTCTTAGAATTTGTTTCCATTGCATAAAAAAAAAAAAAAAAATTACAGTACCGAGAATTCCAATTCCACAAAATCCAAGAACAGAGACGCGTGAATGGATTGCCAAGAATTCACTCTGCCAAGAAAATTTGAGTATCAAACAAGGAAACATTAGGAAACATTGAAAAAATAAACAATCAAACAGGGCCTTAGTAAAGTTTTAAATCAATATTGTGTTTGAACGTAGGCATATTGGTTTTAAAAGGTTTAATAGATCTAGACCGTTATATTAGATCAAGTTAATGATTATGATGATCGTATTAGATTTATTCGTCAAAGTCAATGATAGAGGAAGGTCCCCTTATAGTACTGAGGTTAATTGTGACAGTGCTACATGACTTAACTCGTTAAAAGAGACTTAGCTTAGGTCTGGTCCTCATTTTTATAACTTTATTTATTTATTTAACTCATTTTAATGATATATTCTTCCAATGAGATATTTTGGGACTGTTTGGGCCCAATTTTTTCACCCAAAAAATTGATTTTTTGACCGTTATTTTACCATTTCAGTCGTCATATTTGACTTATTCTTTCACAGGTGGACCCCACTTTTCTCCTAATGGTCAAAAAATCAATTCTCAAAATCACTCTCAAACAGGCTCTTTTACAAATGAATTCATAATTTTTCGTTACTTTTTATCCACAAATTCTCCCAAAAATTTATTTTATCAAATAGGTGCATAATTTTAGCCCCGTGAAAATGATTTCGTTTTATGTATTGTTAACTTTTGGAGCATAGAAAATCAATTATAATTTGAAACAACATTTAAAAACATTTTTATTCTTTAAAATTTACACTAATATTATTGTCACAATTGTTATTTATTTGTTTATTTTTACAACAATGCTTCGTATATAATCCATTTTACAATATTGTTGACAACATGTCACGTGACATATTATCATTAGACATTTTAAAAAATAATTTATCTTTTCAACCAATACTTTTTTGATACATATAACATTGTCAACAATGTTGTCAAAATATATTGTACAAATGATATCATCCTTATTTTTATGCGCGTGTGTTCGGTGGGGGTGAGGAGAAGGTGGAAGCTGAAATAGTCAAACACACAATGCCACGACAAACACAAGACTCATTCTGCACTTTATTTATCCGTGTTCCTGTTTTCAGACTTTACCCGTCAAACTTCAATCCGCGGCTCCTCAGTCAATTACCCGCTCACTTTTTTATTTATATATTCGAAAACCTAAATTACATGCAATACACAAACACATATATTCATTCAACATCCTGATTGATCATCGTTCATCAACACTGTATTTATCATCTCAAGCCCTTTACAGAGAAACCCAGAAAAAAGTTTCAAATCATAGTGTTATCATTTATGGCAGCTCATAGTCGATATAATTGTTTAAATTTAATGTTTATTTTCTTGATGTTCTTTAGTTTTACTCAAGAAATTTGGGCAACAAGGCCACTAAATGGTGAGCAACGGCTGAAGAAAAATCTTGGGATTCAATCTCTTCCGAGAGGTACCGTTCCGTCTTCTGGTAGCAGCACGTGCACGTATATTCCGGGAGGAAAAGGGCACCGACGCTGCACTTTGGCTGAAAATGAAGGAGATTTTTCCAGCCACTCCACTTCTGCGACATCAGCTTTTCCTCAAGTTATGGGTGATCATTTTGCAGTAGCATCGAAGAATAATGAATCCCAGCAGGAATAATCGAGTTCTTAATGTAATTATTCCAAAACTAATAATAATTGTACACAATTTAACACTTTTTCTTGTTACCTACCTTCAAATGTATGTGGGTGACAAACGTTTTAGTTTTTAGATATTGCTGATAAATTCTTCCATGATTTTATACTTTGTTAAATTAAATCACATATATCCCCTTTCTCCACCCTTTCTCCAATAATTGTATACATATATGGATTCTAGGTTTGCTTGATTAGATAGAACTGAAGGATTAAAAAAGTAAAATATTTGTTCATTGTAATCTTTTAATTATGTCCCTGGACACGTTGTAACTTTTATTTCGTCTATAAAATAAATTCTTATACCTTCGTTTGTCTTTAAAGGTGTTAATTCAAGAAGGCGTCAAAAGGGTCGTGTCGAGTTTGACTCTCAAATCTCATGGCCTGTGTTAGCTGGTCGACTTAGGCCTTCTCTATTTATTTAATTTTTACAAAATATTCACTTTAAAAAAAAAAATGTTGGGTCAGTGGCCAAGCCCAGACTGCTCAGTCCAAACTCGACATAGACTCGACCTAACAGAAATTGAACTCTGTAAGTGGATGTTCTTTTGGGTTCTCCTTACACATTTATTCGTCTTCAAATAAAATCTCTCATTTTGGTTGGGTGGAATCCCTCATTGCATTGAGCAGAGACGCGGAGAAGTAAATGTGTATAGTCCTCGTTCTCTTTCATTTTTTTCTCTTTCTTATTTTCAACTACAGTTAAATGTCAATAAAGTAATACCCTCGAAATCGAAAAAAAATATTCATTTAGCGAGTTTATTTATTTATTGATAAATGAATAAATTATTCATTTATCGATAAATAAATATTTATTATTTTAGAGAGAGCTTTTCAATATAAAATATGTACATTGTATGTGGTAAAAAAATCAAAAGATACTAATCAAAGTATTATTTGAATTTAGGGAAACTCAAAAGTTTTAGTGAAACTTAATGTTTCTAAAAACTAAGTTCACGTACATAGCAAATGAAAAGGTTTAGTCTTTACCTATAAAAGTTAGATGTTTGGAAGACATATTCCAAACACATACAATATTTTGTTTCCCCTCCAATGTATTCTCATCATTTGAAAGGAGTAAAAAAATCAACTTTAACCGATAAAATGAGGAGTGCAATATGTGAGCATAAGAAAGAGAATCTAACTATTAGCCAAAAAGATATGCAAGCATGGGTGCAACAAAAGTTTGATTTGACTATTAGTCAATCAACAATATCGAACACTCTCAAAAGGGCATCGAAATATTTATAAAATGAGATGAAAAATAGCGCTGTTAAAAGGCACAAATCGGCAAAATACTCTGATTTAGAGAAAGTTTTGTATGAGTGATTTCTTCAAAGGCAAGATAAAGTAAACATGTTAGGAGAAATTATCCAAGGAAAAGTAAAAGAGCTTTTGCAAAAAATGTATGGTGAAACTAATTCAGAATTCAGCTTTTCTAGTGGATGGTTAGAACGTTTCAAGGCAAGATATGGAATCAAATCTTGCTGACGTTTTGGTGAAAGTGGTTCAGTTATCATGGAGAACATTGAAAATGCTTTACCTGAAATACGATCAAAACTAGACCAGTTTCAATTGAAGGATATTTACAATATAGATGAAACTGGATTATTTTACCGATTGGAAGCCGATCATTCACTTGCCACCAAGCAGCTTGAAGGACGCAAAAAAGATAAGAAGAGAATTACTGTTGTTATTTGTTGCAATGGTGATGGATTTGACAAAGTACCACTTTGAGTTATTGGTAAGTATGCAAATCCTAGATACTTTAAAAATGTGAACATGAACAATCTTAATTGCAAGTATCGATCCAACAAGAAAGCTTGGATGACTGGCTTGCTTTTTCAAGATTTTGTTGGTTGCTTTGATAAGAGAATGAATGGCAGTAAGGTTCTCTTAATAGTAGACAATTGACTAGCTCATCCAAAGGTAGTTGAAGGCTTGAGAAATGTAGAGTTATTTTTCTTATCTCCTAACACACCGTCTAAGATTCAACCATGTGATGTTGAGATTATTCGAGCATTCAAAACTCATTATCGTCGTCGTTTTTATTCTAGCATCTTACAAGGCCTTGAGGTTGAAGCACCAAATCCTGAAAAAATTAATATTTTGAATGCTATTAATTGTGCTAACATGGCTTGAAATTTTGATGTGAAGACAACAACAATTGCAAATTGTTTTCGACATTGCAAGATTCTGTCAGAAGAAAACAATGTTCCCGAACCAGAAGTTGGTGAATTAGATGAAGGTATCAAAGGATTAAATGATGTCATCTCTAATTTACACTATAGAAATGTGATGGATGTTGAACATCTTTTGAACTATCTTAGCGAGAATGATGCAGTTATGGAATCACCTACAGACGAAGAAATTATTCAATCGGTAATGAACAGTAATGATGATGAGAATGATCCTGAACCAGATGATAGTAGTGTTGTCCCAAATGTGTCGTCAAAAGAGGCATTTCAAGCAATAGTCACCCTAAGCAACTACTTGCTACAACACGAACAAAATATTCCAAAAGTTGTGTATGCTCTACAAAAAGTTAAGGAAGGGGTTCATTTTGGTTTAGGTGGGAAGAAAAAACAATCAACTATAGATGCATATTTTCAAAAGAAATGATTATTGTACGGGTATTGTTGATTGATTGAAAGATTTTGGTCTATATATATATATTTTTTTTCCTCAATGAAATCCAATATTTATTACTTTATATTTTTATTGGGCCCTTAAGGATTCAAATTTTTTTTATTACTTAATACATTTAGCGAGGTTATTACTTTAGTCCATTGGCCCAAGTTGGGATCGAAAGAAATTATTATATAATCGAGGTTATTACTTTATCGAGATTTAACTATACTCAATCTGTCATAAAATAATATTACATGTAAATCAAAAACTTTTTATTCCTTTTCAACCACACATTCTTAAAAAAAAAATACTATTTCAGACATTAAATTTGAAAAAAAAAGAGAGCTAAACGATATATGTACAAACAAGTAATTATTGACTCTGATCATTTGGATATAGCAGTTTAGAAACTAATTGGAGTTTTAATTACATGAAACTTTTGTTTGATTTAACTAAAAAATATGATAAAAGTTTAAGTCAAAGTTGACAATTAATTTTAATCCCACATTAAATAAAATTCACAAATTTATCAATTTTTAACAATAAATTTTATCAACTTTTATCAAAATCTACAAAAATATGATAAAAAATAATTTGAATTTAAAATAAGCCATTTTGGTCAATAACTTTAAATTAGAACTGAATTTAAAGAAGTCAAATGATTTTACAATTTTATTCTTACTTTGGACTCCCCTTTCTCATCTAAAAAGTGTAAAGATTTATACTCGGAGCTAAAAAATAATTGAGCAACCAAAATTTGTTTTGTTTATTGATATTATCTATTATCTTACATATACAAAGTTTCCAATACTATACATTATAAAGTAAGAACAATTCCGCTGGACTTATTTTTGTGTAGAATATATCTACTAAAATTAATTTATAAGAAGTTAGCATATACTAGAATTGTGATGAAAAATTGTCTGAATTGTATAGAACTTTATCGATAACAAAAAGAACAATACAAATACAAATTTATGGATCTGATGCGAAGATTTTCTCAACCAAAGATCATGTCCTTCGTTAACTTCGAGAATTCCTCACGGACTCTAGACTTTTTAATAAATTTCGTAAACCTAATTCCATGAACTTTTAATTCAAACTTTTAAGTATTCAAGAGTTTGATAATGGCCATGCGCTAGATATTTAGGAGTGTGGTTGAATGAGACCAAAGTAAGGGATGTAGATACGATCAAGACAAGAAAACCAATGGAAAAACTGTATAATCGTACACGAAATTTAATAGTATCATTTCTCATGCTATGTAGATCTAGCTTAAATTAAAGAGTTATAATACGAAGGCTAAGATGTTGTGCTAAATTGGATCAATAATTTGATCGGAATAATTAAAATCTAGCCGAAACTAATATGGGAAAAAATTATTCAAAAAATTTGTTGAATTTTATAATTCACGGCAACGCAATTGACGTTACCAATTGACCGTGCTAAAAACTGATCGATTCCATTCCTCTATCGGGTCACAAAAATCGGTGTCGACTTCATAAAAAGCAAATAATTGCTGGATAAGCCAATCCAGGTAATAATCTGATTGTTATGTTCGCCGATTCGAATGTCACAATCTGAACTAACTTCCGTAACACGAATCCTAAAATGACCGTTGCAGGGAAAGAGAAATCATTGTTGGCCACGAAAGTGCTGATCGTCCCTGGCTAACATAATACAGGTAACAACGGATTTTGCTGCAGTCACAACTTGAAATCGATAATCATGAGATTAATGTCGTTTGTCACAAAATTAGTATGACATCTAAGTTATGGATTGTATCGTCATTAGCTGGTTTTTCGTCACAGGTTGCTGCTCAACAGAATTGCAGTAGATGCTTGTGACACATGCGTGAACTGTGTGTGTAAATGTGACCTAATCTATGAAACTGTAACCCCTCTGCTGTGAAATGAGAAATGTTTCAACAACTATGTACCATGTATTTAGCATCAAACATCTTGTTATTCACCTCAAGTCTATGTGACCTCTGAATGATAGCAATCTGTGACCTGACATTGGAAACGTAATGTGTGACCTGATTTATGGCTCTGTAACCTTAACTTTTAATGTGTGGCCTACTTTGTGAAACTGTGACCTGAATTGTGAAATGGTAACTTATCTTATGTGACATGTTTCCCCCACTATGTTCCATATATGTAGCATCAAACATGTCGTTATTCCTTTCTTGCATATGTGACCTCCCTGTCAACTAGGTAGTCTGAATAATATCGATCTGTGACCCGACATGTGATTGTCTTATCAAGAATTATCCGTAACCAGGTTTGCTAATTTGTGACATGATTCGTGAGTCTGTGATCTGATTTGCGAAATTGTGACCTCTCTGCTGTGTCGTGTGACATGTAACATGTTTCACTTACGATGACATTATTGATATTGATTTTAATTTGCAGAATGGTGTACTTGCACGTATATTTAATGTATGGATTGCAATCATCATTGGTGTTGGTATCTTGCAACTGCAGTTATAAAGTAAGAACAATTCCGCTGGACTTATTTTTGTGTAGAATATATCTACTAAAATTAATTTATAAGAAGTTAGCATATACTAGAATTGTGATGAAAAATTGTCTGAATTGTATAGAACTTTATCGATAACAAAAAGAACAATACAAATACAAATTTATGGATCTGATGCGAAGATTTTCTCAACCAAAGATCATGTCCTTCTTTAAACTTCGAGAATTCCTCACGGACTCTAGACTTTTTAATAAATTTCGTAAACCTAATTCCATGAACTTTTAATTCAAACTTTTAAGTATTCAAGAGTTTGATAATGGCCATGCGCTAGATATTTAGGAGTGTGGTTGAATGAGACCAAAGTAAGGGATGTAGATACGATCAAGACAAGAAAACCAATGGAAAAACTGTATAATCGTACACGAAATTTAATAGTATCATTTCTCATGCTATGTAGATCTAGCTTAAATTAAAGAGTTATAATACGAAGGCTAAGATGTTGTGCTAAATTGGATCAATAATTTGATCGGAATAATTAAAATCTAGCCGAAACTAATATGGGAAAAAATTATTCAAAAAATTTGTTGAATTTTATAATTCACGGCAACGCAATTGACGTTACCAATTGACCGTGCTAAAAACTGATCGATTCCATTCCTCTATCGGGTCACAAAAATCGGTGTCGACTTCATAAAAAGCAAATAATTGCTGGATAAGCCAATCCAGGTAATAATCTGATTGTTATGTTCGCCGATTCGAATGTCACAATCTGAACTAACTTCCGTAACACGAATCCTAAAATGACCGTTGCAGGGAAAGAGAAATCATTGTTGGCCACGAAAGTGCTGATCGTCCCTGGCTAACATAATACAGGTAACAACGGATTTTGCTGCAGTCACAACTTGAAATCGATAATCATGAGATTAATGTCGTTTGTCACAAAATTAGTATGACATCTAAGTTATGGATTGTATCGTCATTAGCTGGTTTTTCGTCACAGGTTGCTGCTCAACAGAATTGCAGTAGATGCTTGTGACACATGCGTGAACTGTGTGTGTAAATGTGACCTAATCTATGAAACTGTAACCCCTCTGCTGTGAAATGAGAAATGTTTCAACAACTATGTACCATGTATTTAGCATCAAACATCTTGTTATTCACCTCAAGTCTATGTGACCTCTGAATGATAGCAATCTGTGACCTGACATTGGAAACGTAATGTGTGACCTGATTTATGGCTCTGTAACCTTAACTTTTAATGTGTGGCCTACTTTGTGAAACTGTGACCTGAATTGTGAAATGGTAACTTATCTTATGTGACATGTTTCCCCCACTATGTTCCATATATGTAGCATCAAACATGTCGTTATTCCTTTCTTGCATATGTGACCTCCCTGTCAACTAGGTAGTCTGAATAATATCGATCTGTGACCCGACATGTGATTGTCTTATCAAGAATTATCCGTAACCAGGTTTGCTAATTTGTGACATGATTCGTGAGTCTGTGATCTGATTTGCGAAATTGTGACCTCTCTGCTGTGTCGTGTGACATGTAACATGTTTCACTTACGATGACATTATTGATATTGATTTTAATTTGCAGAATGGTGTACTTGCACGTATATTTAATGTATGGATTGCAATCATCATTGGTGTTGGTATCTTGCAACTGCAGTTATTTAAACCTTGTGGGCACAATTATGATAGAATTTGCTCTGGATCCTACGAAGGCAGCAGTGTCATTAAAGTACATAATGAAGGAAGATTTGCCCATCATTAGGGTAAAAATGACAATAATGTGCCATCATACATTCTGCTGAAGGACATGGGGCGTGAAACTGCTAAATATCCGTTAATCGTTGATGTTGTTGAGGCAGAAATAGATAATACGTCGATCACAGTGCCAGTCAACGTGCATTCTAGCAGTGAGATGTTTACATTGCAAGACATGACATCAGACATATGCGAAGCGTCAAATGAAAAATGGGCCACATTTGTAACACTAAAGTCACAGTTGTGTCTGTCGTGGATGCTAAAGAGGTAGAAGAAGGAAGGGTGTTTTATGATAAGGATATTTTGAAAATAAGCCTATCATTTTTTGCAATACAGAACATGTTTGAGTTCATGGTTGAACGGTCCAACAAGAAAGAATATGTTGTGAGGTGTTTGAATGGTGGATATAGTTGGATATGTAGAGCGTCGGTGTGGGGGTAAAACGGATCTATTTAAGATTCGAAAAATTGGTAGTCACACATATGCATCAAATGTAATATTGGGATCACATAGGCAAGTTCCATCAAAGGTTGTGTCATCTACGATTACGTACAAGTACACATCGTCCCATACTATATATACTTCAAAGGACATATGCAGTGACATGTTGAATACTTATGGGGTTTATTTCGGTTATTAGAAAGCTTGGAGATCTCGCGAGCAAACTTCGAAAATGATTAAGGGTGACCCAACCGACTCATTTGGTAAGTTGTCAAGCTTCTTCTACATGCTCTGACAAAAAAATCATGTACCGTACCAGAATTAGAGGTTGATAGTCACAGTAAGTTCAAATATTATTTTATGGTGCTTGGATGCATCAATACGGGGATAGGAGCATTGTGATTGGTGATTGTTGTTGACGGTACATACTTGAATGGTAAATATGGAGGTATCCTTTTCACAGCATGTAAACAAGATGCAAATAATAGCATATTCATTCTTGCTTTTGGAATTGGAGACAGTGAGAATGACAAATCTTGGAGATAGTTTTTCGATAAGTTGAAAAAGGTGTATGGAAATAGAGAATGACTGTGTTTGTGTCGGATCGTCACCCAAGTATAAATAATGCAATAGAACATGTCTATCCAGGAGCCTCTTATGGTATTTGTTCGTATCATTTGCTGCAAAATCTAAAATCATATTATTGGAAGTCAGCCAAAAGCATTCAATTTGGCTGTCCGCGCTTATATACTGGAAGAATATGATTATAACATGTCTCTATTGACAACGATGAATGGGAAGATTATTTCTTATTTGGTAGTGTAATACATGTTATTTCATTTCACATACATATAAATGGTCCCATACAGTATTTTTATGATGTTCATCGAATTGATTTATGTTTGCAAGCTAATGTTGGACCTGAAAGTGGTCACGAATATATATGCCAACAAACAGATGTTCAACAATGACATCAAAAATTGTGGAATCGATCTACGCGGTCATGAAGGCAGCCAAAAATTACCCTATTGTATCCTTGCTAGAGTCATTGCGACAAACCATACATTCGTGATTTTGTAGACACAGGGATGATGATCACGAAACTTTCACGAAGTTGACGAGCAAGTATGAGAAAGAGATTAGGAAAATGAGCATGGATTTGAGGAACTTAAGGGTAATTTTCATTATTTTAAAATTCAGATGTATATGTGACCCCATCATAAGTGTCAGTATCTCGAACTGTCATGTGACAAAGGTAATATGTTACCTGTTTTGTGATTCTATGATGTTTTTAGTAAACTAAGGTATGGAATGTAACTGTGTACTCTCTGTCAACTCTATATTCTGATGCATGTCTATCTGCCACTTGAGGTCTGGACCACATGTGTAACCTGCTTTCTTAATCTATGAATGAACTCAGGGGTATGAGTCATTCGTACGTGACAGACACGTTGGAGTATATGCGACCTGTATATAACTACATGTGATATGACTGTTATTACATACACTCAGGTATCTTCTTCAAACCAGACAGTGCTTTCTGTCAGTAATGAAAAGTCGACGTTTGTCATTGATAATGAGCAACGAATGTGCACTTGCAAAATTCTACAAGTTGATTTATTACTATCTCCACACACCTTGACTGTAATTGCAAATACAAAAAGAGATCCATATGATTACTATTCTTATTATTACACAAAAGATGCATACTTGAATGCATACCAAGATTCGGTATATCCCGTTGGAAATCAAGAGGAATGGACAGTGCCAGAAGAAGTACAGCAAGAAATAGTGTTACTTCCTAATCAGAAGAGGAGTTGTGGAAGACCTACGAAGAAAAGGAAGAGATCGTCCAGAGAAGGGAGATTAACGATAAAATGCGNAAATTTACACCATATATATATGAAAAATAGCATTAAAATGTAATCGAAGATGGATGACTCATGAACTTCAACACGTTAATATCATTTACTGTACATCAAAGGTTACGAGTAACTATTCATTACAAGAATCTCTATTGACCAAACACGTGCAATATTCATAACATTTACAAACTAGATCATTGTCTTCACTAACAAATCAAATCAAATTTTAATTCTTTAACAAGCGCTTTTCCCGTCATAAGCTGATTCACTCTCTTCGTGTAAACCTGTCGATGTTTGTAGAGCAGTATAGCAATATCCATTCTGAACTTACTGACATCAAACTTATGAGGAATGGAACATCTACCACCACGGATAAGATATAGCACATATAACACCACGAATATCCTGCAATCATGACTGCAGAACATATGACACACTGTTATGAATCAATTTTTCAAAAGAATATACACATTGTAAATCTTGGTCACGGACTTACCCATTTGTCTGCTGAGGGAGTGTGTCGTCAATGATCACCTTCAATTCTTTGACTTTTGATACGTGATAATCAGGATCCGTCTTGGAAATTTTCAAGGCATTCATTAGAGCAGATAATACCTTCATGTATGACTCAATACCTTGCAAAACCTTTCAATCACAATAAGATTTACCTACAGAGTTGAACACCGTCATGATATGACTTCTAAATTCTAACAGGCCAAGCATCTAATGTGCTTTGTTGGTGGGTATAATCGGTATGAACACATAGTCAACATCGACCCAGGGTGAGCTAAAGGGAAAGCTGTGACCTGTTACAACCTTAACTAGGCTAGACTCTAACATCAGAACATTTGGGTCCTTCATAAAGGCAAGGAAAATGTCTTTTATCTTAGTCTGGAGCCATGAGTTTGTAGTGGTGGCTTTGTATTTCACCTTTTTGCCAAGTTTTGCGACCTGACAAATGAAGTAGAAGTAAGCATCCATGTGCTGTTTCAATAAGAAGAAAAAGATTTAAGCATTACGTACAACAAATTGGATAGAAAAATGACTCTGTGACTAGGTCCGGTGTGAAATGTGATCTATTTGTATCATCTCTGTTACTCTTCTTAACGAGTACCAAGGAAATCAGACTTCTTAAAAAAGTAATGTAACTTAATTGAGTGCGTAAATGTAATCATACCGCACCACTGAGTGATGACTCCGAATTTATAAGCTCGTGGAACCAAGTCTTATGACCAACTGGGAATGAACCAATTAAAAAAGCAGGCTTGATGGCATTCGTCTTCCTCGCTAAACTTTTTCCTGTGACCAAAAATGAAGGTTACATTCTTTTGTCACACTGGGTATTGAGAAACTTTTCACAGATAGGTATGAAATGCACTTACTTGTTTTTTGGTTTATACCCCATCTGGAACTAACCCATGAAGGCCGATTTGTCAATCTCGTAAACGCTGTCTTTGTAATTCTAAAAAATGACAACATTATTATCATGCTTGAATAATTTTTCCCTCTCCTGTCCGACAACAAAAGGAGACTGCAATACCCTTGCAAACCTTAAAACTCGCTTCACTGGTAATTCAGAGGTTGGTTCGGCAGTAGGTGATCCCTGTATGTTATTGCAGTAGGTTACAAATTGGTTAAAAATACAGCACATAAGTTGTCTGTGGCATGGTTTGGAAGCGTGTGTAGTCTGTCACCTTTACATGTGACTTGGTTTGAGTGTCTGTGATATGTGACATATGCCTGAAACATGGTTTGGAAGTGTGGGTGCCATGTGACACATGAATATAACATGGTTTGGAATGTGTGTTATTTGTGACTTATAAATAGGACATGGCCCAAAGGTATCTGTGATCTGTTATCTGCGAATGTGATATAGTTTGGAAGTGTGTGTGATCCATGACCTATGAATGGGACATGATTTGAAAGTGTATGTGCTCTGTGACCCAATGACTGGAAAATGTGTTTTTATTGTGTGTTATCTGTGACCTATGAAAGTGGCTGTTTGGAATGTCTGTTATCTGTGACCTATGAATAGAACATGATTTGAAGTGTGTGATATGTGACATATGAATATAACATGGTTTGGAGGTATGTGTGATATGAGACCTACGACTACTGGAACATGTAAATACTTCATTCTCAACAATTTTTGTTTCCGTCACCACATCAGATATGGAATCTATCCGCTTCTGAATTTCCTCTGAATGTAAAACATTGGGTAGGGTGTATTCAATCCCCAAATCAAATGATGGTGGTTCAAAGGAAAATGGAAGATTATCACTTAGGTCCATTTTGCCCTTCTCTTTTTTGTCCACATTTGATAACACGTTTTCCACCTATATGTTGAATGAGAAATGTCAAATTAAACTATGTTCTTTTACAGATATGTGAAATATATCAAGTGACTACCTTCTGAACCTTGTCAGATCCACCAACAACATGATGTTCTTGATTTCCATCTCCAGAAGTTTCTATTTGTCCTACTCCACGCTCGTTTGTCCTCTCACCAGACCATCTAATGATCTCATCCATTGCACTGGAGATCATTGCTGACATGGACTTGGATAAAAACTGCATGTTTGTCCGAATATCCATCAGGTCACTTTTAATACAGGCTTGCATTTGTACAATGTCATCCATTTTGTTAGTCTTCCCTTCGTTCAAGGATGACATCTTTGACTTGATGTCATCAAGCTCCGCCTTCAACATTTTATTATCCGCCTGGAGTTTAGATACTTGCACACGCAACTTTTGAATAGCCTGACAAAATGAATACAAAATATTATAAGTTGCTAGGGACATATCTGTGATCAAACATAGACATGCAGTGCACACTGGTGTATCTATAACCTGAAATGTAAGAAATGTGACATAGAAAATACTGATGTGCGACCAATAATGAAAATATTGAGAATTGACTAACATAACAACTTACGTCATCCCATTGTGCCCCATGAGATTGTGGCTTCTCTTGAGAATGATGAGCGATTGATGGGCCTTTAACAAGCGGGGATTTTAGACGGGTGGATGGCTCCTGCCATTTTGGAGGAGGAGCAACAAATTCGTCATCATCATCTGAAGAGTGGGCCTACCCAGTACTACTATCCATCAACGGTAGGATTGATGAAGCAGACTTTTCACTAGTACCAGCATATTCAACAAATCTCTTCGTCATGCGCTTGGTTCTTCTTCGGCTCTCGGATGAGGACGTCAATTGGATTGGCTTGTTGTACTAGACTCCGTTCATGTATGGCATCACCATTTCACTTTCCAACGGTTCCAAGTCACAAATCTCAATCTGCAATACAATATGTAAATTATACGAATGCAAAGTCAAACGTTCGGTATTGATTACATGACGCTTACTGGAACTTTACCTTAGGATTGGAGAAGCAGTCGGGTCCTTCTAATTTGGCAGCGGATGGTTGCTCATATGCCATCCAGTTTATCCTTGTAATCACAATGCTGTTAAGACTGGGAAAAGTCTCATATATCTATGCTTGGAAGGCTACAAGCGTTCCTCGTAACCTGTAGTGTAGGGTTCTCCTACGAAGGCCATCTCTCAATGCACCCAGAGTAATTTGGAATAATAGCTTGCCCCATGGAAAATTGTTCATTTCAATAAAGTCCTTAACCAGAACAAAAAGGAAGTGGTCGACAACCTTATTGTAGCCACGGGAAAGAGATAGGCAGTTAGGAAATACAAAGCCCGGAACATTACAACATCATCATCTGGTAGGGCTTCAACCAGATCGAGGTTAGGCATTTGGCATGCGGACAAAAATATGTCCTTCGCATCTTCATGTGTGACAACATCTACTTGTGAAAAGTATTTGACCTTCAACTTTGACTGTCTATTTCCGAAGACCTAAGTATCTGTATCACCTGAACATTCTTATCTTGTGACCAAACAGAACTAGAGATGGAGAACTTGACATATCGCTCGAAAACATAAAATCGTATTTCTTTCTCATTCGGGTGTTGAACCTTCCTTAGAAGGAAGTAGTGAATCAACTATGATTGAATCACTATTTCATGGTAATCCAACAAGTGGAAAAAACATGTGCCCCTCAATATCTGTTTCTAACGTCGGTTTAGCTTTGACTGTATGGTGGTGAGAACACCCTTGTACACAAAGGTTGTAATCCTGCCAGGAAACCAAACTTTTTCTGGTATTTTGAATTAGCAGACCTACATTAAGCACTAATAATGATGAAATTGTTAAATACTTGTACTATGCCCCTTTTGTTTCTCATTTTTTGAAGAATGAGAATGAAAAATATAGCTGTTACGGGCCCCACATAAGAGATAGAAATTCAAATTTGGTGGTTTGATGTGATGGATAACGGTCATATTTTTCATTTTAATGAAGAAATAATGGGAACCAAATAGGGGTTATAATTCAAAGAAAATGAAATATTAAATCTTCAAGTTTAAGGTCACGTTCACCTCGTATGAAATGGTCACACATGGACATCGTATGGCTAAAACACAGCATCAGCCATGTTAACAGTCAGGTCACAAAAATACAAAGTCTTTTCATTCAGATCACAGATTCCCAACAAACTTCAGTCACATCAACCATGTTAACATTCAGGTCACAGGTACACGGAGTCTTTTTATTCGGGTCACAAATTCACAAAAACTTCAGTCACATTCACCTATTAAGGTCACATTTAGAGTCCTATCCCCATTCCAGTAAGTTCATAGGCAGTCATATCCATATGCATTCACGTCACAGATTCGAAATATATGCAGTCATATTTCCCAGTTTTTGAGTTGTGATTTTGGGTATTCATGATTAGACAACGGATTGTTCGTAATATCGAAAATGAAAATCCAAAGATCAAACATTCTGCGTTCAAACTCTATTTGATGCAATAAGAACAACAAGGCAGAGGAAACTCTGTTAAGAAGTAAAAATAGCAACTTCTACTTGAATTTTCAAGTGGATGACACCAGTCAACCAGTCTCAGTCAAGGATAGCTAAAGGGTCCCCTGTCCAAACTTCGCTTATTTGCATCTGGTATGCCATTCCCGAACTAGAAGTCTGGTTGTTTGTGCTTCACATGAAACATGGGTAAAATCACACACAACAAAGTAATGCAACAGAGGAAATTGACCAAAATGCTCAAACCCTATTAGAACACACTTCATCCTTGACCTTAACCAGGATTATAAACGGTGGAACCTATAGAACATGTGGTAAATAAGTAGACAGATGGGGCCCATTTCATATTCCACCATCACTCACATGTCCTATGAAGCAGAGATCATGCAACATCAACTTGGACGTCTTTGCATTGAGACTACTTGATCACATGTAGGTGAAATGGTCACACGTAAACATCGTATGGCTAAAACACATCATCAACCATGTTAACAGTTAAGTCACATGCATACAAAGTCTTTTCATTCTAGTCACAGATTCACAACAAACTTCAGTCACATTCACATATGAAGGTCACATTCAGAGTCCTATCCACATTCCAGTAAAGTCACAGACAGTGATATCTATATCCATTCACGTCATAGATTCGGAATATATGCAGTCACATTTCCCATTTTTTAAGTTGTGATTTTTTTGGTTATTCGTGATTAGACAACAGATTATTCGTAAAATCGAAAACGAAAATCCAATGATCAAACATTCTACGTTCAAAATCGCAAACCCTACCCCATTCCAACGATGAAACGAATTCAACAGATTTCAAGGTTACAAATCTTTAGTAAGTCTTCAATACGTGTCACCCAAAGATTTTTCAATTAATACCCACCACTTAATGTATTAACAAAAAATAAAAATCAACATACCATGTTCGATTGGCCTTTTCGTTGGGTCACAGACGACGTCGCATTCTTTTCCATATGGGATTTCGTTGGGCTTTCCTCTCATTTCAGGCGTGGCATGGACGTTTATCGCCTTTTTTGAAATCTTGGGTTTATTCATTTTTTCACGACTATAAAATAGAAAGATGTGTGATGGAATGACGAGATAGACGAAGAATGTACTCTGTTCGCTTTGGGTATGTGACGAATATTAGTTCCTCGATAGGCCGAAGTAGGATAACTAACTGGAGATATTCGTGGGGTGGGTAACTGTCGAAGTGGTTTATCAGAGATCGTGAGGAAAAGATTGGGGACAGTTCTCTCGTTTGATAAGAAAGGAAGAAATATTAGATTTGAAGCACGTTAACTACAAAATCGCGCTTATTTAAAATATTTATTTATTTTTAATTAATCTAATATCGAATATTTGATTAGAAAAGTTGGGCCCATGATTTACGTACAATAAACTTGAAAGCCCTGGGAGGGTGTAATTTCCTCAACTAGCTATGAGCTAGTAATGTGCCAAAAACTAAAGAGATAAAAAGCGTTGAAAGAAATGTAGAACTTACCGGTTCAAAAGACAAGTCATTGAACAAAAACAAATTGGTTTTTTTAAAATAAATAAATTAGAGGGTAAATTTTTTATTTTATGGGATTTATATAGTCAAATTGGACGCAAATTATGAATAGGACAAACGCTACCAATTACTAAAAGGTTGGGAACAAAATTTCGATAAAATAAGGTTGACAACAAGTTCGATACTTCGCTCAAAGTTTGTAGACAAAATGCATGAATAAATTGAGACGTTGAAATTTCAACTCTAATTCAACCTGATTTAATTCTGGTTCAATCTATTTAATTCCATTTCATCTCGGATTCAATCATTTGACACATGACATTCTATTCTTTATAAGTCAACATTCTAACCGGATTACAAAACATCAAAATCAACCATATTGTTAGGAGACAATGATACTATTTTGTGATATTCACTCTTCGAGCGTCTTAGGTTCAACGCCCTCTAGAAAAGAAATCTTTGAGGTGACTCGTTTCAAACACTTGTAATTTGCCTTCTATTTAGGACCATAGATTCATCCACCATGTGTAGACCTTTCAGAATGTGATCAGCCTATTCCTCAAAATTTTAGCTCCTTCCTAGGAGCAATTTTCAACAAACTTTAATCAATTTTTTTACAGATATGCAGTAAAAACTTAGGGTGTGTTCTCTTTACTGTTTTCGGGCCGTTTTCAATTTTCGATTTTTCAAAACGGTAAAAACGCGTTCTCTTTCCCGTTTTCAAAAACGAATTTTTGAAAACGAAAAAAAAATTGTGAAGAAAACACAAAACGCCATTTTTGTCGTTTTAGGTGTTTTCAGTACAAAATTTGAAAAAATTGAAAACACGAGAAATAGTTCCATTTGAAAAATAGTTTTCCAAAATTGCAAAAAGAACGCACTTTCAACAATTTCAAACAGGCACTCAAAACACAAAACCCAAAATGAATTTAAAACTTAAAACTACAAAATTGAAATACGAAAAGAACAACCCCTTAGTGATTCTATTGCAGATATTGCATCTTTTTGAGTCGATAATGATGGTGACATAGGGATCCATTTGTATATCCAACTATTGAAATTTTGCTTAAAATGTTGTCCAAACAAGAACTTATGTTATGATTGATTAACTCATCGAGTTAGTAATGTCAAACAACTTTATGACCCAACCTCGTTTGCTGATGACACTCCAAATCGCAATCAAGACCTAACCCTAATAACTTCGAAATCAATCCTCATGCCAATAACAATTCTTGACTCCAAGCTATTTTTCACTCCACCTGTTCATGGTTTTTAATTTGAGCTGGCATTTTTTGGGGGGAAAAAAATTATTGAATAGATTTTTACCACATTTTAACCACATATTTTTTAATAAAATAATATTACATGTAAATTCAAAAATTTTCTTTATTTTCTAATTGTATATTTTTTATCAATATACTATTTAAAAATGGGGCTCAAACGAGCCGATAAATTTAAACAGGCATCTAATCGGTCTTGGACTCATTCAAAGATATTTTTCAGACATGATTTAAATGAAGATAGTAATATCTGCCTAAACGATGACGTGCGAAGACAATGTCCTTACCATACACCTTCCCTCTGCCAACCAATGCCTTTGCCTAAAAAACCGAGACCAGAAACTCCGCCTAAAACCTAGACGAATTCACTGCGCGTGCTAACACACTCCACCTTTAACCTTAGCATAAAGCAACAGAATCCACGCCGACCAAAATCGCGTGAAACAACCCTTTCCTCGAAAACAGAAAATGACGCCATGCATCGTCGACATTTGGACGGAGGAAGAACCAAATCTTTTGCACGGTAAATTGTGTACTATACAATAGATTCACCATGTGACCTACTTTTGTATAGGGACAGCAACCCATAAGAAGGAAGAACCTTTTTCTGGCCGCAGATTCTTTTCTCTCTCACA